>NC_056562.1:31531965-31603840 GCF_013358625.1 Macadamia integrifolia
AGAAGAATTAAAGTAGGTTCCTATAGCCCCGTTTAGATTATATTTTTACAACTTAATCTCTAATCAAAGGGAGTTTATGTTAGTCATAAAATTTCCTTTACATGCTATATTTTTTTGCACATCATGGAAAGTTTAATCTCTCTCTCTCTCTCTCAAACAAAATCATATAATTCTTTGTCTCGCGTGGATTTGCACATGACTCTTTTACTAGTGTATATATATATATATATATGTATATATATATTGAGTTAGTTATTAAATAATAATAATAATAATAATAATAATAATAATAATAATAATAATAATAATAATAATAATAATAATAATAATAATAATAATAAGGGATCATCTCTTTGTAACCAAGGTGGTTACAGTTGACTATCCAAAACCATTTTTTCTTTTCCATTTTTGCCCTTAACAATATATTCAATGAAACTTGTGAGAAGGGTAAAAATATAATTTCCATAACACTCATCATTTCCTCTTATCGTCCTCCTCCTCTTTTGATCTCTCTTAACTTCTGAAACATTAAAGAAGAGCAACGATGACATTGGTTGCTTATAACATCGATTCAACTCCAATCGGCACCAATAAGTTTAGAGAGGTCTTTCCCCAAGTCATCCACTTATTTTAGGTGGATGTAACCACCTCAATGTGAAATCAATCCAAAGCAGGGAGTTCTTTGACATGCCATTGGAATTTTACTTGTCCTTTATTTGCTTGCCATATGACAATTCAACTTATATATTTAAAGATTTGAGAAATATTCAAAATTTAAATAAATTTCAAACCAGTTTGCCCACTATAAATACAAGGTTTTTTTTTTTTATTTTTTTTTATTTTTTTTTATTATTATTATTAACTAAAGACGGGTATCTAGACCTTTGGCCTGACTACTCCCGCAAGCCCATACTGACCCCACAATCACATGAACTAAGTCATACTAGGGTTGAATGAAAACCATTCAACTTTCACTGAAAGCAGTGAATAGCACTAAACACCCCATGTGAGTGGTTCAAGGTGTACCTAATGGGAGTTAAATAACTTAGGACATCCGAGTTTATGGCTCGTACTAAGTTCGTTGCTCACCAATCACCCTACTAAACTCACAAAACAATGAGAAAAAAAACCTATAAAATTTAATACACGATCAATGTATAAAACAAGGAAGAGAGTTGGGCATGCCATAAGCTTAAGCTTTTTATAAGCTTATAGTATGCACCAACCATAGGGTTAGACACTGGAGGAGATGATGGTCTTTTCCAAAAGAAGAGGAGAGAGAATAACACATGCTTGGCGCCCCAGTGGCATGACTAACCTTTTTTCCATAAAATATTATTCTATCTATCATTTATTGTTAGAATGGCTAAATAAGCCGTTGACATGATGAGATCTATCTATCCCACTTAACTATTAAGGGTGTGGATTGCAAAACCAAGTCTAATCATATCATTTACGACTAGAACTGATAATTCATATATTAATTGGCTTGATTTTGATTTTAAAGAAGTGAAACTATTTATTAAACAATTTAATTTATGTCTTCAAAAGTGAAAACATAGAAATGGTTGGTTTTGAATTGATTAGATAAGGTATGTTATCGCACCAATTGTGAAAATATCTACTTATTCTTCCTTATTTTAATTTCTAGGATACGAATTGATTCTGCATCAATTCAAATCAAAATCAATAGTGAGTAATCTCCTTTCCTTGGATTCAAGATTTTTAAACTTTAAAAGTGAAAGAATTATAAAGATGCACAATATTCACTATGCCTAGTGAAATATAATACTTCACTATTTGTCACTTAATAGATCATGAACATGTACATCTCAATAGTCAAATTTAATTCCAATCTATCACTTACTAATTTATTATAGTTAGGGTTAATTACACTAGTCTTTCCTACAGTTTAGCCTAATGTTATAATCATCTTTTATAAAACTGACAATTACACTGTTTACTAGGTCCATTAATGAGAAACTCTTATGTTATGACATGGCTTAATAGACTTTTCTTAAAAACCAAAATACCCTTATAGGGCTATGAACTTCCTATTATGCCCTTCTTTCCCAAACCCAATCATCATACCCTTTCTTCCTCATCCACCTGAAAACTCTAAACTTGCAATATTGTAATTACCTGATTTTTATTTATATCTATCCTCTCAAATCAAGCTTAATGATATCAATTCAACATTGATGAACTCGATCGTGAACAGAAACGAAGAAGAAAAGGGAAGGGTGCTACGGAGGACATCCAATGCAAGTTGCCAATGTTAGGTCTTTTTTTTTTTATTGGTAAAAGATGTTAGGTCAGTTCTCCGTTGGCCTTGGTTTCAAAAACCCTCTCAACAAAGAAAAATAATGTTTTCGGGCAAAGGTTATAATTGTCTTTTTGAAATCTTAACTTAACACTGTCAACTGTAAAGGATACAATATAATATTAAGATAATCTGAAAAAGATAATCTACAGAGGAGGCCACTTTACTTAATTAATATTTATATTTATGTGATAATAGTGAAGCGTCATTCTTCACATGTATCAGTGATGGAAAGAAAACCAATAAGTTAACCTAAAGCCGGGTGAGAATCTTTCTCCACTTTCCATTTTTCCAATTTTTTTTTACCAGATATTCAGATTATCTGCAACTAAAGAATAAATTGGATGTAGGGTTTCTATTGAATTTGTCGACGAAGTTTCGACAAATGGCCCTTGATTATTTTCATAGAAGATTTTCCATTACTTATCGCTTCTGCTTCGCAACCTGTAGACTCTGCAACTGAGCGAGCTTTTCTCCCCCTGGAAGATTACTGAATTCCCGAAAGCCCGAGAGGGCCTAAGGTAAGCACTTCTCTCTCGTTCTAGACCTTGAGAAGGCTCTTATATCTTTTCTTAAATTTATTCACCGTGACGATGAAGATTTCAGTCCTCAGGCACTGATAAGGGTAGATTATAGATAACAAGAAGTTCTTGGCATAAATTAATGTTAGCTCTCTCAAGAGATATTCCAGCGAACACAAAGACTGGGATTAACTCTGTCTTATGGTCTCCTATAGAGAAGACTTTCGCGTATACCCATTGATACATAACGATGATGACCCAGTTAACCACATTTCTCTGATGACCAGAAACCCTATTGTTAAAATTACATATCTTATCAATTCCAAGCGGGTGAAAGGTTCAGGACATCTAGGATTGATTTTCAATAGCATCAATCCATGTAATTGGTTGGTTGCTTGCTTGCTTTATATCTGCCGAAATGTACATTTATTTCTGTGATTGTCTCCAGAACAGCTTCCTGTCTTACAAAGAAGCTTTCATGGCATTCACCATGAGTTTGACCTCTTCAAGCCTCATGAACTACAGCCTAACTCCAAGAATAACAGTCTCACTTGGGAGGTGCAGAGCAATGAATTCAAGATCCTCACTTGGGTATCTCAGTATCCAAGCGGTACAAGACAACCAGGGGCCAAGGAGGCTTGTTGATATAATACGGTTAGTGCCTGAGCTCTCAAGGAACTATTTTAGAAGTCCATCTCGGAGGGCATTGTTTGGTGGGATCTCTTTACTTGGTGGGTTTTATGTAGCACAGACCATCTCTCTCTCATTTGGAGCTTTAGGAGTGAACGATGTGATTGCTGCTGTGCTGTGTGTTCTACTTACAGAGTATGTAACTAGGTTCTATTACAGCCGGCCGAAGGTAACGTTTCCCCTCGCTCTCCTGAACAATTTTAAGATGGGTTTTACCTATGGCCTCTTCATAGATGCCTTTAAGCTTGCTAGTTGATTCAGAAAGCCTCAACAAACAATATCAGTTGTCTATCTACCTTATCTAAAAATGCAGAGAGAGTTTATCCTGATTCTCACTACTCTGGGAGGATTAAATCTCTTGATTGTATCCTGTCAAAGAGAAAACTTTCTATTTGATTCCTTTCTGCATTTAGTCTTGCATTTCGATCCAATGCATTCTTTTTCTGCACATTCCTGATCTATCTTTCATCGTTCTTTATAAATACTTGCAAAAATGATTTCAGTATCTGGCACACAGATTTCTTTGTTCTCTTATTTGAGACATTGGTGCGATGGAACAGTAACAAGTCCCTAACTCTCTCTAACGAAACATTCAAGCTTTAGTGGCATTTACCTGTTTTGGACCTTTGTTTTGCACATGATGATGGCTATTCTGATAAGTTCTACAAAATGAGAAACCAGACATTAGTCCTGAATTTTCTCTTGTTCAGTACAACAACAATGTGAGCTTTTATTGAAGTAAAATTATATTGGTGTCTGGTCATCAAAACATGGAAGAAAAGCCCGTTGTACCTGGAAGCCTTTCTTGTTATGGACTTAACAGTGAATCTGCACTGGATTTGTCTTGCAGTCCGAAAATGATGATACAGCTTTGGTTACTGTAGAATTCTACTTCCTCTGGAATCTCTTATGATGCTTCTATGTAGACTTTGTCCAACAATATGAATCAAAATGTAACAAATACTATAAAGGAGATATTTTTCTAATTATCTTTCATGAATAATTTTCCTTTGTGCACTTGTTTCTTTAGTCTTGGAATTACATTTTGGGTAATCTGTGGTGATACACTTAAAAGCTGATTAGTATTTCAATAAGCTGAGATTTTGTGAAGGCAGAATGCAATTGAATGAACCAGTTAATTGGCTACAAAGATGGAGGATGTAAGCCCTTCTACAAAGAGAGTGCTACTTTTGATGGTTAAGAAAGATGAACTGGAGCATATGCTTGATAATGATTTGGCTTTGTTGCTTCTTGAAATACAGCAGGTTTATGTAAGCTACTTAAGCCATGTTTCAAGTTGGGGGTGGCAATCATTTGACCTGATCTAGAAACCTGTATGGATTAAGGAGACTCGATGGACTAATGAAACTGTTTAGGCTTGGGGATTTAAACTAATCTGTGTAAACCTGAATCATCAAACTTTTCAAGTTCTAGTTGATTTAGTACGATGCAGATCAGTAATGAACTTGCTTTGAGTAAGCCTTTTTGATGAGCCACTGTTGGTTTTACTACAAACAAACTGATCTATGACACACTGGTTGAATGCCAAGCACCTGATGCCAGTAACCTTTCTGCTCTGTACATTTCCCTTATTTTTGGTGAAGGTACATTACTCTTTAGATACAAATGAAAATGTCCTTTGATGCTGAAAGCATGAGGTGTGCTTCAAATGGAGGTTTTATTTTTATTAAAAGAGAATCAAAAGGAATAATTTTAAGTAATTTATTTTGTTAATCTCTGTTTATTTCAATATAAAATTGGCTACCAAAGGAAAAGGTGAAGTGAAAACTTTCTGATTCTGTGGTTTGTCACAAAAAAAATGTAGAGATGTAACTTGTCGATTAAACTCCCAGATTTTTTTATTATTTTTTTAATATTTTTATTTTTTATCAGAGAAAATAAAAGATTAGCATTAGAAGTTAAAGGTTACAGGATCTACAGTGGTAGGGGAGGGGCTGGGTTTAAACTTCCAGAATTACCTTGAGTCATCTGCTACTACTTTTGGTCTAGGGTCAAGAATTATGAGCTTACCCTAATGCCACTATGGAGTAAGATCAATTGGCTGATATAACCTGTTTTCTGTTTGGGCCACGTTGACATGAAGCTTGGGAATCAGATTCCGGTCCTTTCCCGACGTGGCCATTGCAAGGTCTGGAGACCGTAATAATGTACATAGCCTTAATCCTGCTTTGTGGAAAGGCTGTTCCTCTACTTGAATCCCTAGTCACTAGGTCACAAATTCGTTTGCACACTGTCATAATTGCCGCTTAAGTGGATAGAGTTGCCTTACCAATTTTTTAAATAATAAATACTAGTGAAATTGGCATCATCTTCTTCTACTTGACTACCCCCTTCTTTTCTTGCCAGCGGACACCATCGCCTCGTCCGGTCGTCCCCATCCTCTCCAATCCACCTACGGGTGTCAAAACCTAGTCCCAACTGTTAAAACCAACCGATAAAACTCAAATCGAACCAAAGCCATCCTTATTGGATTAGTTTTGGACAGAGGTCTGTTGGGACGGGTGAAAAATCTGTCCGAATCGAACTGACCAATAACCAAATTGAAACCAATGAAACCGATCAAAAAATAAAGAAGAAATTACACTCTCCTCCCTTGTCTTGCGAAGTTTGTAATTACAAACGTACCCTGTGGTGTTAACATTGTTAGAAACAGATGTTAAATGACCTTTTTACCCCCTTCCCCTTTCTTTAAATATCACTCCCTCCAATCACAATAAGTTGGATTTCTTGGAGCCGTTGGAGGGAGAATCAGCCCAGTGATCACCTGAGCAGATTGAGGGTTTCTTCTCTACTTCGATCACCTAAGTTGATTGAGGGAGAGAGGTGCTGATATTGTGAAGGTAAGACCACCGATTCCCCTCTCTACTGCTTTGATTTCTTGTCCTAGGTAAGACCAATGCCCTGGAAACAGATTTGAGCAAGCCCTACATTCCAATTGCATTATCTTTGGCGTAGATAACGTCCTCAAATCAAACAATTGCTGCCCCATCGCTAACAACACCACCCTAGCTCCAATGCAGTCCTATTCTATATAAATAATCCAAGAACAAACAAAACAAAAGGAAAATCTAAATCTTGTGTTCCTCTCTCCCTGAGAAAATCAAAATTCACGTATCACTTGTTGCTCAAGAACAAACGACTAACATGAAAGGCTAGAATCTCGGATAAAAGCTTTAGGTAGAACCAAAATAGTTGAAGAAGCCATGATCAAGTTTGGTTGAAAACGACTCAAGATATAATCAACTCAGGCCAATTTTTTAGCAGCTTTAAAATCCAAAACCCAGAATTTGTGAAGTGGGTTCTTGCTAGTTTAACTTGCCTGCAATGGGCTTTGTGTAAGAGAGACATCCATTGTAGCCAAAGACTCAAGGATAGAACTCATAATTTACAGAGGGCGACACAAAGAACTTCTAGGACGGAGGGAAAGCGAGACCTATGAATGGTCTAACCTTGTTCTAACTTCAGAACCATAAATTGCACGCTCTCTGCGATTTCTCAAGGAAGAAGATGCAATTGAGAGTCGATCTTCATGGTCAATCTTCAACAAGATGAACAAGAATCGATCGTCAAAACCCTCTCTCCGATTGTAGATTTCAAAACGACTTAATCGCAAGTGTTAGAATAAACCCTACCTCTCCCATGGTTTCTCAACAAAGAAGACGATAATAATGGTTGAGAGCAAAATCGTCATCTCCATTGGAGCAAGGGTATTTTGGGGTTTAAAACAAATTTGTAACACACTTAACAGTTTCTCACTCATTGTCAGGGTATGGTTGATATATTTTACAACTTAGAAGGGAATAATTTGTAATTACAAATTTCACAGGGGAGGGTTGTGTAATACTTGAAACATACAGGGGAGGGGAATGTAATTTTCTATTATGAGATTATAAATTGGTGAATTGACTATCCATTTCTTACTGTTTTAGTGAGGATATTTTTTATTGTAAGGGGAATTTTTACAAATCATTGAATATTAGGTTCTGAATAGAGAAAGTGATCTGTAAATTGTAATAATGCTTCCATTGATTTCTTTGTTCACAATACAAAACTAGTTAGATAGTTAAATAGATGATTGGATAGTAGCCTACATTTTGTAATTTCAATATTAGTTATCTTCTTAGTAATTTGTTATCCATTGGTTTCAATATTAATTATCTTTCTCTTACAACAGTAAACCATGATTTAATGAAAAATTTAAAGTGTTTTTTTTTTTTGTCAAATCTTGTCACTATAAGTTGTGAATGTAAGATTTCATTATGGTTCAAGCCCAATAATAAATCGATCTAAACCGATATTAACCCGATATTGAAAAATCAAAATAAATCGAAATCAAAACCGATCGAAAACTGAAGTTCTTTAATGGATTGATTTTGATTTCCCTCATTCTTAGACTGAAACTGATTCAATCCGATCGAAACTAAACCAAACCGTCCAATTGACACCCCTAAATCCACCCCACCCAATCTTGACTCCAGGTCTAAAATTTTCAGTCTGACCCGTCTTTAGGGCCACTTCAGGCATTGTTTGGTTTTAGGTCAGGTTAGGACTTAGTTAGGAGTTTGGACTAACATTGCCAAATTTACACCCTAGAAACTATACAAGTGTCAACACGGATTGTTGGATAGATTTTTTCATTGAATCATCTGGCACGTGTCATATCTATCATGATGTTGTTAAAACTTGACATATAAGTCACCACCATTTAACGACTTGTCAGTTATCTTGTCACACGATTGATACACTAATTTGGTATTACCAAAATACTTGGAGTCGGGGAATGGACGATCGGGACCGTCCATTTTGAAAATATGCGCTGAGGCCGTAATGATCGAAAAAATAACACGTCCTGAATTTTATAGGATTTCACTTGCTGGGCATTGTATTGGTGACGTCAGCGACAAGATTAGTTACTAGCCCGCCAATTATATACCTACATACACAGCCGCTGGCCGCGACGCGCAGCTCTTTTGTTGCGCTTTTCCTTTCTCTATACCTTTTAGAGTGGAGACCGGAGACGCCGACGTTCGAAAAAGACTGCATCTCATTAGGTCTTCTTCAGCTGCTTCGATTCTCGTCGTGGGTGAAGAAAAAGATAGAAATTTATCAGAGGGATTAGTTATCTAAATAAGCAGAGATCGATCGTCGCTAAGCAGGGGATTAATACAGGTTTGGTACTTTTCATCTCATGCCGCTTCTTGTGTTTTCGACTTTCTGTAGAGACATCATTCGCCCGATCTAAGGGAGAATCGAAGAAAGCTTTCGTTGCCTCGCGTGATGATCGGATCTATAAACTCTGTTTCTTTGCTTTATGATCCATGGAGGATGCCTTTTTGTTATCGTTCATCTTTAGAGTTCCGGAACGGATCGTTGATCTCTGTTCTGCATCTTCTAAGGGTTTTTAGGGTTTTCCCTTCGTCTACCTATTTTTGGACTGTAGGCGAAGGAGATCATCTGTTGTTTTCTAGTATTGGATTGAAGGAGCAGATATCAAGTTTTGATTGAGGGAACTTAACTTTTTTTATAAGGGTGTTTGCTTCTCTAGCCTGGACAAGGGTCTTCTTCGACTTCATTGCTCTCTGTGTATTTGATCCTGAAGCTAGGGTTTTTGTTTATCTGTTTTCTAGTTGTGATAGCTATGGATTTCGACTCTGCCGCAAGGGACGGGAATAAGCGTGTGTTTAATCGCTTGGGGGGCGCAGCTGATAAAATCCAGAAAGTCTGTTACTATTGGAGGTCTGGGAATTGTAACAGGAATCCCTGCTCCTTCCTTCACAGTGAATTGCAACCACCGCCCAGTATCAATGGAATCTCTTCGAAGCGGCCCCACTGGCCGGCCGAGGACCAAAGTTTCAGTCGCCCTACTTCCATGTCACGGAGACCTGATCCCAATCTACGGTTGGCTTCCAACACCTGGGGCCGGAATCGTGGTGCTGCATCCGCTACTGTTCCTCGCAGAACTCAAGACAAAGTCTGCCATTATTGGCTCGCAGGAAACTGTAGTTATGGTGACAAATGCAGATATCTGCACTCTTGGTTTCTTAGCGATTGTTTTACGTCACTGACGCAGCTTGAAGGTCACCACAAGGTACTCTTCTTGATCGTAATTTGTTTTTGCATTATCTTTTAGATTGAAGTTTACTTCACTGGTAGAGAAGGAAGAATTTATGTATTCGTTTCTGAACATGGAATCTCTTTCTTATTGTATTATGTTGTCAATTGCACTAATCCAGTGAAGCTTGTTGAACAGGTTATTAGTGGCATTGCTCTTCCGTCCGGTTCTGATAAGCTTTACTCTGGAAGCAAAGATCATTCTGTACGGGTTTGGGACTGTCAGACTGGGCAGGTGATTATGATCATTTAATTTTTAGCTCTATTTGTGGTTAGTTTATATTTCTATATTTCTCTATCGTATCCTAATTAATCTGTCCAGTCCAATCCTATCCTAATTTAATCTAATCTAATCCATCCTAATCTGGCTATCTATTTATCTATCTATGTATCTCTCTTATATACTTGGCATCACAAGTCATTGTTTGTTCAGTGTGCTGCTGTGATTAATGTGGGTGGTGAAATTGGATGTATGATGAGTGAAGGGCCATGGCTTTTTGTTGGAATTCCAAACCTTGTTAAGGTGAGCTGGTTTTCATGGAGGGATTTTTTCCCCATCATTCTTTTATCATTTTGAAGTTTGGATATATATTTTAACTACTATTGTTAGCTTAAAGTAGCTTGAGTTCAGAGATACATTGCTGCTTGCTTAATTTTTGGCTTGTAATGCTGATATTGCAGGCGTGGAACACCCAAACTGTCTCTGAACTTAGTCTTAGTGGACCAGTTGGACAAGTGCATGCCCTTGTTGTGGGAAATGAAATGCTTTTTGCTGGAACCCAGGTAAGTCTTTGGGCACATATGTTTTTATTTTTCTCTTTAACAAGCTTCGAGTTGTTGTGGGAAATAAATGAACCCTTTTCAGTTATGTTAATGACCTACAACCCCATCTCCCCCTTTTGCTGTCTAACTATGGAAACTGATAATCATTAAGAAAAATTTCCCTCCATTTGGTTTTAACTTCAATAGATAGATATTAATCCTTCCATTTATTTGCTTCAGGATGGTAAAATACTGGCATGGAAATTTGATGCTGCAAGTAACTGCTTTCAACCAGCTGCAGCACTTCAGGGGCACAGTCAGGCTGTTGTTTCATTGGTTGTTGGAGCTGATAGGTTGTACTCTGGCTCAATGGACCATACAATAAGAGTAAGTTACTGTGGCAAGAACTCCTTTATACCCCGAAAGGATGCAAATATTGCAAATTGTTTGATAGTTTATTCAATGTTGTGAATTTTTCCCAAGTATGTTGTCATGATATACAGAATTTTTATTGTGAGAATGTGAGGTATTAATTTACTGTGGAGTCTGATCTCTAACTTTTAAATTTATTCCTGGATCTTATAGGTAATAGCAACTCGTCCTAACAATATTAGGGAAGCAATAATTTTTTTTTTAAATGCTAATATACAGTGGTGAGGTGGATATCGATGATGATGTGGGCCATAAGATTAAAGTGGGGTGGATGAAGTGGCGTGGTGCATCGGGAGTGTTATATGACAAAAGAATACCTATTAAATTGAAGAAAAAATGTTACAAGATAGTTATACGACCAGCTATAACGAATGGAGCGGAATGTTGGGCGATTAAGAAGAGTACTTTGAATAAATTGAGTGTAGCGGAGATGAGAATGTTGCGAGGCCTGTGCGGCAAGATCGGGAGAGATAGGGTAACAAATGAGCGTATTAGAAATGACTTGGGGGGTTGCACCATTCCAAGAAAAACTCCGTGAAAGCCGATTGAGGTAGTATGGTCATGTGCAACGGAGACCTATGGAAGCCCTAGTAAAGAAGAGTGATCAGACTCATTTGGAGGGAACTAGAAAATGTAGGGAAAGGCCAAAGATGACTATTAACGAAGTGGTGTGAAACGATATGAAAACCGTAGGGCTTGACTCTAGTATGACTTCGGATAGAGTTACATGGAGGACAAGGACCCGTGTTGCCGACCCCATATAGGAGATGTTCCCATAAAGCGTCTTTGTATACTGCTGTACTTCTTCTTTTATCCCCAAATTCCTTTAGCTGCTCATTTATGCTTCTTTACTTTTACTTATTGGATCCATGTAGTCGACCCCATTCAGTTGGGATAAGGTTATGATTGTTGTTGTTGTTGTTGCTAATATACAGTGGTATTCCAACATATAGTTTCCTTAGCCATGAATTACTGATTTTAGCTTTTGCATTGGACATTTTGCTTATCATGTTGGCCAACCTTGAATCCTGGACTCTGAATCAATGAGAATTTTTATTTTGATTCGCTATTCTAGTTTTTCTCTGATATATATTTCTCTTTCTTTGCTTACTTTTATATTTCTGGGTAGACATGTTAAAACTAATCATTGGTGTAAACTTTTGAACTTACTTTCAGGTGTGGGACCTAGAGACTTTACAATGTATCCAGACTCTGACAGACCATACATCGGTTGTGATGTCTGTTCTTTGTTGGGACCAATTTCTATTATCATGTTCCCTTGACAAAACAATAAAGGTTTGCTATGTTCTATATATATATATATATATTTTAAATTACCTATTGGCAGGTCCTTCCGTTCAATGAATAGATTTTTGTGGTTATGCATGCATCAGAGCTATTAACTGTCTCTTCCATATTTGTGCAGGTGTGGGCTGCTACAGAAAGTGGCAACTTGGAAGTAACGTATACACACAATGAAGAAAATGTATGCCGTTTGCGGAACTTCTTTTTTAGCTTACATTTTATGTTGAGATCTGCTTGGATTTGGTTCTCTTACATTTTCCGGAACAGTAGATGTCATCAGGAAGAAGCATGTTTGGTGTTTGTGTGGTATATTTGTAGGATTGAAATTTGTTTTCTCTTTTCCTTGCTTGGGTAGGTTTGGTAGGATTTTTATTTGATCTTTTAAGTTTATTTGCTAGTAGAACAAGTTCCCAATTTTTAGATGTATTTTCTTCTATTTATATGTAACCTGATGGACAATATTAAGCAGACTTGGCTGAATTGAAGAAATTGGATTTCGTTTATTGTGAAGGCTTGCTGCCGTGACTCTTATTCCCATTCTTTCTTCTTCTTCTTCTTTCCTTCCACTTTTGCTCTCTCATTACCAATCTCCTCCCTCTCAGATTTTAGTTTTTGTAGTCTTACCTGAGGGTGATTCATCTCCTATAACTTCAGCCCCAAATATCTCCTCTTCTGTGCGACTTAATCTGGGATTCCAGTTGGAATACCATTACCACCAGACTCCATTGGGGTGAGGTTTCTTCAGTTACTCGCGTGGTGGTTTGATTGATTACTGGTTGAGAATTAGAGGCCATTGGGTTAATGACCTTATTTGAAACCTCGAAGTCATTGATGTTATCAGTTTAACCTTCCTTTTAAGAAGCTTAAGTCAATCAAGCATTCCCAACACAGCCTGTGGCCAGAAGAGGTTGCCTTGATGGTATAGGATGTTTCTTTTATAATCATTCAGAGTCATAGTGGTCTGTTTCTTCCCCTTTTTTTTTTTTAATTCTATAAATGTAAGAGGCTAAGAGCCCCTTCAATTTGTTTGAATGAATGGAGTATATTAGTTAGAAATTGAAGTGAAGGTTGGTGCCTCTTCTTTGTCTCCCTCTCTGCCCTCTTTCTTCCCTCATGTTTTCTCTTTTTTCCATCATGTGATCTCCCTTTTTTTCACATCTTCCTTCTCTTCCCACCACCAGTAGATCCATCATTTCGATCTGCATCAGACCACATCATCCAAGAAAGGTGAAATTTACTCGGGTCAATGTTACGTCAGAGTTATCACCTCCCAACAAATTGGCAATGCTACTAAGGTTATATGCAGGAAATAATTCTTCCTTGATTTCCAAGGTGCTATTATGCTATTATGCTGGTATTTAGTGATGTGATGGAATGTTTCCTTTGTGGTACTGCAGTGCTTGGGGAAAGAGTAATGATAATGCCAAACTTCTCAGGGCTCTTTCTCTCAAGTCCATGGGATCATTCAAAGGACATGTTCTAGGTTTGTTCATTGTCATTGAGAAGCCGTAGATCAATTGTATCCTGCCTTGCCAACTTGATGTTAAAAAATCCATAATCTAGAAATTCATTTTGGACAATTGAACATTCTCAAACTGTTTCCTTTTAGGAACCAAAAAAATATTTGTGCCAAAATAACAGATGCCAAGAAGAAAAAAAGGCCTTGGAATTTGGGACTTGGGTATTGGACAATAAATATGTATGTGTTTATGTGTCAAAAGATTATATGATTGTCTATATCTAGACAGGTAAAAGCTACATGGGTGATTTTTCGTAAGAAATGAAATCCTTACCCTACCGCTTCTAACTAGAGACAGATAAGGTGGGTAAACAGGTAAACAGATATCCAATGCCTGCCCCTGGTTACTATTAATTTGTGCATTAGCACCTTCCAAAGCATCCATTGTTACAGTGCTAGTAACGTTTCTCACTAGTATTTGACCATTAAAGTGGATTCATATTCATATGATGAATCTATAGTGATGTTTGTTCTGTTGATTCTTTGTTCAACTACTTCTGCAGTCTGATTCACATTTTTTGCATTTTGCAGTTCAATGAGATTGTTTATTGACATGATTTTCTTTCATTACAGGGTGTGCTTACGCTCTGTGGAGTGCATGATGCACAAGCAAAACCCGTCCTGATGTGTTCGTGTAACGATAATACTGTTCAATTTTATGACCTCCCATCGTGAGTGTTACAAGCCTCAGTATCTCTTCTGTTGTTTGAAGATGCATCTGTTTTGTAATCGGTAAATTACAGTAGTCTTTTTTGTCTGCAAAATTACTGAAATTCTTTGTTTCATGTGTTTTAGATTCAGTGAGAGGGGGAAAATATTCTCAAGAGAAGAGGTTCGGGCAATACAAGTTGGTCCTGGTGGGCTTTTCTTTACGGGTGATGGAACTGGCGAACTCAGAGTGTGGAAATGGGCCACTGAACCACCGAACCAACCACAATAACCACCTGATTGGAATCAACAGTAGCATTATTTGTCAAACCATCTCTTGTATATTTTTTGGGCACGATTCTTTTGGCCATATTTTATGTAGATTAAACAAGACATGCAATGAAGTTTTAAGTTTTTTGTCCTGCATAACAACTTTCTAATTGGAAGGTTTGTGCCTCTGAGATTAACTTGATCTAAAATGTAAATTCAGTGTGAGCTAAGCTCTGAACCTTTTTTTCCTTTGTTTCTCTTTTTCATGGTCTCCTGTATTTTTTTAAGTTCAGTGGACAGTTCTAGTGGGTTTCAGAGAACAACTGTAAATAAAGTGGTTAACTTTTTTTTCTTTTTTTGCATGGAATCTTTTGGAGATGTGATTTATCAATTTTTTTTTCAAATCAGATTGTTTAAAATTCAGGATGAATTAACATCATCTGCTGGTTCAGGCTCAATGGCTGCGTGGATGACCATGGCCAGATGCAAACAATGTGTTGATCAACGGGGGTATATGGTACGAAAGGTGACTGGGTGATGGGGGAGTCTTTTCAGTTCTTTCGCAATCCTGGTCTTGGAGTTCCATCTCCATTCATCACCTCAGCACAGCGAGTAGGAACTGACTTCTGGGGTTGACTGGTCTGAACCTGCATCATCTCCACGTCCTCCTTGACTATGAAATCGATGCCGGCCATGACTTGTGGAGCAGAGTTTCTGGAGAGGCTTAGTTCTTGTCTGAACTCTAGAGAAGGGTTTGATCGACGGAAAATCTAGAAAGCCTTTTCTAATACTCTCACAATCGCAAGCTGGTGGTAGGATTGTCAATCGGTTGGGTCTATTCGAGCTTGATCAACTTCACCTCTGCACCATGATCGGCTTATTTAGCTAATCAGGCTTACATTGTGCGTCATGAAACTGTTTATATTCAGTTGATTGGGCTTTGGCTTTAATGGGGCCAAATGGATTTCCCAACCGTTTGACTATAAACAGGTTCTTTGACCCCAGGGACTAATCGGGTCAATAATTTAGACACCCTGAGTATAAAAATAAATAAATAAATAAACAGGTTCTAAACTGATCAAGTCTGTTGGTCTTGAAAGTGGGACTCCTATGGGATGTCAATAAAATGGGCATTAATCGGGCTTAAAAATTCCTTAAAATGTCCTATTCTAAATATGTACAGAAATCCGAACTCATAGAAATCCCCCATTCCATGCTGTTCAATTCCAATTCCTTAAACCATGAAGTAAGATTCTGAACTTCAAAAACACAATAAAGGTTCATTGTTTATAAGCCGACCCAAAACTAAATTCAATAATTTAATGGAAGCCACCTGAAGCGTGCCGGATTGCATGGTGAGGTTCACTGTTTTAGGCATCGACATGGTGCCTGATCACCATTGATACTGATATCTTCTATCGTTTTGTTGATACTTTTTAGAGAAAATTGCATTGGCACCCCCTGAACTTCGGTCTTTATTCAACGTCACCCCTTGGACTTTTCGAAACGTCAAAGCCACCCCTTAAAAATTCAAAAAATTTCAAATCGGTCCTTGCCGTTAGCCGACCGTGATAAATGAATGAAAACCGGTTAGTTTTTTTATAATATACTAAAAAATACCCCCACCTATTGTGAGAGGACAATATTGCCCTCTCTTTTATTTCCATCTTCTAAACCCATCTCCCATCTCTCATCTCTCATCTCTCATCTCTCATCTCTCATCTCACTCCTCTCACTCACTCGGCCGGACAAGAAGAAGAAGACGACGACAGTACGCCACCCCCTGCAACTCGATTCTCTTCCCTCCGGTGTGCGATTCTCCCCCCTCCGGCGTGCAAAGGTCGAAGACAAATTTGGATACGTTTGCAAGAGAGAGATGAAGGTCTATTTCGTAAATACCTGATTCCGGATGGTGGTGAGATCTGTAGTAGCAGGTTACTTATGCTCGTTTCTATGAGATTCAGCGATTTCGGTCCAATACCTGGCGGACTAGTGGAGGTTGTAGTAGGAGTAAATATAACTCTGAATTTTAAAGCTTGTATCCATAGACGCAAAGACCAAAGAATAACATATTGTGAAACGAGGCTGAGAATTGAGGGTAAAAGAGGAGCCTAACTTGGAGATGTTTTACAATCAATCCATTAGTACTGTTGTTCCTGAGCAAGAAGAGAGGACTACTGAAACGGGGAATGCAGAGGGAGACGAAAGGATTAATGAAACCGGGGACGCAGAGGGAGAGGAGAGGAGAGGACTAATGAGATAAGTATAATAAACATGCTGTCGACAATGATGAAGCAGGTCCTCCTCTGTTGTTGCTCAACGAGTTACTACTGTGAATACCGCAGCAATTATTCCGGACTGCTTTTCTGGTGAGCGTTATGTGAGTAATCCTTACATTTTTATAGTACATTCTAATCTAACCATTTTACTTCAGTTTTTTTTTTTTTTTTTTTTTCCCTCGTTAATCAGTTACTAATTAAATGATATCCATTTCTTTGTGTAGGATGGAGAGTAAATTCGGAGTAATATGTCACAACCTTGGGAGAGAGGTTCGGACGCCGGAGGGGAAAAATCGCATGCCGGAGGGAAGAGAATCAGACGCCCGGAGGGAAAAGAATCGAGTTGCAAGGGGTGGCATACTGTCGTCGTCTTCTTTTTCTTGTCTGGCCGAGTGAGTGAGAGGAGTGAGATGAGAGAGGAGAGATGGGAGATGGATTTAGAAGATGGAAATAAAAGAGAGGGTAATATTATCTTCTCACAATAGGTGGGGGTATTTTGAGTATATTATAAAAAAACTAATCGATTTTCATTCATTTATCACGGTCGGCTAACGGCAAGGACCGATTTGGAATTTTTTGAATTTTTAGGGGGTGGCTTTAACGTTTCGAAAAGTCCAGGAGTGACATTGAATAAGGATCAAAGTTCAGGGGGTGGCAATGCAATTTTCTCTACTTTTTATATTCTATTTCCGTATTTTATATTTTGAATTGGTATCGGATACCGGCGATACTACCACATCATGGGGTTTCGCTTTGTCCATATTTATTTCAGGCAATAAAGAGATTAGTAATTAACCGTCCATTCTGGAGGGAGGTGTTATCTCAGTCCTATGAGAGCATCAGGAAAAGCAAATCCCCAGAAATGATTGTCGGAGAGAGAATTTTTCGAGGTGTGGAATTGACGAGATTCCACGCTGTCATGATTTATTGGTTCTGGGTATCCATTCTTATCCACCATGGTGCTAGATTTCTTGATGTTTGAAACCCACCCACCACTCTTCACTTCATCCCACCTCACCCCACCCCCAATCCTCAGAGAAACAGAGAGACTTGAAGAAGATGGGTAAAGGAGGAATGTCTCATGGTGTTGATGATGGGGAAGAGAACATGGCCGCTTGGCTTCTGGGTGTTAATAATCTCAAAATTCAACCATTCAAGCTTCCCTCTGTTGGTTTGTTCTTCAACCCTTTTCCCCCACTTCTTGAGAAAACTGAGGAGTAAAGAAATTTTTATCGAATTTGATACTTGATCAGAGAACTTGAATTCCATGATCTATTTTCAATTTTTTGAATAATGAAATCTTTTTAGTTTCTTTTTTGTTGAGTCTGTTGCTTAACATCAATTTTTGTTTTCCCTGAATTTTCAGGCCCTCATGACGTTAGAATTCGGATGAAAGCTGTGGGTATCTGCGGGAGTGATGTTCACTACCTCAAGGTGCCATCCTTCTCTTCTTTCTAACTCCCTAACTGCTACATCAGTTCTTTTACCTATCTTTCGAATTCTTTATTGAAATTCATACGGAACAGATAGATAGTTTTGCTATCTTTTTTATATATTTTTTGATATTGATCTTCTATTCCTTGGTTTGATGGTTGCAGACCATGAGATGTGCTGATTTTATTGTTAAAGAGCCCATGGTAATTGGGCATGAGTGCGCTGGGATCATAGAAGAAGTTGGGTCAGAAGTGAAGCACCTTGCTGTGGATGACCGGGTTGCTCTGGAGCCTGGGATCAGCTGCTGGCATTGCAATCTCTGCAAAGAGGGTCGCTACAATCTATGCCCTGAGATGAAGTTTTTCGCAACTCCTCCAGTTCATGGTTCTCTAGCCAATCAGGTTTTGCAATTTTTCATTCAAAATATTTATGAAATCTTGAATTCAATCAGATCCCGTCTTAGCCAGGGTTTAGCTTCACATTCGGATATTCAGTAATCTTATTCCATTACAACTATGCCATACAATCTAATCTTTCTAGTCTTTACCCAATGTTTGCAATCACGGAACATAGATGTGCTTATAAGTGTCACCACTTGCTCTTTAGGATATTGATTAAATGTGTGTGTTCATCACTTGTTTTAACTAAAGCATACTTCTATCTTTGAACACTGTACTGTTAATTTTCCATTGACATTAGAAGTTTCATTATATTTGGATACCGTACAGAGTCTACAGACTGAGGTTTATGCTTCAAACTAACTTGTTTACCTTGACATCGATTTTATTGATTCTTGCCTATTATAGGCCATTTTACAGATGTCTTTTCTCTTGAACAGATTGTGCATCCTGCAGATCTATGTTTTAAGCTGCCTGACAATGTGAGCTTAGAAGAAGGGGCAATGTGTGAGCCCCTTAGCGTTGGTGTCCATGCTTGTCGCCGTGCTAACATTGGCCCTGAAACGAATGTGTTGATCATGGGAGCAGGCCCCATTGGGCTTGTTACAATGTTAGCTGCTCGAGCTTTTGGAGCCCCCAAGATCGTCATTGTGGATGTTGATGACAACCGTTTATCTGTTGCAAAAAACCTTTGTGCAGATGAAATTGTTAAAGTTTCAACTAACATTCAGGTATTTACCCTCTGACCTTTTTTTCATCGATTGTAAGTTTTAACCACTATCTGATTGACTGAAATAACCAAGGTGTTGGTCACTGTATAAGTGTATATCAAGTTGACTGATTGCTACCGGAGAAATGGATTGTAAAATTCTGCTTTGGATTTTATGCAAAGAGATAGTAAGCCAGTGATTATGTTAATCTTTAGTGGGTTTGTAGTTAAATAATTTTTTTTTTCTTATAGATAATCACAAATTTATTGCCAAAGAATGACTAAACTGTAGAAGAAATTGTAATTAAGTAATTGTGGCAACCCTAATCCCTTGGAAGTTTAGTGGTTGTCCCATTTTGGGCTAATCAGAAGCTGGGAAGTGTATCTGCCATTTACTTTATTGTACTTTAATCTCTGAATCTATATTTTAAAATCACATAGCTACTTTCAATTGCCCTACTAAAATATATGGTTATTTTCTATTAAGTTGGGGACTTTTTCAAGCTTTGTGTCAAGTAAAATTTGTATCTAAGGTTGGAAGATAGACTCTTCTTAATTTTTTAGGATTAAGTTAAATTTTACATTCGTAATCAAGAGAACTGGTATACATATATTATTAAGAAAATGAGTAAAAAATAAATAGACAGAGCTAAGGTAGAGCTGGGATAGCTTATGATCCTGTCAGAGAAGGTCATAATCCGGGAACTGACCTTGATACAGGGGACATTGAGTTCATGTTTGTTTGAACAGTCTGCATAAGGGGGCTTTCATTGATAATTATTCACCACTTCAGTACAGGACTACTGGGTGATTCCATAGTTCCACAATATTACACCCTTACCCAGATACTTGAAACCGGGTATCATATCATGATGGTCTTGTTGGATACTCCATCTTCTGTGCAAGTTTTGTATCAGATACTCCAAAATAAATTATTATTTCTAAATCTGGGTCAAAAGCTAGTAAAATTTGTCAAACATCTCAGATTGTGGAAGTATTTTCTTGTGAATTTCCATTCTTATGGAGTTCAAAGGATTACATTGACATTGGTTTGTCATAGTAGTTATATTTTCCCAAAGCTGATTCTTGTGTCTGGAGATCACTTTGCGATAGAAACCAGTTTTTGGGGTATCCACTTCATGGAAATTACTTTTTTTCTTTTTCTTTTTGTTTCAAGTTTGCATAGATACAACCTTATTCTTATTTCAGTGATTCTTGTACCTTCAATCACCAGTTTTTAACTGAGCTGCTTTGCAGGATACTGCTGAAGAAGTGGTTCAAATAAACAAGGCTATGGGAGCTGGAGTAGATGTGACTTTTGACTGTGCAGGTTTTAACAAAACTATGTCTACAGCTTTGAGTGCTACGCGTGCTGGTGGTAAGGTGTGCCTTGTGGGAATGGGCCATAGTGAGATGACTGTTCCTCTCACTCCAGCTGCTGCAAGGTATTTAACTCTTTACATTGTTTGCTAAACTTCATTGTAAAACTCTCGGAAGGAAAAATATTTTCTGTGGGTCCAAAGTCCTTGAATATTTAACTATGACATTTGTCTATCTGTTCGCTATTTAGCTTTTTGATGGATCAAAATTAATTTTGGTATTTTTTTGGTGTCAGAGAGGTCGACATCGTTGGCATCTTCCGCTATAAGAACACCTGGCCTCTTTGCCTTGAATTTCTGAGGAGTGGAAAGATTGATGTGAAGCCCCTTATAACCCACAGGTTTGGGTTTTCACAGAAGGAGGTAGAAGAAGCCTTTGAAACCAGTGCTCGTGGAGGTAATGCCATCAAGGTTATGTTTAATCTGTAGATGAAAAACACCGCCTTCATGACTTCTGTATTGGGTTGGATCTGTTTGTATCTCCTTTCGTTGGAGCAACTTTTGTAAATATTAAGAAATAAAACATAGTTTAGTTAATATGGTTTAATTCTTCTTCTTTGGCTCCTGCACAGTGTATGATCCCTTCACCTTTTGGATGGGCAACTTCTTCTCATTACTAGTGTCACTGTGTGTCTTGCCTTTGTAGAGGCTCTGGCTGGAGTAAAAACAAGTAATGCAGAAATCCACTTTCTCCCTGGATCTTTGAACTTATTACAGTACCAATATTTGATTATAGTAGAAAAATATTCCATAGGTTTTGCTGTTCTATGAATCCAACGGAAATTATTCCTATTTACTCAAAATTGCAGGAAATTCTTCATATTTTGTCCATTGAAAAGAAGATCAGAGGGTTGTACAAGTAGCTACCAGTTTTGCTCTGATTTTTTTTTTTTTTTTTCTTTCATTATTACTATCATCATCGATTTGTCATACCTGTGGTTGATGTAATTAGCCATGGTTGTCATGACAAATTAATACATATCTTTTGTAGTGGTTAGGAGAACTTCTATAATAATCTACTCTTGTGTTAGGAGAACACAGAAAAGTTTGTTCTGTGAAAAGTTTTTGCATACACCAACTGTTGGCTCATCAACTCATCAGTCCGGATTTCTGCATAAGCACCATATGCATTCACCAGTTTGGAAATTGGATAAAGTCTTTCTAGGTACTTGAGAAATCTTGGTGAATATGGAGTTATTCCCATTACTTTGTCATTTTTACAGAACAAAGGATTAAAGTAGTCCACAACCTTGTCAATCTGAGTTTGCCTAATGATTCTTCCCGTCTAAGATCTCCACCAAGGAGTCGGTCCAAATGGTTTCCTTGCATTCTCATCTCTACGTAACAGGAATCAATACAAGTTGCCTTCACCCCTAATGCTTTCCGTTTTTCATTTCAGTTCTTTAAGCATCACTTCCACATTTCCAGTGAAATTGGCTAAGAATGCTGTACGCAGGACACTGCATTATTGTGCTGTGCAGCTCTCTACCTACTGGATGTATCAATTGGTCGATCTCAGCAAATTTTTTAGGCTAACAAAATACAATAATGCAATTGTTTGCATGATGGACTTTAATTTTCTGTGGCGCAACAGGGTGCTTGGCGTGCATCCTTGTTTAAAAACATCTTGGGCTGCAGATGATCGACTTCCATGATGCCCATACCTTTTTTTCTGATGGCATCTAGGTTTTAAATTTGCTAACTGATAGATGGGCACATACTTTCTTAAGAAATGAACCAGCCCGCAGCTAGTTAAAATGGGTTCAAGTCATGCTTTAGCTTTTGGACTTCGTTTTTTTTTTTTTTTTTTTTTTTTTTAATGAAAACCATGAATATGAATAAGAGGAAAGTTTTCCTACTCCGGTCTGTCAAAGAACCCTACAATTATCAATGGCTGTCAATATATATCTCTTTTTTATGAATGGTCGATAATATTTCTTATTGTTTCTCTATACCTTATGGACACCATCTGAAGCCCTTGGTCAAAGGCCTCAAGGGATTCTCCCTTGATAATGCCGCTGAAGGAAAACTCGGTCTAATTATACATGAAAAAATATTTAGGTTCAATATCTTTCTATTTTGATGGGGAGTAAACTTTGTCAGTATCTTTCCTCTTCTCACTAAATATATTTTGGTTCCCTTTCTGTTTCAGTATATAATATACTGTTTCTCTTATTTATAATAAATAAATCAATAAATTTAAATATACTTTTTTTCTGTCTGCTATCGGCTTAGCATGTAAGAAGAAAAATTCAGTTAAAATCTTGTCTTTCTAAGCATATTTTACCAGATAATTTTCCTTTTGTGATTTAGGATGAAAGCAAAAGGACTGTCCTTATTTAAAAAATCCAGTTTCTCTTTATCTATGGTGAAGAGATACTCCTTCAACAATGGGATTTAATCCTCAGACTGGACTAGCAAAGGGTTTTCCTATTTCGATCTCCTACAATAAGGGGTGGAAGCTAATCAAAATCAGAGTCTAATCATTGTGTCACATCATGAGATGATGAAAGAATCTCTTTACCATTAGCAAAGGAAAACATAATTGTTACCTAAAATGAAAAGTTAACATAAGATGAGTAGACAAATCCACGAGGTATCCATCTTACCTGCCACAATACAACTGCATCTTGACCCACGTATTCCATGGTTCAAGGAATTGGTATTGGGTCGGTTGGCCCATTTTTTTTTTAATCAGTTAGGCAACTCAACCCCAACCTACCCTGTCGAATGGTTGGCTACAGGTACACCCAAAAGGGCCTACCTTTGGGGAAATAAAGGTGGTGGTCGGTGTGCAATGTAAATTCAAATTTCCATGATTGACTTGCAGCTTCTGCTTCAACTTAACATTGCATCTATATTTTAGGTTTGCGCATCCATATTCAACTCACCCAACTCTACCTCCTCAAGGTGTATTAATTCAGTCCTTTCCGTGAGTTTATCATAGATGTTTGGTACTAAGTATTGGTTGTGAGAAGAAACAGATAAGCAGGTTAAGTGGGTTGGGTTGGAGGGGTTTGGATAACTTATCCCATTTGATTATCAGTTTAGGTTTGGCAGTACTTGTGGTTCAGGTGTTTGCAAAATCAGTAAAGATCAATCACCCTAACCCTATACTTTGCAACCCTTTAATGCATTTAGAGCATGCTATTACATCTATATTAATTAAAGTTTTTTTTTTTTTTCCTATCATCGTCTTAACATAAATGAAGGGAAAAAGAACCCTGCCGTTTGTGTGGCTTTATGCCAAGATAAATGCGGATTTGAAAAGACATGCAGTCCTTCACCCGATGCCTCTACATAGTTTTCCATTGGCCTGTATGCTAACACAAAGTTTCTTTGCCCATAAAAAGGAAATACTTAACTGAACTAAAATTTGTACCAGTGAACAACCACTTGACTCAATTGGTTTGCGCCTTATTTGTCAAAGTTTTGCCTGAGGCTTGTATGTGAGTCTGATTACCCTCCCTTACAATTGGGTGCCCAGCGAAGGCCCCCCCTCTAAAGTGCACCATCGGGCATTCAACCCCAAAGCCATAAGTCTAGAAGTCACACACTACCCGATAAAATGTGGGAATAAAACTTCTCATTCTTAACCTAATACATTTCTTATAATTTCTTGATGACTGAATTAATATGATATAAATTATGTTAAGGAAACACTTGTCAGGAGAAAGTGAAGTTTTATCGTACTTTTTAAAAAGGTTTATCCCTTCGCATACTCTTTTTCTCTTATCCTAGTGATTTTGAAAGTGAAACATTTGTTAGTTTGACTCATTCTTCTCTTGTCTTTTCAATAAATGTTACAGCATATTAGGTTTGACACGTTCCTCTCTCTTATATCCTACATGCTTTTTTTCAATCAATGTTACAGCATAGTAGGTTTGACACATTCCTCTCTTATCTTACATGCTAAAAAACTTCACTATCAGTTACTTGATGGTGAGTCCACCTACACAAAGAGCTAATATGATCCCCAAAATAAACCCCTCCCATCAAGGGTATCAAAGTCTTTGGCATCATATGTCATATTTTATTTGAGTCTTTAGTGTTTTCATATACTTGAGGAGCTCTCTCCACCTAATGTAGATTTTGGATTAACCCTTCAACACGATATCGAGGTTTCTTGACCTCAGTTGATACCGATTTAGATCACCCTGGCTATATTGGGCTAGATCAAAAGGATTTACTCTTGGATTGTATCACCAGATTGGTATCAGATCAATCAAGACTCAGAATCAGCCTCAGCCAATATCAATCCGAATTAGACAAAACCACCAATCCCAACATGATATTACGAACCATGCATGGTATTATAGCCCATGGTTCCCTCAAGTTATTTTTTCATTAGTACGAAAAATTCAAGTCGTTGGTGCCTTCATATTCTTGAAGAGCTTTCGTCATGTAATGATAAAGATTTTGGACTGAACCCTCAAATGGGTTACCTAATTTGACAATAGAACTCAAAAGTACCATTACTCAGTACTGGAGTGAATAAGATGTTGGACCGGGTCTTAAGATTCTTGGGTACAAGATTTGATTGGCCAAATAACCAAATTAAAGACAAAAGTGGACCTTAGTGGACAAAACTCAAGAGTGGTCCACACTCCGAAGTCCCAACTCCCAAACCACGTCTTTAGTTGTCGAACCAATCCATTAATACCAGTGGTTAGCAATTAGTCATTACCCCTAAAGACAGGGCGGGCATAGCCGCGTAGGGGGATATGAATGATTCAAACTTCAAGTTCATGCTCAAGCTCAAGGTCTTATGTATATATGAAAGCAATAATCTTAGAAGTTGGAACTTGGAAGTGATTGATCATTCCACTAGAGAGTGGATGAAGAACAAGTCAAACAGAAAAGGACACCCATCTAGTTTACCTGTTCTTTTGGATGAAGTGTGAGATGGGTTTTGGATGTTCTTTTAGAAATTAGAATTAAAATCCAAAATTTCGAACTTCTATAAATATTAAGTGCAAGAAGAGGACCTTCTTCACCATCTGTGATATCATTACAGTTCCAGGTCTCTCACTCACAATGGGTACCAAAGTCATGACAAAGAAATCAATAACAAAGGTCATAGCGTTATCTGATGCAGCTTCCTGGTACTGTTCAATTTTCCTTGTAGCCCTCATCTTGTTGGGTACTCTCATGGAGAGTTCTCTGAAAGAGGAGGAGCCCATGAGAGGGAAACAGTTCCTAAGCCAGCCCTGTGATGAAATATATGTGGTTGGAGAAGGGGAGACTCTCAACACTATCAGTGACAAGTGCTGCGACCCTTATATAGTGGAGAGGAATCCACACATCCATGACCCAGATGATGTTTTCCCTGGACTTGTCATCAAGATCATTCCTTTTAATCCAACCCCCACAATCACTATAGGTAGGTGAGAGAGAAAAGGAAGAATACTTGAGGTTTTGTTTCTCCATCAAGAAGTGCTTCTGGGTCTCGTGGCATATGGAAGAGTTAATGGTTATATGATGTAAAGATACAAAAATCTTCATTTCTGTTTTGGGTTGTTCCCCTTTCTTTGTTTCGATTTGGTTTATCAGTTTACTGAAGCAGAGATGATCATGATCATGATGGGTTTGTGTTAGAGTTTTGATTCTCTTGGTTTGTTAGTGTTTATGCTGGGAAACAAATTAGATTACCAGTAATTACTACTCTGTGAATAGGTAGTCTATTAGCCTATTATCCTCAATGCTCTGTTTTTTGATGAATGATCATCGAGTTGGTTCCTGGGCCTTTGCAGCGATGAGGAGCTCTGTTTATCATATACGACTATTAGACTCTTCTTACAAATTGATGATTGTGATAGACCTGAGTTGGTCTCATTCTTGGTTCGTAATGGGTAGTCGATTCTGGTTCCTAATTGGTTCGTAGCACAATTATAATTTCCAAAAAAAAAAAAACTTCCTTAAGTATACATTAAAGCAAGTCGGAGATGGTTTTATGAATCCCTTCCATTTCTGTAGGCCCATAAATTCAATTGTTGCGTTGCAGAGTGACAAATTTTTCTCTCGAATATGGAACGATGAAGTGGGAATCTACCCTTGTCACACTCCAACATGGCTGGAAAATAAAATATAGGGTAAAGGCTGTGTATAACGTTGCATTGTGTTTGCTTCTCTCCTCCCTCTCCCATCCCACTCTCTCATTGGTTGAGCAGTTAGTTTTAGGAAAGCTAGCGGCGTGCCAAACCTCCGCCTATGAAAAATATTATACTCAAAAAGACAAAAATAAGGTTACATTTGTTTTCCACCATTGAATACAATAAGATTTTTCTTTAGGTAAAAGTGAGGATAATAATTCAATAATTGGGTTCGAGGGAATTGTTTAAGGGATTTTCTTATTGACGCCTTAATAATTTATAAGGAGAAAGAGCAGTAATTGGTCGTGTTCCCTATGCCCTCCAATGTAGTAATGCTTTTCCTTAATTTATAACTCTTTTTTTTTTTTTTTTAATCATCCGTGTATGACATTAGTTCGAAAAATATGAATGTGTCATTTTTAAATTATTTTGAAAATATTTTTTTACCCTTAACTGAAAGGGTTTGTAAGAATAAACCTAGTGATAATCAAAAGAAGATTACAAATTCTAAATGACCCCTTGTTATGTTATGAGAAAAAGAAAAAAACAGTGCATCAGTGTTATTTAATGTTTAAGAGAGAATGGAAAAACATGGCATCAAAATGGAGATGTTGGGCCTTGGACTTAAAGCCCTCAATGGAAGGGATTGGGCTAAAAAGATTGGCTATGGCTAATGTCCAGCCAAATTATTAGGCCTTGGCCCAGTTTATTGATAATTGAGCACTGCTATAGACAATGAGCTGGTAATACACTGTGATTGTGAAGCGAATGATTCATGTGGTTGTGGGGTTAGTATGAAATTACATGATTAGTCAGGTCAAAGGCTTGGATATTTATCGTTTAAAAAAAAAATTTAATTAAATGTGCTACGCAAGCACCCAACAGATGAAATATACTGATCATCCTTTTCCTTGGTACAAAATGCAGATTACAATAGAAGCAACAAGCTCCCACTTCCAAAGAATATGAAAGCTAATATTTTCTTTGTCCGCCGAGGGGTTCCAAAATGTTGTGGACCCTACTACCTATTCCAATCATTTGCCGAGAGATTCGAGCATCACAGTGGAACTGAACGAGCACCACATTTGGATCATGTGGTTCGCAGGCATAAAGCAGTACCTGGTCTCGTCAATGTATGGATCATTTCATTTTGGAATATTATCTGGAGTCAATTGGATCTTGTCCATTTAGCTTCATCATGTCAAACTCAAAACGCGGGCAAGCGTAGCTTTAGCTAGGAGTAGGACAGATGTGTGATCCATGTGATCCATTCGCTATCACTTGATGAGATTACCCTTCCTCCCATCATAACGGTGACGAATATTGGTACGATGTAACCAGTATGGTGGAAGAGAAAAGCATCAATTGCTATATTGGGGACCAGCCATGAATGATTTTTAAATACTAAATTTTGTTAAAGAAGATGGTTCTTTTCTTTACCTTCCACCTGATAACCCTAAATTATCACTCTAACCTGTCAGGATTTTCATTTTACCGCAAAAAAAAAAAAAAAAAAAAAAAAAAAAAAAACCTGTCGTGATTTCCATCTACTTTTATTGGAAAAATAATAATAAATAATAAAAAATCCCATCTTGAAGTGAGTCATACGATGCGGCGCTAGAAGTCATTGAACCCACCAAGATATTTTGCTAGGGAACCTAACGACTACATAAAATTTATCACGTCAATTGATTTTTGTGTGCGTATACTTTCGCATTCTCAATCTTCCTGACACTATTTGTAAGAATCATATAAATTATTTCATAAAAAAAATTATAACAAATTATGACATAATTAATCTCCACTCCTCCGATAGGTTTCAACTCAATCAAATGAATTAAAAGCCAACACTACCCCAATTGGTTGGTAAATGACCTCACAATCTCGTAGGGAACAAAAATCCTATGCAGGAAGGCATTGAATGACAATGAACATCCAACGACTAAGGTATATACCAGAGCTTTTCTAATCACTACCACTTATCATTTCTCATAGAGAATTTGAGTCACATTATTATTATTATTATTATTATTATTATTATTATTATTATTATTATTATTATTATTATTGACAATCTTAATTTTGTGCATCTATTGGCTGACGTGCAATATTAATCTAATACATTCTATTGGCCATCCCTTCATTTCGCTTTATGCCTAACTCATTTTGGCTCGCACTTGCCACTTGTGTAGCCTATTATCAATGTGTTACCTCAGCTTCTGCACAAATCTTGTTGTCGTTAGGTTTAAATAAAGGTTTAGATAAACAATCACAATCACAATCACAATCATATGTAGTTGTGACCATTTATACACAAATAGACAAATCAGAAAAATCTTCAGGGCCAACCTGAAAGGAAGAGCAAGATCTTGGACCCTTTACTTTTAAGGCTTTGTTTGTTTGGCCCCTTATAGGAACTGAAATCAAATTTTTTTTTTTTGTCATCTATGTTCAGACTAGAGAGTGAAACCATTAGCTATTTGGCATACAAAAATGTCTTTTTATTAGTGGTTAGAATATTTATGTGATTATATTAGGGTAGGCATATGCAGTGAGATGGCATTTTCAAGTTATTCATTTGACCTTCCCTAATGGGGATTGAGGATGATCTAAGCTAATATAATTTATTAAAGATATAAAATATATTGGAGAATTTTTTTTTCCAACGGGTTGGAATATTTATCATCTCATCTTAGAGTTCATAGACTCCTATAGGATTTTAGTATGTTCCCCAAAATATCCTCCCAATATTTACTCCTCTAACGCATTTGAGCACAATGTGCTTAATGAATTCCCCATTCCCCATGGCTGAAGAAAAACTCGATGACCAGAAAAGGTTTATTGGTGACCCAAGCTTATTTGGGCATTCCCTTGATATTTAAATCATAATTTATTCTATGATTTTTATGGGGAAGCAAGATGAGACTTTCAACACATGTAAAATTGTAATGGGCTATTGCAAGTTAGGGTTTTCATCAAGAGGTAGGAGAAGGTCAACATAAAATAATATTATAAAAAAATATTATTGTCATGTCTATTTTGGAATTATCAAATATATAATTTGTTCATTATATTCACACCAAAATACAAACAAAATAGCATATACATATATATAGGGGCATGATCGTACTTTTGCATGCTCCTGTGTCTAGGCATTGAAACCATGCGATCAGATAATTAAAGTTTTTTTTCCCCAATTTTCCCCATCATGGGCTTTGCACACCCAAAAAATAACAATAATAATAAATAAAATAAAATAAAAATCTGAAAGTATTTGAGAGGGAAAAAATTGGATAAATTGCTTGTTATGTTGTTGAGTTTTACGTTATAAGAACAAACTTGGCTTGCATCCCATAGGCTAGAAAATAAAATAATGTAAATTTATGGTTGGTTCAAGGTTTGCAGTAAAAAACAAATTGGGATTTCATCTCTCTCTCTTTCGTTTTTCCATTTGAGTATCAAGAAAGTAAAATGAAAAATGGCGAGGAGTACATACTCCTAGTGAAAGCTTTTCGAAAGAACTTTTTGGGATGGCAAAAGTTTCAGAGAAGAAATCAAAATTCAAATATTTGGGAGGATAAGCCTACCTCCACTTCTATATTCAATTAAGTTCCCTTTATGCCATCATGGAGAGAAGAAGAAGAGAAAAAGAGCTACCATTAGTGCTGATTAATTCCATAATTTGATTTTATCTGATACAGTTATATGCACCAAACTACTAGATTTTTTTTTCTAAAACTGTGATGAGCAATAGAGAGAGAGAGAGAGAGAGAGAGAGAAATCAAAATTCAAATATTTGGGAGGATAAGCCTACCTCCACTTCTATGTTCAATTAAGTTCCCTTTATGCCATCATGGAGAGAAGAAGAGAAAAAGAGCTACTATTAGTGCTGATTAATTCCATAATCAGATTTTGTCTGATACAGTAATATGCGCCAAACTATTAGATTTTTTTTCTAAAACTGTGATGAGAGAGAGAGAGAGAGAGAGAGAGAGAGAGAGAGAGAGAGAGAGGGAAGTCTCTGAAAAGAGTCAGAGAGAATGATGAGAGAATGGAAAGTACGGTGAAGCTCACATTCTTCTTGGATCATTGTCCATTTCCATGATTGCATTAATGGATACACAAAATCAGTGTCTCCTTACTCTTAAGTATATAGTAAATTATATCAGAATCACGGATTCATAAATGGGCCATGGTGGTGAAGATGAATGAATTGATATATAAAAACAAAATGGCTGTCTTTATCCCATTAAGGGTAACCTAAAGCACTGAACTGTTTTTTATGATCATCTTTATCTCTCAACTGTTGCTGATGAAGTGGTTATTAAAAGATTGTTGAGGCAACTGGCAAGCAAGAAAAGATTATATAGAACCCTCTTTTGGCCCTTTCACTGCAGCATTATTGCTTTACCGACGACACGAAATTTTATAGCAAACACTAATATGAAAATAAACAACCGATTTGCACAACATAGGGGGTTAACCAGGTTCACACACTGGTGTGGTGTGCTATATCTTCGGGTGAAGAAGAAAATGTTTCACTACGTAGAAGAGAGATTGCATCCAAGCAGCAGTGAGAAAACTCGCCCTGAAACCCTATCTCAGAAAACCCCCAAATTATAATGACTTGTTCTACAAACAAAGTACATTATATACTCCTCCAAGTCACAAGTCGATCCATCGGATCCAACCACACTAGCCCCCACACTCCCTCTCGAGCCCAGAACCCATCACTGATCTCAGAAAACTTCTCATTAAGATTGCTACCAAAATAAATCAGAGCGAATCATTCTTCAAAATAGGTCAAGAATTCGAGAGAAACTTAAATGCGAAATGCTCAACAAAATATGATCTAGATTCTAGACATTTGTGGGGTTCGCTTGTTGTCCTTAAACGAACCAGAGTGATGGAACTATACATCTTGTACCTATCATCCATATCTGCTATGTCGTATTCTCTTATTGGACTCTTCGTTCCTTCTTGGTTCTCTCTCTATCTTTGTTTCGGAGTAGTGACCCTACGTGCGCCCTATTTGAACCATGGCCTGGGCTGTCTTCTCCATACCTTCCAACCCACCATTGTTTCTTCTCTTCCTGTCATATCTCTTCATCTACTACCATTCTTATCTCTTTTTCTCTCTCTAGATCTCTCAAGCTTCTCGGGTTCAAGCTGGAAAATTACTCTAGCTTCAACGAGTCAAGGTTCTCTAAGGCTCTTTAATTATCACAAGCTGTAAGTCAAGGTATCTACCTCAATTATCTTAAATGGGAAGATCATAGCATGCAATCTCTAGTCCTTGTTTACTTTCTCCATCCTTATATCCTTACCATTTATTTAGTTTTAACCAGATCCGTAGAGGAAGAAAAGCTCGTGAATTTAACTGGGGTGTTCTTTTGATAAGATTAAGGCACCGTTTAATAACATTTCTGCTTTTTCTGTGTCTAAAAACAACAGAAACGGCTTTTCATGTTTTTGAAAACAAAAAAGGATTTTTTGGTGTTTGATAAACCTGTTTCTTGAAATGTTTTTTGCATACATAATGCCACTAAGAAACTCAATAATATCATTGGATGCCCAAAAGGGAGAGAGGGTTCAGTTGCCTCTTTTTAGATTTAAATAGTTGAGAGATTTATCGGGCACAACAACCTTTTTTTTCTTTCTTTTTCTTCTCTCAAATTCATTTCTAGAAATGACAAAACAAGTCCGACTTGTCCCGTCAAAGTCGTTTCTAGAATTGTAAATAGACATAAATTTTGATTTATGTTTCTAGAAACGGGTGAAATGGAACAACTTTATCAACATTTTTTAGGTTGTTTCTCCATTTTTTAGAACAAGAAAACGCATAAACGGTAGAAACAGAACGTTATTAAATGGTGCCTAAGTTTTCTTTGATCATCTATAGAGAAGCAAGAATTCCTTCTCTACTAGTGATGTGACATCATAATTAAAGCGAGTCCTCATCTCACACCTTCCATGGATTTGGACCATTCCTTCTTTACTAGAGATGACCTTGTAATTAAAGCGAGTCCGGATCCAACCCCTCCCCTGCAGATAACTACTCCACCCCATTTCAGACCGTCCATGGGGTGTGATCCATTCGTTCTCTACTAGTGATATGACCTTGTAATTAAAGCAAGTTTGAATTAGGCCCCTCCCCATGAATGGTGTGAGATGAGATAGGGTGATTACCTGGACGGGAGAGAAACTTTGATTGTGGAAGGAAACCTCCCAAACAATCTCTTAGGCTGCGTTTGGTTGCAAGGGAAGTGAAGCTTTTTTCCCTTTTGAGTCGGTTTGGTTGCAATAGAAGTGAAGTGCAATTCATTTCCCAGAGTTGTTTGGTTGGATGTAGAATAGATGTAAAATTTAAAAAAATTGTAGATGCTATATATATTTACTAGAAGAGGCAAAAGGATTTTCTCAATCTCTGTTTCAAATTGTTGGAAACATATTAAAAAAAGGTATGTTGGATGTATAAACATGATCTTAATAGGGAGAAGAAGCACAAAAGAACTCCAATAACTATCATGGCAGCAAGTCATTGGAAAAAATTATATCACATTTCAGTTTTTTCAGTATATGATTTGGTTGACATTTTATATTATCATCAATAGTAAACAATCCATGCTAACCATATGAATTCTTTAATTCGTATCATAAATTAGCTTCAAAACTCACCTCTACTGAACTGAAATTAGATTGCTTCCTCTATAGGCCACACTAATTTTAGATTCAAGAAGAAGAAGGAAAACAAAAGTTGAAAGTTCTCTGAGGTTTGAAATATGCGCGAGTGACAGATTGAAACCCGAATAACTAATACTCAAGCATAATTTCATCAAAACACACACACACACACATAAACTGAAACCCAGAGGGAGAAGAAATTAAAACCTAACAATTTTGTTAATCGTCAAGCAATCTATTAACAGTAGAAAATGGATTAGAATGAAAATCGATCAGTGATTGATTAAGGAGAGGGTGAGACAGATTAAAGAGAGGAGAAATAGAAGCCAATTGCAATATCTGGGTCGACGGTTCTGAGAATGGTGTTACACATGAAGGCATCGAGTTCATCAAGGTGAGAGAAGATAGAGGCCACATTAGGGACTGAAAGAGAGATGTTACAAACTCTACAGTGAAAGGGAAAGGGAGAAAGAAAGAGAGAGAGATGCGACGCCGGAACCGACAAAGGTGACAAAGAAGAGGCAAAGAGGTGGGAGAGGGTATCTTACCTGTGTTTCTCCGTCGCATGTGTTCTAGTCCTTCCAGAGATATCCTCACCCTGTTCGTAGGGTGAGAGTCGCGAAAGTGAGAGAGAGATTGTGAGAATAGGGTTTTCTTTTTTCTTCCTATTTTGGTGGAAAAATACAAAGGGAAGTTTTAGTGTATAAATGAATTTTTTTTTTACATGTAAAATATATTTCTTTTGCAATCAAACATCCAAATTTATTTTTCCTGGGAAAAAAATTCCACTTTACATCAAAAATTTGCATTCCCCTTACAACCAAACAAAACCTTAGAAAAAAAAAGAAAAAAAAAAAAAAAACCAATTGACGAAAAGAACAATTAGAAGACAAGCGTGGCCATTATTAGAAGCATGATAACAATAATAAAACATAACTTGATAAACTAAGTAGGGTAGTGGTCTTTTTCATTTCTATCTTTTCTTATAAGATGAAGACAAGTAACATAAGCTTCTGTGTGTTCCTGATCTTGATGTCAAAATGGCCCACTGCAAGCATGCCTTGTTTTTTGTTCGATATTTTAATGGTGGACCTGTATACATTGTTGGAGGGCCACATGGTGTAGGTGTTCATATACTTATTTCAATGAGTAACTTCAAATGAAAAGAGTAATGATGGAAAAAAAAATTTGGGAGGGTGATGCGTCTTTTTTTTTTTTTTCATTTGTTAATTGGATTTTAAAGCTTTATTTGCTATTTAGGCAACTTTGATTCAGCTGAAACTTTACATGTGAGTAAAGATCCTAAGGTCTACTTGTTAACAGAACTTCAGGTTTATTTAATTTGTCAAGTTACTGATATTTGTGTTAGACTAAAAATACCCTCGAGAGATACAACGGTGAGCACTAGAAAAGGGAATAATAAAACATATATTGAGAGTTTAGATGACATAAATTTCTCTAGACTATATCACTAGTGCAGTTTTGTTGCATGGAAGGATTGCATGGTCAATTCAACCATTTAATCTATAGCACTAATTCCTTGGATTTTATAAACATTGAATTTTATCACCCATCTCAATCATATGGTTCATTATTTCATTTGGTGATTATTTATCTTACATTTTCAATCATTGAATGGATAATTCAGAATTTTAAGCTTTGAATCAGTAGGAGATCATGTGAGTTGTTTATCTCTAAAATTTTGAACACAAACCCTCGACTGTATGGTTCGTTCTAAATTAAACATCCAAACTTGTTCACTTTGTCTCTCTAGTTGTTCAAAATTTGGCCGAGATCTTTTAAGTTTCTCACCTAAAGTGAAATAATAAGTATAGACTGAAACTTATCGCATGAATTAAAATGAATTAAAGATAACTTGATAAGAAAAGTTTACATGGGCCAAGATATGGTGGTAAACAAAAGGCCTCAATTATGTATAAGGTGATCATGATTCATGACATAGATTTATCATTTATGTTGTTCTAACTTTTAACACACACTCATTCGTTTAGGACTTTAAAAGCCACCACTCACCAAGCTTTCTAATACGCACGTGGGAATAACTTTAATTAAATTGCGACGGTGACAGCATATCCTTAAAGTTATGATGGACAATGGTAATGCAAATGCGAGCCCGTCATTTCATACACTTTGCAATGTCGTCTAGTTGCTGCAGCAGCGGTTGTGGATCCCCGCTTCCACTCCTCTCCCGTCTTCTCCCACTCTTCAATGGTATAATAATGTGGAAATGATGGCTTTTCACAATTCACATTTCTTCATGATTTTTTCTTGGGTGCAAAATTTACATTGGGGTTAGATAGGGACCAGCAAAGGAGCCATTGGGGAAGAAGGTGGAGTGGAAAGGTCAAATCAATAACTTTAGAATGTGGAGGGATAGGTCAAACCAATAACTTTTTCCGGACTTATCTTGGAATCCAATGGAGCCAACTGTGTAGACGTTTACCACTGAGCTAGAAGCTTATCGCCTTAACAATTCACATTACTGTAACTTTGCTAAAAACACAGATTAATAAGAATCATAAGATGATTGATATCTAAGTTCAAATTGAAATGATAATTATTTATTTTAGAGATAGTGTTTCTTATACTATCATTTTAGGAGAGAGATAGATATAGAAAAACACTAGCATAGGCCACCTTCTTGGATATAAAACATTTTTCTTTTATTGTAATAGCACAGTTCCTATTAAATTGTACAAATGTGTAATGTTCATTCTAGACTTTTGGTGCTTTCTTTTGACATGTACTTTCAATCTTGGTGGATCCAAAGGATAGTTATCTTTCTATTTTTCCTCTTAATTGGGTAGGATAATTAAATTCTCATAAAGGTAAAACGTACAGCTTGTTCCCCTTTCCCCCTATTATTTTCAATGTCAAACATCAACTATTTTTAAGTATCCATTAGGTTTTTAGAAAAATTACTATCCACATATTCAATTTTATGGCTATTTTCACTTCATGGTTGATCATGTTTTGAGCTTTTACCACTAACCATCTGTTGTTCAAAACATCTAAGTTTTAGTAGTACCGATTTTTTTTTTAATGTTTTATTTTGCCATTATTCAGCTCAATATAATTGAAAGTTGACATGTGAGTAATAGATATTGAGATCTATTTTTGTCTAAAAATTTTTATCCTCATACAATTTTTCCATGTGATATAAAGATGCATCTAACACTGACATCGGAATTTGATTAAAAGTGATTTTCCTTCTTGTAAAATAAACACACAAGTGCGATTGTTTGTCAATTTCAAATTTGACATTATGAAACTTCCCTTGCACTATTTTACATCCTTTTCAAATTATCTATGTCAAGCTATGTGACCCCTACATCAGCACAGGGCCAATGAGAACGTGCAAGGGCATCAATAGGGGGTGGTCGGGATTTTTTCATTTACTAGGGTAGAGCGGTCATTTCACACTATCTAGTGTTTGGGCATAGGCTATACATAGTTTGGCATTGACATCTAACCCTTAAATTTTGTAGGAATCAGTTTTTATACATGACCATGCGTGAAACATGATCAACATTTTAGTCATTGGATGGGCCTGAAAATTGAGTATTCCTATCAAACTAAAAAGTGTTGATCGAGTTCAAACACAACTATGCATGGTTCTTTGAGCCATTTGGGTAGGATATACTAGCACCTATATATATATATATATATATATATATACATACATATATTTTCTCCCTTTTTTATTCAAAGCAATATCATTTTATCACAATTCATTTGCGCATTTTCTTATGCGGCTTCTTCAAAAACCCTCTCATTCACCTTTTATCTTGGAAAAAGGTCCCACCACTTTTCAACCACCAGTATTGATGGATTGGGAGGTGATTCACATCCTCTCTGCACCTTAAATATTGTCTTATCCACATGGAGCTGTTTTACATTGGAAAGGAAAAATAATTTAAAAACTTATCCACTGCTTTGCCAAGTGCCGACCCTCCCTAATCCCAACTATCTTTCTTTCTTTCTTTTACCCGATATTACCTGAGACTCGGGGAAATTCCTAAAATTTTATCAAATAAGAAAAATAAAATATTAAAGAATTAAAGGGGACATAACCCCACTTTACTCCAAAGTCCAATCCATGAGGTACAAATCACTTTGACACTGGCATAATTCAATAGAAAAACTTTCAAAAGATTACATTCTGAAGATTGATTAATGTTAGTCTACAAACGTTTAACAACATTAAATGCAGATTAATCATATAATTTGGATTCAAATCGATTCGAATACAAAGTTGATAAAATATTTTTCTACAATATAAAAAATATTTAATTTATTTTCTTGAATTGATTAAAAATTAGAAGAGAATTCAATTAGCTTCTTTCTGTTAGGAACCGTCGGTGTTTTTCATTTTACTTTCTCGATAAACGACTACCAAACTTCTTCACCGCCATGAGAACCGGCAGGAATGATTTTCCGGTTTACTTCTGGTTCGTCTGGTTTAAGGCGGGAGGTATCACACTATCACTAACTTGAATCCGTTGTAGAAGCCGCATTTGTTTTGTTTGTTGGCCAAAGGTTTTATGACAGTCTTGTCCTTAGTATTTTTATGGGTGGCTCATTTAATTGTGTCATTTGTTTTGGTCGGTCTAGTTTGTTTCGATTCCTGCTAATTTCCTAAGAAAATCAAACCAATTTGGCATGGTTCAGTTGCCATCGACCCAATTGATTCAGGATGGAATTGACACCTTAATCTAAATTAGGTACATTTTAATTTCAGTCATATATCCTTTCATTTATTTTTATGCACTTTTTTAATAATATAGGGTTGTGTTTGATTGTCATTCAGTTATAGAGACGACCTTTCATATCAAAAATAGGGTTTTCAACTTCTATGTTTTAATGCCGTTTTAAGACAAAAAATGTTGTTTGGTGAAAACTATTTCAGGAACGATTACCTTAGTTGCTCACTTTTATTGTATTAGAAAAGAAACTGAAATGATAAAACAAGATTTCATCATTCCATCATTTTGCGTTTCTAACATTTTCCCCCTTCCTTTTCGTTCTACTGAAAAACACTAAGTCGACACTAAATACTTTTTTCTTTTTTTTCCCCCCAAAAAATAACATCAAAAACATTTTATTGAATGGTTATCAAATGCAGCCAATTTATATTATCATATACCTGCAGATAATCTTAAAAAAAATTTAAACTTTATTTTACCACTGGGCAAGTCTAATTGAATGGAAGTTTTGTAAGATTTCCTACTAAGTGGGCTAGCATAGTCAAAGATTTGTTTCCAAAATCGGTTTAGTGGTGTTGACTAAAGATGGAGTAAGCAGAAAGAATCCAATATTATTGGTAAGTGATCTCTATAGAGATATTGGATTCTATTAGCACACCTTAATGGTATGAAATATTTATTACTATGTGTGGACCTAAGGTATTGTTTCCGGGAGGAAACCCTAAATTTATTGCAGGGTTGGTCCCTACCCTCACCCCTATATATAGTTATCACTGACCCATTAAGTGAGGCTAACGACCAAAAGTAAAAAGGAAAGAGGGTAGACCATACCAACATTGATCGTGTTGTACGAGGAGCATACAAGAAGACATTGAAGAGTATTTATTCTTCAGTCATGGATTCAGGTATGTCTAAAACTTATTTTTGTAGTGTTTGTCGTGTATGCTCATTGGTCTCCATGAATCGATTTCGCATTTATTTTCTTTCAAGTTTAACACGTGCAAATGAGACCTTGAGTTTCTGTCGCTATTCAATTACAGCCTCCATCAAACCCTGCAATATGGTGCAAATGGGTGGGTCATCCATCATAAAACCTGTTCCTTTGACTTTGTTTTGATTATTAGTAGATGCCAAATAGGAGAAGATAGATAGGAGAATAGTGCCAAATCATCTCCACATGGATCGCCAGTAGGTGACAAAGACACATGATACCATACCCTTTTGCGCTTTTGGGCTTTACCCTCTATGAGTTCTAATTCTACAAATCGGATCGAATCGGTCAGGATCGTCATGATCAGATTCATATCGGATGACATTGGTATCAATCACTGGTAAATTATAACGGTAAGGTAGTCTAAAAAAAAATATATATATATATATATATATATATATTTCTTTAAAAAGAGGTTAATCCGTCCCCAATCCCCATTTTTTTGAAGATTCGATTTTTCGGTTATAACGGAGAATTCGTATTTGGGATATTTTTGTTATAAAGGAACCGCCGTTTCGAATTTTCAGGGTTGTATTGTGTGTGATTCGGTAACCATTTAGTTTATGTAAACTTGGGTATATCCAATTCCAGTCTCCAAGTTCCAGAAGGATTGTTGGAGGTGTTCCTCTTCCTCTGTTGTGTTTCAGATACTCTGTTTAGTGTCAATGTCTCTTCTCTCATTTCTTGTAATCCCCTCTTGTTTCTCTATTTCAGTAGAAGAAGCTCTCATGGTGATCTGAGTTGCTTACAAGTTTGTTTAAAATCCAATTCAGTCTCGGTAAAGAGTTTGTTCTCAATTCTCATATCCTTTTATATTTTCTTTCTCTTCTGATTCTTACTTCAATATTCATAATGCATGCAACCCACCTAAAGATTTGATAACACTTGATACTTTCATTTCCGTTTGTTTGAATTTCTCTAGGTCTTTGATTTCTTCACCTGGTTATTTTAGCTTTCATTTTTGTGAAGTTTGTGTGTTTGTAAAAATAGCAGCATAAGCTGGGAAACAAGTTGAAAGAGTTTAACTGGGTTCATCTATTGGTATATGGATAGTCAAAATAGATACTTGTAAATACCACATATGGAGTTCATGGCGGTGTTTACAATAATGACCAGCCATTGCTGTCTCAGTGAACATAACATGGTTTGAATGGTTAGCACTGAAATTGGTTATGCCATATAAGCATTGCTTCCAGTAATGGGTCAGTGTTCTACCAAAAAAAAAAAATAATGGGTCAGTGCCATACTACCTTGATTTAGCAGTAGTTGAATTTTGGGTCAAGTTCCAATAAGAAGCGAGTTCAATTCCTTGCATTATGAATTTTGTGGAACATTGTGCTGTACTTATGGAGATTCAAGCAGTATTAGAGTTGTATAATTATTGCTCATTTAGGCCAAGGAAGAGGAACTTAGGATTTTGGGATAGGAAATGATTTCTACTGGAGTGCATGTAATTGTTTATCCGCTGAAATTTTTTATCTGTTTTCTTGTTTCTCTATGGGTCTTGACTCACAAAATCTGTTCGGAGGAACCCGACATAGAGTTGAAGTGATTGATTGCTATTTGAAGCAATTGAAAAATAAAGCCCCGAAACCTAACGGAAATGACTTCCTTTGATGCTTCTCCTTACTTTTTGAATTATGATTAAGCTCAGGGAGTTGTCATTTAATCTTCTTTCTTCCTCCCACCCCCAATTCTTTTGGTAAAACACTTATTGGGCTCTCTGCCAGGACATTTTGTTCGTTTTCTTACTATGTTTATATAATTGACTTCCCATGCTTGAAATTTGTATACACCTGTCAGAATTATTTAGTGGGGTAGTTGCAACCCTAAGTGACATTCTTGTGGGATCTTTTGTGAGCGACTTTTATAATATGATGTTGGAATATCACTTTGGAATGAAGCTGTATAATTTCTTGATAATTTCTCTAGTGTCATCTATGGAGGTGGGGGAGAAAATGGTAATTTTGTAATTTTTTGATCTCCAGATCTTATGCTATTTAATTAGTCATGTGTCATTTGTATTACAGAGTATTCACTGATTATTCTGGAAATCCATTGAGGTTGTGTTATTTTTCAGTTTTTTCATTCAATACTGCAAAATCCATGAATTCTTTCCCCCTCCTTTCCTTTTGTCTACAGTTGCTACAGTTATACTCAAAGATGGTTGCATTCGGGAAGAAGTTGAAAGAAAGGCAAATTCAAGAATGGCAAAGGTATGCTCGGTATATCTGTAATGTTTTTAATTTAGATCTTTTTGTTTGAAATTGATAGTTGAAATGTTTGGACTCTTCAGGGTCCTCTCTCTCTCTCCCCCCCCCCCCCCTCTATTATTTCAGAAAGTATTAGGACAGTAGAACTCACCATGTAAAATTTTCTTCCCATTGCTGAATATCCTTTTTTTGTCTACAGACGCAGTTGAATGGAAAAACAGTATCTATGTAGCCAACCCAATTTAATTGGGAAAAGACTTGATTAAGTTGAGTTAGAAACAATATTAAGTGTATGCTCAGAAAGCTTTCTGTTGGGGAATTTTGCTTTGTACTAGCTTTAGGAAAATGGAAACATTCTAAGAAATTAATAATTTCTCAAGAGGGCACATTCTTCAAAATATTAAGCTGCTCCATTTGAGCAAAATTGAGAGTAAAGGTAAAACGATTTTGTCAAAGGAAATGGAATGGTTCTGGAGGCTAAGGTCCTTTTCATTTGTTTCTCTTTCTACGATGAGGAGTGCTTCATTTCCTATCTTCTAACATCATCCTGTGGTTATGTCTCTTTAGCATCACAATGATTGACTGCTCTAGCATGTGTCAATGTGTCATATTTGGAAAGAAGACTAGCATTTTAAACCACTGATCTAGAGTTTTACTGCCCAAATCAAAGCTATACTTATTAGTTTCTTTGATTAAGAGTATGCACCGAAGGACAGGCTACATTGTGAAATCATATTTGCCTTTAGATTTCCTTGTTTCTTCTTTATTCTTGGCTCATAACATTCCCCTTAATTCCATACTGTTTCATGTAACCATGGATTAAGGTATCAGGATCGGATACTAGCTCGACAACAGATCGGTGGTACAAAAACCAGGGAGGGCAAATATTTAAAAAATTTATCGCAACTTTGGGAGCAAAAGTGACTGATCCGGGCCGATATGGCCGATCAGTATCGGTATTGCCACCGTGAACTAAATCCTTGCATGTTGCCAACTTTGATAGCACTTAGTTGATGAAAATCTGAAAGTTTCCTTTTCTAATTGTATGTGGCATCTATATCACTATGCATTCCACTCTACTATAATTTTGTGACTACAGTATGGACAATTTACTTCCATGGCATTGTCATTCACTTCAATCATTGAGCGGCAAATGTTGATAGGTAAGAATATTTTTTTTTTTTTTCTTTTCTTTTATACACTTGTAATAGGGGACGGTTTTCCTTCAGCCACAGTTAAGGGATTTCCCTTGACTGAGGAGTTTGGATGGTGTTGAGAGGGTATCAGGAACAGTAAGGGGTATTGTCAACTCCGTAGTATGGGGGGGCAGACATTAGTGACCCTAGATGGGTGTACCTTCTTGCACCCACGGTGCAGGAAAACTCTCCCTTGTAATATGGCAGACCATTCAGTAGGTTTGTTGTACACTGCAGCCGAGTCTGTGGGCTGGAAAAGCCTGTTTATTTGAGCGAATTATCATCTCCATGTCGAAAGTTTTGACTTGATAGTACAGTCAAATTTTTCCTCTCAATATTGCTGTCAAAGTGTTTCGACTTAATAATCCAGGATAAGCACCTTTATTTCAGATTTTTTTTTTTTTAAAGTATATATTTTCCATCTTCTGCAGTTCAAGAACATTGCTCGAGCAGGTGTCATGTTGGATTATCGTGTTGAAACTTGAGACATGAGGCTGGATGCCAAATTTCAATACAAAAAACTTCTTTAGCTACATAGTCAGTCCCTTCTAGGCTGTTGCAATTATGGGATTGAATGTCCGTGTCAGTCATTGGTTATGGCATCTTTCAGTATTTTCTTCAGATACTACATTCTGAAGAAGAAAATTCTATTGCATGCTAATAAAAATTCTATCGCATGCTAATATGAATTGCATTCAGGTACTACATCAACTACAAATTAATGAAGAAGAAAGTGAAGCAGTATGCTCAACAAATTGAGGTTGGAGCACAAGATCGCCGTCATGTTCTCATGGAATTCTCCAGAATGCTGGATAATCAGGTATTAGGATTATAGATTGGAAAGAAAACTCTATGGAGTTTATGATTATGTGTGTGATATATATATATATATATTACAACTCCATTCCTTCTTGAGTGTTATAACAATCTCTTGCATCAATATGCCTGACATTTTGTACCTGCTGAAATAGAAATAAAACCATTGTCATGTGATTCACTGGTTCAGTTAGTTAGGATTCAAATTTGATAATTTTTGGTCCTCTATTAAACTGTCGATGGTAGGCTTCCACATCTTGCATTTTGCTTCTTTTATTTGTTGAAGGCTTGTATTTCTGCCAGAGATGTGTTTCAAAATTCAAATTGAAAGAAAAATCGAAGGATATGAATTCAATGATAGAAGTCCTTAAATCTTAAACATGCAGACTGTATCATTACAAGGTGAACCCGGCGCAAAGGAAAGGTTGCTCCATTGCGACTTAGTGGTTGCGGGTTTGAGCCGGGAAACAGCCTCTTTGTGAAGTGGGGGTTAAGCCGGTGTACATTGTAAACCTCCCCAGATCCCGCAGTGGCAGGAGCCTCGTAACACTGAGTACGACCTTTTTATTCTGACTGTATCATTGTCCTTCAATGACCGGACAGTACTTTTGTCAGTTGACTTAGTCTGATATATTAAACATCTATTCCTTCAACTTTCATATCTGTACTGTCAGAAATTTACTTGCAAGTGGTATGAAAGTAATAAGGAGAAACCGATAGTGATAATTTAGGTCAAATCCCATCATATAAGTAAGAAATGTTTACCTGAACACATATCTGGGAATGATTCACTAGGTTATTAGAAAACTTTTTACCCTTTGGTTTTTTTGGTAATTGGTTATGAAGTCAAGATGTTTTTGGGCTCCTTCTCATGGCCTTGACATTTTGAGTTCATTTCAAGATTTTCTGGTTGAAGGATTCTATCAAATTCTATTGGATGTGTATGTGTGTTTGGGGAGGGGTGGAGAGACTGCTTAATAGTGTTCTAATCTCCTAACAGAGTAGCTTTAATAGAAGATTTAAAAATAAAAAATAAAAAAAGAAAAGAAAAATAAAAAAGTATTTCAGGATATATGAAAGAAAAACAGAAAAAGTCAGTAGTTAGGGTTAAACGTTTCAGATCAAGCTCAAACTTCGGTTCATGGGTCCGCCCTGAGTACTGATCAGACCTGAAAAATTGTATCAGAATATGATGGCTGGATTGTGAGATCTGTAACAATCTTTCTGTATGTAGAAAAACTTGAAACAAGAACAGAATAGCAGTAAATTGATTAACAGAACCAGAAGTCAAATCAGAAATCACTGAAGCTATTGGAATGCAGAGCAGCAGATCATAACATGTCTTAACAGATACCAGCAGAACCTGAAATTGAATCTGATTGCGATAGAGAATTCCGAGTTCAGAACAGAGATACTTATTAGCAGGGCAAGTAATCAGTAACAGAACTTAGTGAAAGTAGCAAGATCTGAAACTAAGAAACCAACAGAACAGTTAGCTGCAGGGATTTAAGATCTGACCTGTAGCTTGATTGAAAGAACATAGATAGAAAGACAGGTTGGTAAACAGGGTAGGAATCACACCTAATCCTCATCCAGAATCCACTTGAGTAAACACCACTTAATCCATAAAAAGGTGAGGTTTGAATCCACAGAACCAAATCAGGAAAGTGAACTCTTTAATCTTCAAAATTGGGGGGTAGGGCCTGTGGCCAGTACATATATTTATGTCAACTCACATTTATTTATGGCTATTCCAAATGCCTAAGATTAGCTTAGGATAGATAAATTCTATCTGAAGGTAAGAGCTTACTACATCCAAGTTGAAAATAAGAGAGCTTCCATCATCCAACCAATAGGAAAGTTCCAATCTAACCTAAAGACTTAACAACCAAGATGAGCTTTCTAATAAAAAAAAAAAAAAAGAAACAAAATTTCTGAAGAACCCCCCCCCCAATTGGACTGCTTAACAAGGATAAGATTACTGTTGTAATCTGGACTCTTATCTGAAAACAGAATCTGGAAACCTCCAGCCGCAGGCCGTCATGACAGCTAAGTGGCTACAATGATGGCCGTCATGCTGTCTGTGAGAGCTTCTTTCTTCTCTGGTACTGTCGCAGGAACTTAATTTCTGCATTACTGATGGTCCCTCAAGGTTTGACAATGTTATGGACCCTGTTAGGTAGTTGATTTTTTGATAGGTCATCATATTATGACATACCTTTAGGAGTGTGAATGTAATAGTGTGGATGACGAACCATTGTGAGCCTTTGTAAGCTAGATTCTGTGGAGATATATTATTTGGAGGCTCATTGGGTATGTGGCAAGAGCACAACAAGACAAGCAGGTTAAGGATAATAATAGATCTTCCCGCAGGGTCATTAATTCTGTCATACTGAATATGGTAAACGTTCATTTGCAGATTAGTCTTCAGGCAGAGTATCTATCGTTTCCATTATTAGAGGCTTTCAGTACTCGACATGTACACCCTTAAAAACTGAATGTTTATCTGTTTATGGTTACTTTCTTCGTAACCTAGGTCCCTCTAATATTAGTGTTGCACTTCATGGAAAGCACACTGTCTGCTGATTTAATTACAAGTGATGATAAAGTTAGTTATCTATTCTGTGCTTTTTGAGGTTGCACTCTCTTGTTCTAGTTGATTTCTTATTTACTCCTTGTAATTGTAACGAACTGTCCTGTTTCCATGACATAGGCTTCTTGCTAGTTTGCAGTAATACATTTTGATAGAAACTATGGTGCTCATTTTGTTCTTGAGGTTGAGTACAAAGTAAGTTCCATCTATTTACCTCTTTGTTATACTTTCAGATTGAAAAGATTGTTCTGTTTATCTTGGAACAACAAGGGCAACTTGCAAGCAGGATAGCCAAGCTTAATGAACAGCATGAGGCTCTTCTACAGCAGCCAGAAACATCCCAAATAGCTCAACTGCGAGAAGCGTTCAGAGAAGCGGGACAGGATCTTTTAAGGCTTCTATTTTTTGTTGAGATGAATGCTATTGGCCTGCGTAAGATACTGAAGAAGTTTGATAAACGCTTTGGGTTTAGATTCACTGATTATTATGTTACAACTCGTGCAAATCATCCTTATTCCCAGCTGCAGCAAGTGTTCAAACAAGTGGTAATGTGTCAAATTTAACTTTGTAAAATGTTTTCTTCCTTCTAATTTTTTTTCCCTTGCTTGTAGTATAGAACAATAGTCATGTCAATCATTTGTTAGAGGTTTTTTTCTTCACCTGAATTAAGACAGTAATGATTAACAATGGAAAGAACATGCAGGGAATTGGGGCTGTTGTAGGAGCCCTTTCTCGCAATCTTTCTGATCTTCAAGACTGTCATGTGAGCTACTTATCAATTTATGATCAGCCAGCACTTCCTTCTCAGGTTATATCTGCATTTATTTCAATTTTGAGTTATAAGTTTCTTCAGTTTTCGACTGATGTTTGTTTCACTTCACTTGTGAGGATTAGTTCATAGTAATTTGAAATCATTAACTCTAATTAATGGTCTTTTCTGCAGGATCCTGTTATTGAATCAATTAAAGCGGCAGTAGACAGGTTAAATCATTCCACAAACTTCCTTCGCTTTCTGGGACAGCATGCACTTATTATGCAAGACGAGTTACCAACTCCAGTAGAGGATCAAATTGATGATGAAAGTTATCATTTCATGTCACTTCTTTTGAACTTAGCAAACACCTTCCTTTATATGGTCAACACATATATTGTTGTTCCAACAGCGGACGACTACTCACTAAGCCTAGGAGCTGCAGCAACAGTTTGTGGTGTTGTTATTGGGTCCATGGCTGTTGCACAAGTAGTTTCTTCATTATATTTCAGTGCATGGTCGAATAAATCGTACTTCAGGCCTCTTATATTTAGCAGTATCATTCTTCTTTTGGGAAATATATTATATGCATTGGCTTATGATCTTAATTCGATTGCAGTTCTTATTACTGGTCGTCTATTTTGTGGGTAAGATATTCCTTTATTCAATGACTTGATGGTTGAAAGTTTTTTAATTTTGGTGGTGTTTATCCAATTTTATTCAGAATATTCTTAGTAGGTTTAAAGGCAAAAGATATTCACTAGCACTGGATGAGTCCTTTCTCTACAAAACCCAAGTAGTTGTTATGAGAGATTTTCTGATACATAGGGCAGAAGGTAAGAGTGTACCAAGGATTAAAAAATAAAATAGTGTTTAGAATGGATATTGATTCCAGTCTGAAGAGGTAACTTTTCAGCATCTATAGCTTGTGGTAAGACTGCTGTGGGCCATTGCCTGACTTAGCTTGATAAGAGTCCAAGACATGGATGAATGAAAGATAAGTGAATGAAGTAATTGCAGTTGTTGCGTAGTTGAGACTTGAGAGTCAAAATTTGGGTCACTATGTAATGGGAGGCTGAATAAAATCAGGTTCTGGACATCTCCTTGCTTGTGCACTTTGTAAATTAGTCATTGTGAATGGTGGATAACTATCTTGTCTTTTTCTTTTTATTTCCCTGCCCTAGAATTACGGATGAGTCTCACTCTGTAACAGAAACAATGGGGAAACTGGCAACATTATAGGTTTTCAAAACTTTTGGTATAATTCTTGTTTTGACCCTCCCGGTTGCCAACTGTCTAAAATACAATAGTGAAGTTTCATATTTTCATTCAATTGATTTTATTATGTCAATCAGTTACCATGAGTAGCTAGTGGTATAAACATAGAACTCTTTCGAGCATGTTCATATTCTAGTATTCTGTATATTTCTGTTTCTTTACAAAGTTGAGTTCTTTACACAATGATTTTTTTTTCTAATATTTCAGGTTGGGTTCTGCAAGAGCTGTGAACCGGCGTTACATCAGTGATTGTGTGCCTCTTAAAATACGAATGCAGGCTTCTGCAGCTTTTGTGAGCGCTAGTGCTCTTGGAATTGCCTGTGGTCCTGCTCTTGCTGGCTTGCTTCAAACTAATTTTAAGATTTACAAGTTAACATTTAACGAAGAAACCTTACCTGGTTGGGTTATGGCACTGTTATGGATCTTCTATTTAGTGTGGTTGTGGATTTCTTTTAAGGAACCTGCTCGTAAGACTGAAGTGACCAATGTACAACAGGAAGCTAGTACTCGTATGTTGTCTTAGAACCCACACTTTTCCCTCCTTTTTGGTGATGAATAGAGCACAAACTATTGTTGATCTTGTATATAGTACAATCTTATGATTTTTACTAACTATTTTTGTGATCTTTATTTTTTATGTTCTTTATTCTCTTGAATAACTATGTTAGCTGTTGTGTGCCATGAGACCCTTTTACTCTCCCTTATCCTCATTTTGAAATATTATTTCAAAAAGCTAGCAATTTGATTTTTTCCATGATTTCATCAATGTTGATTAGTATGATATCTAATGTCATGGAACATTTACCTAGACAAATGTATATTTCTGTGTCAGGACCAGCAGAAAATGATGCACTGGAAAATGGCCTTGCACAACCTTTGCTTTTAAATTCAGAAGACAAGCAACAAGATGAAGATGGTGACCAAGAATGTGATGGTAGTGAAGAAGCTTCTGAGGAATCACACAGACCAGCTGCTTCGATTGCATCAGCATATCGTTTGCTTACACCATCAGTAAAGGTCTGTAATTAATTCCAAGTTTCTTTTCATCATGAAACAATTTGTTTGGTTTCATTAAGAGAACTTCATTCATTAATATAGATAGACTTAATATTTTAATTTATAGGCAGAAATGTAAAGTTTCCATTCATCGTCTTGGCCTGAAAAATTACGTGTCATTGTTTCAATATTTATCAAACCCTTGAAGCATCTCTGGCCAAATGTCTGGAAAATAAAATAAAAAAATCATTTGAAATGTCCAAAAGGTTTACCATAGTAGCCCGAGGACATATGCTTGGAAAGTTATGATTAGTGAAATCAAATGTTTGGGGCCACTTATCTGTGGACATCTTCTTATGTTAACCGTGATCAAAGGGATGTCATGGATAAAATGATGATGAAACCTCAATGGTAAATCTTATCTTTATTATCCGATGGACTGATGAATTATATTCCCAAGTTCAAATGACATTAAATGCCTAATCCAAAACATGATCTTTTTTATTTTATTTTATTTTATTTTTTTTTTAAGTGGGTACACTAGAAGAGGGGAGGGGAAGGTAATAGCCAGGAGACTCGAACTCGAGACCTTCTAGTGAGTGTGGGCAGTTATTGATTAAATCCATTATTACCCTTTTTTATCTCATTATTCCTGTTTTAATTAAGAATCGATTGGTTATGGTTTCAATTTTTATCTCAGATCTACTCAATTTTAATAAAAGAAAAACCTAGTTCCAAATTATTATGGTCCTATGTTCTTAAACATGATTCAGAATAGAAGTGTTTTGGGTCACATGTAACAACTTTGTTTGTTTGTGGAAGACTCCTTATCCATCTCTGAAGTCTAAACCTTGTTGTTGCTATGTGATTAGCCAGCTCTCTAAACCCGCAATAAAAAAAACCATAATCCATTATTCTTAAGTTTACAATCATGCCCTTGTTAGTCTATGATGCATACCCATAAATCCTACAAATTTGTTTGCTATGTATTAGGCTTAGGGTTGTCAGTTCTAAAGCTGGATTCATCAATGAGGAATTTTGAGAAATAGGAGGAAGAATGTTTTTATGGAAAATCATTAGGAACTTAATTAGAATAAACTATACTGGTGGCATAGATGAAGGACTAGTTTGTTGTCAGGTCAGTGAACTTCATTCCCCCTTTTATCAGCAATGGGTAGGATTTTCATTTCGTTAGAAAAGAGTAATGTACTAGTATATGTGCATATAGCTTTCTTGACCAGTGATATATAATAAACTTAAATTGTAGCTTTTGGTAATTGTTTTTCCCCTTTGGATTCTTTCTCTTTTGGATTTCTAGACCTATGGACAACCCACCATTGGAGGGTGGAAAACAAGCCACTAAATTATGCAAAATTGGATTTTCTCTCTCTCTCTCTCTCTCTCTCTCTCTCTCTCTCTCTCTCTCTCTCCATCATTAATTTCAATAAATGAAAAGAAGAATCACTTCTCTTTTCGGTTTCCAAAAAGTTATCTATATTTATAGTCATAACCTCAGTAAAAAAAATATACATCTAATGTATATCGGAAATCTTCTGGCCATTTTGGATGTTAAGTGTAATGTAGTGGTGATACATTCATGACAGGATATGAATGTTCCCCCACCCCAAATGCCCTCAGATGTGCTCTTGGAAACCTGTTGATTCTTTGATATTAACAATGAATTGTTGGGCATGATACAGTCATGGCATTTTACCTGGGATTCTCAGATGTGTTTTCCTCATCCTTCTTTTGTTTCATGCATGCATAACATAATGTCATTAGTCAAGGAGCTTATGAAACTGAAACTTTCATATAGATATTTCTATTTATTGGAACTTAGGAACTATCGAGTATTGACTTCCCATATTTTCATTCATCTTAATCAAATTCCTTTTTTTTTCCTTCATTATTTAATTTCAGGTGCAGTTATTAACTTACTTCATGCTGAAATATGCTATGGAGATATTACTTGCTGAATCTAGCGTCGTTACTACTTATTACTTTAATTGGTCAACTAGCACAGTTGCAATATTTCTTGCCTGTCTTGGGCTTACGGTACTTCCAGTAAACATTGTTGTCGGAAGTTACATTAGCAACATGTTTGAAGACAGGTAGGTTTTCCCAATGAGGCTTCTTTTTATACTATTATTATTTTGGTTTCTGCTTTTTACTGTCTTAAAATTTTATTGTTCACTCTTACCAGTGTCTAAGAAAAGGTTCCAGTATGGTACTCAGAAGATCTAGGATAATTTTATGTCCAGCAGAACAGTGACTCATGCTAAATGAACTTGGCCAGAAATAAAATGAAATCCCAGATTTTGAAGTTGAAATTGGGTAATTAAGCTAGTGTTGTGAAAGAGTTTTAAGCTTGTAGGTTGGAGGTGTTGGATTAGAATGCTGGTGTATGTGGTTGCATGCAAAAAGATTAAATAAAAGGGAGGGTAAGAGGAAAACTAGGAGTACTCCAACTAAGGAAACCTAGTGAGGGGTGCACTTTGACGTCTAACTCTTTCCAGCATGGGTCTACCAAATAAGATTTGTTCCTCATGTTCACAGTTCACATCATGGCTGAAGCCTGGGATGGTAAAGGCCCCGGGGGGGGGGGGGTGTTGGGTGCAGTTGACTCTGTGATAACAGTTATTTTGTACAATATATGTATATGGTAAGAAGGGGGGTGTAGGGGACCTGGTAGCTGTGAACTCCACCTGGGGCAGTTGTCCTTTTTTTTTCTTTAATAATCTGAATTCTAAGACAATCTAAAGGCGAAAAAAATCTCTAAACCATTGTAGCTAAAGAAAACTGAGGCAACTCAACTAAAGCCCCACACCCCCCCCCCTCCCCCCCCAAAAAAAAAACAGTTTTATGGATTCTAGTATAAGCACACCCGACTTGTTCCCTTTAGCTGTAAACTGAACCACAATGAAGCCATTGATGCCTCCAGGAAATGAAGAGAGGCTAATAGATAGGAAAAACCAAACTAAGATTGGAGAACTCCAAGAAAGATGGACAATTGATGAGTTGCAACCGCTCACCGAATCATGCTCCCAACTCAAATGGCAGTGTCTTTCTGCTCAAAGAATCATTGTAGACACAATTGCCCGCATTGGTTAGAAGAGGAAGTCCATAATTTTCTGGTTGGGCTTCTCTATTAGTTGTGTTTCAGGATAAATCTGTTCCATGTTTATTTGTCTATCCCAAAAGACAAGCGGAGTGGTCTTGTTGGCCTGCTGATAAGGGAAAATGTTATATTCTCCAGTTATTACTTATTATGCAGGGTCAAACAACTGAAATAATATTGTTGTGCATGAACTTATGGTTTTTTTTTGTATTGGTAGCTATTTTTGGTATTCTTTAATAACCTACGTGAAGATGGTATTGCTTCTGTGTCAAGATTATTGTTATTTTGTGCAAGTTTTTGGGCATGGCAGTTAAATAATGAGAAGACAGTGCCTTTGAGTCTTATCATATTTATGGAATTCTGCTCCTATGCATATCCAATTTATTTTTCCTATATACTTGGCTTGGCAATTGAAACATTGAAGATATAGTTCTTTGAGTTCAGTCGGTCACGAGATTCTGCTCTTAAAGTATTCATTCATGATACTTGTAATTGCTTGAAGTGTTTATTTGTACTCAGCCTCCTTTTCTTCTACAACTAATTAATTGAAGAGTTTTCTGGTTGATTTGACTGCAGGCAAATTTTACTGGCATCAGAAATTATGGTAGGGATAGGCATATTCCTAAGTTTCCATGTATTAGGTCCATATACCGTACCACAATATGTCTGCTCAGCACTCATCGCATTTGTGTCTGCTGAAGTTCTTGAAGGTAAACACTGTTATCATGTTACTTGACGAATACTATCATTACACATGGATTCTATAGTTATCAGGCAAAGCTCATGGTGTTTATAGTGATTTAGATGGTGATGTAATGATTATGGTTTAGGTATTGAGATTACAGCTAGTTTTACCATCTAATACAAGGGGCTTAAAGCAAGAAAAGAATGAAGAAAAATAGTCACAGGATTAAATCTAATGCAGTTTCCTTTGGTGTTAGATCTCTAAAAGTGGCAAATAACACAACTAATGCTGTCTTATTGTTAAATTAGTCACGATATTATTTGATGATATCGAACATTCGCAGTCTAGGTTGTGCATCAGTTAAGTTCAAATGATTTCCTCAAATCATTTTTGAGTTTTTGACTTTCCACCTTCATTTATTTAATCAATGCAGGTGTCAACCTATCGCTCTTATCTCGGGTCATGTCATCCAGGCTTGCTCGTGGGACCTACAATGGTGGACTACTTTCAACGGAAGCTGGTACAATCGCTCGGGTAGTTGCTGATAGCACGATAACGCTGGCCGGGTACTTGGGGACGAATAGGCTCTTGAACATAACCCTAATTCCTGCACTCTTCATTTGGATAGCCTCTATTGTTGCCACATGCTACACCTACAACTCTCTCTACTGATCATATCTCTTGTTCGCCCAGTCAAATTGTGGTTCCCTATTCTTTCTCATAAGTAGTTTTTTTTTTTTGGCCTTTTTCCTTGTATGTCATGCTGTATAGTTTACTTGCAGTCAATTTTTAGATTTAGAAGATATAATTTCTCATGCAGATTTTATGAAAGCCTTTTTTTATTGCTTTTGTCATGGAGAAAGTCGCCACCAAGGGTGAAGTTTCTGTCTTCATCCACCATAATTGGATTCCTGGAGGGTGTTTCATCGTTAAACTTCCACTCCCTATTGTATGTAATCGATGTAACTTGAAGATCGAAAATCATATCCAAAACACCAAGATTGACTTAGAGGATGATTACTTCTTTATCTCCCCTTGCCCTTTGAGCTTTTTTATGGTCACTTCTTTATCGCGGCTCACCTTCAAAGCTCTTTTATAGATCTAATATGCAAATATACAAAAATGCCCAGACTGGGTATGTATAAAGAATGGAGAAAAGAACCCTGTTTGCTTGTGTCTCTACACCAAGACACAGGTGGGAACGAAAAGATGACGCTGCTCCTCACCCATATGCCTCTGTGCGGGCTCCTATTGACCTGTTGGCTGGTGCAGTGGCTACACAAGTGGACAGAGTTCTCTTGCCCATAAAGAATAAATACAAAAGAAAAATATAATATTATTTAATAATATATACAAGAAGTATGGGAGATTCCCTCTTCATATTAACACGAAAATACTCATCTCCCATCATCGTCGGTGAAGGAAACTCATCCTTTTCATCATTGTCGTTTCCTAAATAGGCTAATGGCTAATTGAACTTTAAACAGATCATAAACATGCTATAATCAGGCTAAATGAAATTAAACGAGATAATTGGACAATAATGATTGGTTAACAGTCTGTTAATGGTGTCGGTCAGTCTCGGTTGAGTGCCCATTGACACTGGGCCATTTGCTAACCGGTCGGTCCGGTGATAGACTTTAACCTGTTGGACCTACCAGTGCTGGCTAGCATTTGACACCCTTAATTGGAGTGGTATATACGAAAGCAACCAGTAACCTTGTGATGTCCTCAGTTTGCTTCTACTAACGGTACAACCAGCCTAGGCTTAGCCCTATCTTACCCAAGATCAGGCTGGGATGTCTCAGCCCCATCCCAGCTCACAGACTAAAAAGCCCAATTCATGCCCTGATATATTCTGAATGGATTCAGATCTATCGAGGTCAAACTTGCACCCCTAGCCCCTTCCATGATTTCCCCACAGAGATAGAGAGAGAGAAATCCATGGACCCAAGAGAAAAAGCACAAACCATACGGTTAAGTCCCAAAAAGGCTAACATAGAGGATAGGTTCATTAATGTGCCTAACTAACTTCCTTTCACGGTTTTAACCATTGATCATAGAAATGTGGTAAGAGAATGGAAGAATAGAAGCTCTTTCAGACCTAATTGAAAAACTATAACACTTAAATAAGGCTCCACCAACATTAAAAACTGTTGGATGTTAGATCTCATTTATTGAGTAAAACCCATCGAATTCCAAACACCAACTTTGATAGTGAGAGCCAGAAACACACCTAATTAAACGGCACATAAGATAACAAATTAATTCAACAGAAAAAGATACAGTCGTGTGAGAGAGAGAGAGAGAGAGGGAATGCAAGAGAAATATATTAACGGAGAAGTTCTTTGAGCAGGCAGCATAGAAAGCGCATCAATGTTTGGATGGATCTTTAAAGACGTATGTTATAGGGATCGTTAGGTATCAAAAGCTCTAAAATTTAACTAAACATGTTAAGTCAAATATTTTAGTTTCTATCGTACTAGACTAATCCAATCTAGTGTTCATATTCTAGATTAAACCCTATCAAATTTACAAGAAGGATTGTCTTGTATGCCACCTTCAAACGGTAAGAAATAAACATTAAAAGGGTAATTTGATCAATTTAAGATTTTGGATGTCATTGACTACAATACTTTTTTATTCTTTTGATGGGAATGTGAGTGGTCAAGAATCCAAGCTTGCAAACAATGTCAATGAATCCATGTAATTTTTCAATGGATTGGGATCTGCATGTTGCTCACTTTTATCAGTATCTTACAATTCAAGCTGATTTGATGAAGAAAGGGAAGAGGCCTACATGTTTAATGAGATATGAGGGAGGAGAGAGATTGTGAGAAAGGAATAGATAGTGACAATGTATATTCCATTTTGCTATTTTTCAATTTAATTAATCAATTTTTTTTTAAAGAGAAAAAGGTACAAGAAAGTCTTACCACCAAAAAAAATCTCAGCCCTTGCCCCAATCTTCACTTGAGTAGGCTGGTTATGGGTTCGAATCGGTACATTCCACTATCGCTTATTGATCCTACGAAAATGCTATTTATTGTATGTATGGGGACTTCGGCCTAGGAACTATGATCACTACCATGAAACACTATTTTTTTCGTGACCAAAAGAAAAAAATAAATAAATAAATAAAATAATAGAACCCTAAAACCCAAACTCGCATCTTGTATGTTGGCACCCTGGGATTTTACAAATTTACCCTACTCGAACATGCAACGGAGTCCATTAATTTTTCTGATGGACCAATACACTGTCAAAAGTTGATCCATGCAAGCTCGACCAGAGCTGACCAGTTAGCAAATGACCTGTTGTCGGGTCTAACCCGACTAATATTCAATTTTACATTCAGCAGTAGCCCAATGGGTGCTTGATCGGAACCAATAACCCATCTTTATTAGCCGATTATAGCTTGATCAACCAAATTCTGACCTGATTATTCAAATTAGCCCATTTATTGCATCAATTATGGACTGCTAACCGACCAACTAAATATAGAACAATGCATTAATGATGTAGGGCTTCAAATTAGTGCGGAACAATTAAGCTTGATTGAAACCAACCACGTCCAACTGGATGACGTCTGTAATCCTAACCATGTAAAGATAATACCATACCCAATCCAGCAAGGAAGTTGTGAGAAAGGGTGTTAAATGGTTTAGTTTCAATTAATTGATTCACTTCAAAATATGAAGGGTAGAAATCAGAACCAAATTGTTTAATAAACGGTTCCAATATTCAATATTTCAAATTGAAACTAATTAATAAACAGGCTTTGGGTGTGTGTTGTCGATTTGAGTTAATAGTTTTGCCTCAATGGGGAACAAACTTATTTTTGAAGCTCAATAAGAAAATCTTGAAACTGCTCCGATTGAACCATGACATCTAGACCCAAATTGTGACTTTAAAGAAAATAAAAATATAATATTTTTTTTTTTAGTAGAAATAGTTTACATGATTTAAATCCACTCCAAAACATGAGAGACAGAGAGCATATATCAAATGGCAAGACTAACTAGAGTACTAGACTGATTTCACTAATTAAAACCAGGCTGATCAATAAATGATCTTTATCTAATTTGAACAGTTGGATTGAGTTTCGATTTAAAATTCAAACCTTTAGTGGCAAGAGCCACATGTTTTCGGATACAGCTTCTCTACAGCATGAGGTGTCAGCATACATCTGACAGCCAGAAGCACCCTGGGCATGGACCCCAACACATGAGCCCATGCCTCAAGGTACTACAAGTCGGGCTGCCAGCTCTGCCACACCATAGAGGAGCCCCATTCCATTTAATCTGTTTCGAACCGAACCAAACCAACTCAAACCCGGGGAGAGATCCACACAGACCATTGAGGTCTAACCCAGATCGAATCTAACACTTGACCATCTCCAAATTTGAAGCACATTGTTATCTGATCCTACAGCGAAACAAGCTACGTACGTAACACTGTGGAACTCATTTCAGCAATTAGAGAAAACTGTACTGAGAACCACACTGTACTCTTCATGTAAAGCATTAAACCTGAATTTTAAGTAGGAGAGTCATAGATATTAGTTGCAGGTAATTAATTCTCAACTGCCTTTCTCTCATTTATTGCGTTGACAATTCCCATCCATGGAGGATATCCACAGCTCACAGATCACCTCCTCTAACATGGGTTGTTTTCTTCCATCCATGCCAATCTGAGAGAGACATTAAACAATAAAAAATACGTCAAAGGACCTAAATTTCAAGCAACGGTCCACTTGCAAGTCGGGGAGTGCTTGCTTTGGAAAAAAATCGTTTGCAATTTTGATCTTGTATAATTTCGTGCAATACCACCTTCAGGCGGTGTGACATGTGTATTGATACCAATATGCTGGTTTAGATCTAATTTAAATGTCTCTTCATTGATTTAATGTTTTATTAGTTGTACCAGATCTGGACCATTGTATTGGTATCAATACACGTGTCACCGCCTAAAGATGATATTACACGGAATTGTACGAGATCGAAATTACAGACGATTTCAACCTGGTTGCTTTTTATCCACACGTCCTGCAATTCACTGTTTCAGACAAGATTCAAGTGAACTTTTTGAGTGTCTTTTAATGAGAGCGCGACTTGGTAGTTGAGCTATTCATTTTCTTCCATCGTTGGGTGTCTTTATAGGACTCTCAAGTTTGTTTTTTTTCGTTGGAGGATCTGTGTTCGAAGCTCGAAAACAATCATGGGTTGTAGATGGTTATGGAGACTGATTAGCACCGCCATTACTGCAATTCTCTGTTTTCATGGAGTCTGTCACGCCCAGAAAGGTATGGACATTCTCTTTCAGGCTTTTCTTCTGCAAGTGATCTTCATTCCTCACTTAAGTCTATCTGTCATGGTCTCAAGTCGTCAACTCTTTTCTGGGTTTTTCTGGTCTCAATCTCTGCCTGCATTGTCAGATTTCCCTTAATTTAATGGCCTCATTAATGATTACAGAGCAATTTCTCCAATTTTGCAGTTCCAAATTACACATTTCTTCAACAAGCAACGTCGGCGCCGGCGGTGTCATACTACGACTACATAATAATCGGCGGAGGAACCTCCGGCTGCCCCTTGGCCGCCACACTTTCTCACAACGCCACCGTTTTAGTGATCGAAAGAGGAGGCTCTCCTTACGGCAACCAAAACATTACCAACCTAGGATCCTTCGGTGACACCCTCTCTGATACCTCTCCAACCTCTGCTTCCCAACGATTCATCTCTGAGGACGGCGTCTTCAACGCCCGTGCACGTGTTTTAGGTGGCGGAAGCTGCTTGAACGCCGGGTTTTACACCCGGGCTAGTACTGACTACGTTAGGGACGCTGGGTGGGACGGTAGACTCGTGAACCAGTCTTACCAATGGGTTGAGAAGATGGTAGCCTTCAAGCCCCCCATGCTTCAGTGGCAATCCGCCGTCAGAGATGGACTGATTGAAGCTGGTGTGTTACCTTACAATGGCTTCACTTATGATCACATTTATGGGACTAAGGTTGGTGGTACCATCTTTGATTCTGAAGGCCATCGACACACTGCTGCTGATCTGCTTCGGTATGCCGACCCCAAAGGGCTCACCGTTCTTCTACATGCCACTGCTCACAGGATCTTCTTTAGGACCAAAGGTTAAAACCCACTTCCTCTAATGCCTTCTCAGTTTTTTTTCCTTTTGGGGAAATTTAATATCACTCCTCACACTTGGTCTATATTTACCAAAACTCCCTTACCTTTTTTTTATTGATATTCCCCTGCTTTTTTATTTTTACATATCTTTCTCCTATGCTATTTTTAAATACCCAGATTACCCCTCATTTTCACTTGTAATAGATTACATTTTTTTCAAATTGATTGGTTCAAAACATGGTTTGAACCAAACCACTTATAAGTTTTGTCTCATCCAATCATCAAAAATATTGTAAATTCAAAAAAAAAAAAAAAATTATATCTGATATATATATATATATATTGGTACAATATGTTCCAATCAGGTACCACACGTTTCTTAATTTTTTTTCCTTAGATTGGTTGAGACCAATACCAATCTAATACCGATACAAAAATAGATTCTAAATTTGTGATGATGGATGAGATAAAATAATAATAATAATTAATTAATAAATTAATAAATAAATAAATAGCATCCTGATGATTGGATGAGACAAAATAAATAAATAAATAATATCTTTAAGGACACATCAGCTATATCAATATCCTTGATGATTGGATGAGATAAAATTTGTAAATGGTTTGGTTCAAACCATGTTTTGAACCAATCAATTTGAAAAAATGTAATAAGTTACAAGTGAAAAGAAAGGGTAATCTGGGTATTTAAACAGAGCATGGGAGAAAGAGATGTAAAAATTAAAAAAAACAAAGGAGTATCAGTAAAAAAATAAAAGATATGGGAGTTTTAATAAATATAGGCCAAGTGTAGGGGAGTGATAGTAAATTTCCCTTCCTGTTATAGTTTAATTATTCCACCATAAATCATACTCAAGTGATATCTTGTTGGGGTTCCATGAGAAAGCAACAACATCAAATGTGTAGGATGACATGGAGACTTTTACGGGCTTGGACACCCTATTCTTAATGGTTATTTTTTAACAATAAGTATTAGATGACTTCGAACAAATGGTATTAGAGTCGGGCCATGACAACTTTAATGTATTTTGGGGATGGAAAAAATCCCTCAAGAAGGATCTCAGTTTCACGTATGCTCCTACGTAGAAGGGGTGTGAATAAATTTACAAGGACTTAAAAGACACATTCTTTATTAGCAAAAAAAAAAAAAAAAAAAACATTCTTGTTAATGACTAGATTTTTGAGAATGAGTTTTTCCATACTTCCGACATCTCATTATAAATTGCATGAACAGGGAAGTTAAGACCGAGAGCACATGGAGTGGTGTTCAGAGATGCAGCAGGAGTGAGGCACAGAGCTTACTTGAAGAAGGGGTCAATGAATGAGATGATCATAACAGCGGGAGCCATGGGAAGCCCACAGCTGTTGATGCTTAGTGGGGTGGGTCCAGCGCAACACCTTAGGTCCCACAACATCAGGGTCACATTGGACCAGCCATTGGTGGGTCAAGGAATGGCGGACAACCCTATGAATGCCATCTTCATCCCTTCTCCAAACCCTGTTGAGGTCTCCCTCATTCAAGTCGTTGGCATTACTCCCCTTGGAACCTACATTGAAGCTTCTAGTGGCAGCAACTTTGCTCAGACCTCAAACACTCCTCAAAGAGACTTTGGGATGTTCTCACCTCAGACTGGGCAATTATCAGTTGTACCTCCAAAGCAGAGGACACCGGAAGCCATAGCAAAAGCAACAGAAGCCATGAAAGCTCTTAATGATGAGGCTTTCAGAGGGGGGTTCATCTTAGAGAAGGTCATGGGTCCTATCTCAAGTGGGCATCTGGAGCTTAAGAACAGAAACCCAAATGACAACCCTTCAGTCACCTTCAATTATTTCAAAGAACCAGAAGACTTAAAGAGATGTGTTGATGGGATTAGAACCATAGAGAAGGTGATTCAATCCAAAGCCTTCTCCAATTTCAGGTACCCATTTCTCTCCGTGGAAGCCCTCATGAACATGACTGCGAAGTACCCAGTGAACTTGCTGCCAAGGCATGACAATGATTCAACATCGTTGGAGCAGTTCTGTAAGGATACAGTGATGACCATATGGCATTATCATGGAGGATGCCAAGTGGACAGGGTTGTTGACAGGGATTATAAGGTTCTTGGAGTGGATGGACTAAGGGTTATTGATGGCTCCACTTTCCATGACTCCCCTGGGACCAATCCTCAAGCCACTGTCATGATGCTTGGAAGGTAAACATCTTCTTATTCCTTTTCTTTGGTCAGATGAATGGTTAATACTCGTTAATTTTGTTCATATTGTTAATTTTTTGATTTGGGTGATGCAGGTATATGGGAGTTAGGATTCTAACAGAGAGACTTGTAAGGAACAAATGAGTTAAGATAAAGAACAGTGGGTGCTGCATTTAATTAATTAGTAAGGAATTAGTTATGTCTATGCATGCGTCATGGTGTATTAGTGAGTGAGGACTGAGGACTGCTTTCTGAGTTCCATAATCTTTAAAATAAAACCCAAATGAAAATCACTTTTGTGCAGAGGAGAGGATATCAGCTTGGATGACATGAAAAACCCAATCTTCACCCTTTAAAGAAAAATATATCTAATTATCTATCATTTATTAGGAATCTCTCTATCCATGGTCGAAAATCTAAATGGAATCTTTTTTTCTTTTTTTTCTTTTTTTTCTGGTAACCGGAAAATCATTCATTAAAAGACGAAGCGATTACTTGTCGATCCTCCCTGAGTACAATCGAGTTGAGCCAGGGTCATTATAGGAGAAGCTAACAAGAAAGAGCCCCGCAAGAAAGGGTGTGAGTAACGAAATGCACTAAAATGGAATCATTCATTGGCATTTAAAGTGGTTGATAAATTGTCTTAAAAATTAATTAAGATGGGGATGTATGATTCAAGAAAAAATTTTGACTGCTGCAACCCTGTTGGTAGCCAAAAAAATAGAATCTTTCAACTTCCTCTTTAGGTTTACAAATTCCTTACTAAGTTTTAGTATTTTCAAACATACCTCTTCAGATTTTATTTCTTTGACTACGAATAAGGGTTGCAGCTACTTAGCAACCATGTCGACCACCGCAATTAATAACCACCATTTTAGGTGCACAACCTATGCATATAATTGACTTATTCAGATTTCCAGCCGATTCTGATTAAATCAACATCTATGGAGGCCAATCCGCTTACGTTGAACCATTAGTGCAATGAAGAGTAGCAATAAGTGCCAAGGCGGTTATTGTAACCTCAGAACTCAAGTGGGTGTGGAACCCACTCTTTTATTTTAAGGAGAAAGATCTCTGTCCCGTTACTCAAGCCCAAACACAACTGGGTATGCAACAGGATGTGACCGGTGCAGCTGAGTCTTTTCACATCCAGTCATCCCTTGGCGTGGGAATCGAGACAGGCAGAGGCGAGATTATTGTTTGATCGCGCAATGGTAACAAAGAGAATGTCTACGAGGGCATTAACATGAATAAGTGATCTCTCCATTAGACTTAGGCCAGCGCTTTATTGAAATGGGCAGCCACCACAATGCCCAAGAGGTGCAAACTAAGGGTGCAATTATTTTGTTTATGTTGTTTCTGTATCTAGAAATAATAGAAACGGATAAACTGTATTAAGAAATGTTTTTTAGAATTGCAAAAGGGTGTTTGATTTTTCTATTTTCTGAAACAATTTCAACAGTATAGTCGGGTTCAAGACACGAATGAAGGCATGATGTTGCAGATATGAAGTTCACGAGTAAAGGCACGGCGTTGGAGTTGTAGGTATGCTTCATGAAGATGAGCTTCAGAAGGATGAAGACAATCCGGAACTGTGAGCTTTGCACAACCATGTTGGAGTCACCGCTTCTGAATAACAAGAAGTTTCAACAATGGGTTAGGGTTGTGGTAGGTCGAGTGAGATATCAGGTTTTTCACAATTTTCGTCTCTCCCACTTGTTTCGCCATTCCTGTTTCTAGATATATAAATAAGCATAAATTTCTATTTCTATTTCAAAAAACAAATGAAACAAAACCGAATAAAATTAAATGGTTTTTAAGGTGTTTTTCCATTTCTAAACATGAAAAAAAAAATGGAAAAACAAGTTTCTAGAAACAAAATTAAATGTACCCTTGCTTGATTGCATATTGTAAATTTTTGCCACCTCTACCACAAGCAACCTACGTTGGAAGTTGCATAAATTACTATCATTTTTCAACAGCTAAGCTAGGCTTAGGGTGAAGGTCAGAGTCGGCCCGTTTGATTTTGTTTCTCCTGTAACTAGAAACAGCAGAAACAGTTTTTGTCATTTCTGTGCTAAGAAACAATTTTTGGAAATGCAAAAAGGTGTTTGATTTTTCTGTTTCCCGAAACGTTTTTAACAATGTAATCGAGTTCAAGACATGAGTAAAGGCACGACGTTGTAGGAATGCAATTCACGAGTGAAGGTATGATGTTGGAGTTGCATGTATGCTTCATGGAGATGAGCTTCAAAAGGATGAAGGCAATCCGAAACTGTGAGCTTCGCACAACCAAGTTGGAATCGCTGCATTTGGATAGCGAGAAGTTTCAACAATGGGTTGGAGGTTTGGGTAGGTCGAGTGAAGTATCAGGTTTTTTATAATTTTTGTCGCTCCCAACTTGTTTGTAGAAACAAAAAAAAAAACAAATTTCACTTGTTTCTCCATTCCTGTTTCTGGACACAGAAATAGGTATAAATTTCTATTTTCGTTTCCAAAAACAAGTGAAACGGTTTTTGAGGTGTTTTTCCATTTTTAAGCACAGAAAAACGAATAAACTGTTCCTAAAAACAAAATCAAACGGCCCTGTTCAAGCACCTCAGTCCTAGGCTCCTGGGCCAAACCCAACTGATTTTGGGCTAACTCCCAACCTGGCACAAGTATAAAAATCTATCCTCGTCTGGGCTCTTCAGGGCTAGTCCTGAACTAGGATTGGGAGACTTCTGGGCCCAAGGTCGGACTCGGCTTTCTCAGAGTTGGTACTTGAGAAAACTTTGCCTGGCGCTAGGGTTAACACCAAACCAGCACAGCCCAATCGTGCGCACATCTGTCCTCCGGACACAGAGAAGAACACGTTAGCACAGGGAGTGGATGCCTACGCCGTATCGGGACTTGAGAGAACCAAGAGAAGCCTATGCTTCTAACTCAGGCCGCAGGAAACAGTACTGGTACTAGTGCCTGCTTCGTAACTCCCTTCCTTCTTTCTTTTCTGGATATACGATACGAACCGTTAATTTCGTTCTGTTATTGTAATTAAAGTTCTGTCTTTTATGATGAATTTGATTGTGATTGTGATTGTAATTGTGAGCTGTTTCCCATGTTGAGTTCAATTTAATTTGAGAAGAACAGAAGCTTCGGGTATTTTCGATCTTGCCGGGGAAAAGGAGGAACAGAGAATTCGCTGTCCATGGCGACAGAAGAACTGGAATTGCCAGAAGGAACGGTGCAGAATATCCTGGAACAAGAGACACTCAAATGGGTTTTCGTTGGAGGGAAAGGTGGTGTGGGGAAAACGACTTGCAGTTCGATCCTCTCCGTCCTTCTCGCTAAGGTTCGATCCTCTGTTTTGATCATCTCCACTGATCCGGCTCATAATCTCAGCGATGCATTTCAACAGCGATTTACCAAGAGTCCCACTTTGGTCAATGGATTCACAAATCTCTACGCCATGGTATCTCTTCAATTCTCCCAAAATACCTCCTCCACTGGATTTGGATTTTTTTTTTTTTTTTTAATTATTCTTTTTAACCTTCGGTTTTCATTATATTTCCGGGAAGATTTAGATATCTACTCAATGGGCGGTAACCCTACCATTTAATCAAAAATTCATTACCAAAAGGCACGGTTTTGTTGTTCTTAAATCTCAGAGGAAGCTCTCTCCGAAGAAAGAGGCAATAATACATTTCCTTGAGTTCTGGTTGGAATATGAATGCATGTTTTGTAGGAGGTGGATCCCAATGTAGAGAATGAGGAATTGCAGAATGCAGAAGGAATGGACAGCTTTGTTTCTGAGTTGGCGAATGCAATTCCTGGAATTGACGAGGCCATGAGCTTTGCTGAGATGCTCAAGTAGGTTCTCTTTCATTGTCATTTGCTGAGAAGAAAAACAATCCCACTGACCTCTGAGATGAAGCTCTTTCAGTTACATCGGTTATTTTGTTCAAAGTGGAATTCCTTTGATGTGTTAGGCTTATGTTTAGTCATATTGTTGGCCAACGTCATCTCGTTAAAATTAATTATTGTGCTCAATATGTCTTTGCTTGGATTGCTTTGGCATAAGCCTGGCTGATACTAGTAGAGCGGGCAATAAATGCACATACAAGCAATATTTATAGAATACTCGTTGGAGCATTAAGAACCACCACTTATGATGTGACTCTCCTTTCGGGACCTAACTTTACAGACAAAGGATACTAATTGGGTTACAAGAAAGAGAGGCAAGTAGAAACATACATGGAAGATTTTGGTTTTGGTTTCGTGAGTCATTGTACTGTAAATGTGTGCTCCTTGGAGGTTTATCCGCTTTCGTTAACATTGAAGTTGCTCATTTTCATAAATTGAATGCAAAAGATTCATGCAGATTTTATCATGGAAGACAAATAAATCAAAGAACTTACTCTATGAAAATTATACTGTTATGTAAAACATCCATGAAAAATATAATCACGTGTAGTTTTCTATAGGAAACCCAAGTAAAACCAAAGAAAAATACCCTTGGTGAGAACCTGATTGAGTTTTGAATTAGAATTTTGACCGTGATTTAAGCAAATGAACCAATGCACTTAGTAATTATGCTTCATTGCTTATTTTACAGATTTCTTGAGATAATTTATGCTCTAACCTTCTTCTGTAATATCCTTTAGACAATTTCTGAAATTCTTAGTCTTCAGGAATACAGCATTGACGATAGTTTCCATGTTTTTTATTTTATTTTTTATTTTTTTCAGTTTTTTGAGTCATTTGCGAGACCTAGTTATTTCTAACTTTGAGGACAAAGTGTCTATCAATAAAAATATTTTGAGCCCTTTGTAGCTACAAGTATAACTTTAAACCATCCACTATTTATTCATACATAAATATTTTCTGTGCCATAGCTTTCCAATCTCTTGAAGTTCAATCCTGATTTTCAGACTTTTAGGGTTTGTACTTTGTAGTGTAAATATTGGGATGGAAAATCACTGGGTACAGCTGCTGATGAGATGCAAGCTCAGGGGGTTTTGGAGGTAGCCCCTTTCTTTGGCAATACCAAGTCTACTCCATCAGCTTTATTGTGGATAAAAGGGTTACTTGCATGCTCTTTGGTCTTCCTAGGCTAAATATCTAAGTGGTGTTCATGAAAGCATCCTTGATCTCTTGTAGATGTGAATCCTGCGGTATAAGCCTTTAAGTTGACTACATCATTCCGTCTATCATCATATCAGTGGCTTGTGTAAGATCTTGTTGCACTTTGATTTTGACAATAAAGTACCATACCACCAATTCCTCATGTTACAAGTTTGCTCTTTGTTACATGGAAATTTCAAAAAGGAAGTGGGCACACCCATATCTTCAATTCTTAAGTGTGTTGCACTGGTGTTGTATCTTCACTGTGACTGTAATAACATTGTTGTTCTTGCTTCCAAGGTTTCTGTTGTTCACTCATGATTTTAGTGATGACCAATTTGTTGGCTTCTATTATGGAATGTATTTGTGGTGTTTCATTTCAAATATTGTTATTTATTGCTTTGCTACCTTATTTTTTCTTTTCATTTCTTTTCTATTCTTCCACTGTAGCTATTTAGTTAGTTTTTCCACTGCAATACAGGTTGATCAATTACTATGTAGGTTCCTATTTCGGTCCACATAAGTTCTGTTTAGATTGTAACTGCTGAAGGCTCCCTAGTAATGAAGATGCTTGTAATTTCAGTACTCTTAATCACATGGATATGGTCATCAATCTGATCAAGTCTTTTGCACTGTTGATTGGCCACCCCATAAGAAGCCTGTGGATTAACAGTTTCTTTTCAAGAGCTTTGAAAAAGATAGTCTGTGATGGAATAGAATCCGTTAGAGGGGAAGGAACGGAAGTTAATCAGTATCAACAAAATACTAAGGGGCTAATCTTACTTGGTGGCCTTTACAGTTGGATCATTTGAGTCAGCTTTTGTGTCTGTAAATAAAAAGGGGACTCTATATGTTTGTGGTTCAGATACCTATGGCTTAGCCACCTGATTAACTGTCATAGCATTGTCTGCTTCTTTGTAGCATTTTACCCAGATGCATGATATGATACTGGTGCCTTAAGATCATAGAAATTGATGCAAACCGGTTTCAATAAAATACAAAACCTATATCCATTCGGCGGTTTCATGCAAAGAAAGAGAAGGTGATTGAAATCTGAAGTAGGACCTCTATATGTTTTTGGTTCAGATACCTATGGCTTAGCCACCTGACCAACAGTCATGGCAATGTCTGCTTCTTTATAGCGTTTTACCCAGATGCATGATATGATAATGGTGCCTTAAGATCATAGGAATTGATGCAAACCGGGTTTCAATAAAATACAAAACCTATATCCATTCGGCGGTTTCATGCAAAGAAAGATAACGTGATTGAAATCTGAAGTAGGACAGAAATCAGCAAGATCATGGAAATCTATGGGTCAAATAAATAGGAGAAAAGCAAAAATATTTCTATGATATTGGTGGAAGATTATGATCACAAGAAAATAATTTGATGACAAGGAATAGAAGTTTTAGAACTAGAAGCAGCAGCAGCCCGTCACTTCTCTTTGTGGTTAATTTTTTGTGGGCAAAACTCGTCCCTTGTCTTTGATTTTGGTTCCATTTTGTAGGTTATTATCTATAATAAGATCAAATGGTCTTGCGATTCTTAATTGTACCAGGAAGCTTATGACTGATTTATTGAATGGGTATTCGTCTGTGACAGGATTCTAATATTTGGATGTTTAATTTGTTTAAGAGTTTAAGCATTGTTATTGTAGTCTTCTATTCATGGTAGGATTAATGTTATCCATTAGATTCATACTTGTCAAGGTGTCGCCTAGGCGCTCTTCATTGGGTCCAAGGCAACAGCATACCTTGTTGACACTTCACGAGTTTATATTGATATGTTTATTGCTTCGTTTTTTATGAATAAGCTTATATTATATTATATGATTTGTTTTTTATATGTTGGTTTTCTCATATTAGACCATTATTCATTTAAACATAATTATATTGTTGCTATATTGCATATAGTCATTAATGCACACCTATTGAACTTGCTGCCAAGACATGACAACAAATTTGGGTTTCAGTTGTTCGCTCATGATTCTAGTGATGTAAGGCCTATGACCAATTTGTTGGCTTCTATTATGGAATGTATTTGTGGTATTTAATTTCAAATATTGTTATTTATTGCTTTGCTACCTTATTTTTATTTCTATTCTTTTCTTTCTTACACTGCAGTTATTTAGTTACTTTTTCCACTGTAATACAGGTTGATCAATTCCTTTGTAGGTTCCTATTTCGGTCCATGTAAGTCTGTTTAGATTGTAACAACTGAAGGCTCCCTAGTAATGAAGATGCTAATAAATGTTGGTTTTCTCATATTAGGCAATTATGCGTATAAACATAATTCTTTAAAATAATATTGCTATATACATATTGTCATTAATGCATGCCTCGGGTGCCTTGTCACCTTAGTGCCCCTCCAATGCTTTGGGTCGCCTGGTCGCCTTGACAACTATGATTAGATTACAATATAGTAGAAGGTCATGATTGCTTCTTGGTAGGGTATAATTGTAAAGGCCGAAAGCGTGAATAGTTCTTCTTATTTTTTAATGGTCTTGCTGAGATTATTTTCTATTTCTTTCTTTTTTTATTTCTCCCCATACGTTTTGGGTCTTGAAAAAGCTTGGTTGCTGCTTTGTTGGTTCAATTCCAAAGTTCTTTTGGTTTGCTTGGTTCCCTTTTTTGACTCTACCTATTACATTTATCTGTATTGCATCAGTATGTTGTTATTCCTGATCTAATATTCTTCCTATGTTGATATTGTTTCTTTCCCTGCAGATTGGTACAAACAATGGATTACTCTGTTATAGTGTTTGATACAGCTCCAACTGGTCATACACTCCGGCTATTGCAGTTCCCATCAACATTAGAGAAGGGGCTGGCAAAAATGATGACCTTGAAAAATAAATTTGGTGGCCTTTTAAGTCAGGTATTTCTTTTCAATCCTGTCAGCATCTTATTACTTGTAACTTGAGTGATGTCATTTGGAGCTGGGATTTAATATATATGGTCTGTCTTTTTTTCTTGTGTGGGGAATAGGGAACTTGCATTTATTACTATGCTGTTGAGCAACAATAATTCATGATTTCCTTAATATCCTAATGTATGTGGTTCTGAACCTGTCAAGACTGCCAGGTGAACCAAGTTCCCATCATATGGTCACATTGAGGTTCCCCCCCCCCCGCCCCCCACAGGGCAATGTTTCCTTGAATATAGAATCTGTATCTTGGAAACCTTATGCATGACACATCTGTTCACATTTAGATTTCTGGTATTTCTTTTTGTTTGAATTCAAACTAGATTCCCTTATCAGTGGGATGTAATACCAACTTCAATGTCCCTACAATTTACTGTTTTCCCTCTGTTATCCGAGGGTGATCCCTCTGGTTATTCACATAGTTCAGATGAAAACATGTGAATTTCATTAATTCAAAGTTTACCTCAGCCTTGATTGTTTCTTCAATTCATTTTGCAATAGTTAAGCCTATTCGTATTTTGAGATACATACAACCCATATTTGTGAGTAATGATTATTTATTTATAATCAATATTACCTGTAACAGTAAATGACAATGTTAGGATTTTCATGATAGATGACTCGCATGTTTGGCGTTGATGATGAATTTGGTGAGGATGCAATTCTAGGAAAGCTGGAAGGCATGAAAGATGTTATTGAACAAGTGAATAAGCAATTCAAGGATCCAGTAAGATCTCCCATTTATTCTATTTTTCCCTCAATTAATTGGATTCCCTATTAATGATACATCTTTGTTTGTTATTTTTGTTGTTGTGAGCGAGTGGACTACTTGTAAGGCACAATAAAATCATAGAGAAACAAGTTTAAGTGGTCTAGTTAAGCTGTTGGTGGGGCAACTGCTGAGCATAGCAGATCCTGGGACTGTTCACCATATCAGTATCTAGGCAGGCTGCAGTTATGAGGCGATTGCTTGATTGCTGTTGACATTGTTCAAATGGGTATGGTGTCCTATCTGGGGCTACAGGACGTGCAGACATGTTTGGAGCCCAATAACTTGCCGTATGTCACAGATTAGAAGGATCATGACCTGTGAATGAATCCTACCTTAAAATATTGTACACAATAAAAATAGTTTTCCAAATGATCTTAAACCATCTGATCTAGGCATTAATTTTGAAGCCTTTTGAAAATCAACCAAAAATTCTTTGACCGTTCAATAGACGTGCAAATATTACAATCATTGTCAGCATCATTATCAACTCAGCTTTATCCCAGCTAAATGGGGTTCACTCTGTTAATATCTTTAGAGAGAATAATATATTCATTTATTATTTTATTATGATTAGGGTGTCCATTCCTAGCAAGACAAAGCTTTCTATTTGGGGATCTTTTTTTTGGGTAGCTATTTAGCTTAAGTTTCCCACATTCTATATTTATGCCTTTTGTTGGTTGGATTGGGTTAATGGGCTCTGCTTTTTTGTGGCCAAAATACTCCTCTTTGTTTGCATCTTTTCAACTTTTCTGAGTGATTGCATAGGAATATTAACGCAACCCTGGGTTACAGAATCCTAAATTTGGGTTGCTATTGGACCCGCAAGTGACAAACTCAAATCAAATGATTAGTTCCAAGTCTGTAGATTCTGGAACAGGTCAGACTCTTCAGAGTAAAGGAAAATAGGACCAAACTGGAATTTTATTAGAGTAGGACAAAGCAGAATGAAAACTTGGATAGGGAGGGGTTTCTTGGAAATAACCAGAGAATCTGGCCCTAACTTTAAAGATCAGAATAGGTTGTCTTCAACCTCATGATGGAAGCTCATACAACATAGGAGAGGTTCATCTTTCAGTTGAGACTTGAGAGAACTCTCTCAATTAGTGTCATATTGACCTGAAAATTTAGGAGAAGATCTCTAACATATATCTCTGAGGACGAACAAAAAATAACAACAATTTAAAAATGAATAAATAATTTCGAAAACTTGAAGTAGCGGTAGAAACAGGATCAGATAACTAGAAATTTTAAATCAGGTACTAATGTGTTGATATTTTTTTTTCCCCAAGGAATGATATTGGTTAGCAGGCAATTGAAAAGTTACAGCGTGTGTCAAAATTTCCTCCAAATGTTGTAATAATTGTTTACCATTGGGATTTCCTGTCACTGTGAACATGGAAATGTCGATATGTTTGCCGTCCATAATTTTTTGGTGTGGTGCATGACACTTGGGTTGTATCACACCCAGCTTGACTCATGTGCATTCGTATTTGTAGGATGCCTCCATAAATCCTTCTTGATCTTACAATAGTCTTTTTCTTTATTTTCTGAACAGGACTTGACAACTTTTGTCTGTGTTTGCATTCCTGAATTCCTGTCTCTTTATGAGACAGAAAGATTGGTGCAAGAACTCACAAAGTTCGAGATTGATGCTCATAATATCATCATTAACCAAGTAATCTTCGATGAAGAAGGTGCATTTTCTATTCTTTTATATACATGGCTTCTGTGCACCCACATTTAGTTGCTGCTACTCTGTTTGTCACCCCCACCAAACCCCCT
>NC_056562.1:31603896-31696081 GCF_013358625.1 Macadamia integrifolia
GGAAAAAGAGGACTAATAGTGAATTTGTTATGCTTGTAGCTGTTGAATCCAAGTTGTTGAAAGCACGAATGCGGATGCAACAAAAATATCTCGATCAGTTCTACATGTTGTATGACGACTTCAATATAACCAAGTTGCCATTGCTTCCAGAAGAGGTTAATGCCCATTCTGTACAGGTCTTTTCTACTCTTTTCGCTACCTTGATTAACGACTAGTCAATCTTCACAGGTATGCGGAGTTGAAGCTCTGAAGAGACTTTCACAATACTTTGTAACACCTTATCAGCCTTCCCTCAATAGAGGAACTATTGAAGAGCTAGAGCAGAGAGTATCCACACTAAAGGAACAGTTAAACGAAGCTGAGTCAGAGCTAGAGAAACTGAGAAAAGGAAAGCAAAAGCTCTGATTTGCCTTCCCGTTTGCCAATGTCCAGTTCTTTTATATTGCTGATGCACAAATGGTGGCTTACCCAGTTGTGTCTCGCCACCACTGGTAGGGTATTATTTTTCTCTGCTCCCCATTGTGACTGCTGGCCATGGATATCGAAGAATTTTGTTTTGGCTCTGGAAGCAGAACAATCTCCAAATTTTTTTATCAAGTGAAGATTTATTATTAGAGTAGATAATTTGTACTTTTCTTGGATCATCCAAAGTATGCACAGGTCAATCCAATGGCTAATATATATTGTTAAGAACATAGAATTCATATTTGTCTGTTAAGCTGTACTATGGTTAGCAAATTCAGATTCAGGAATAATTCCGCATACAGGAAGTTTGGGTTTATTTGGATTTGCTTGAGGTAAATGGTTAGAATTTGTAATTTGATTCAAAAAGCAGAATGTCAAAATGACAAGATGGATTAATTTGGATATCAAACGTATCAAAATTCGGGCTGAAAATTTGTCCATTTTCTTAATTTTATTATTAGAAATTTTCAAATGGTTTTGAATATTTTTGGCTGAATTACTTGATTCCCAAATTATTAGTGAATTATTCACAAGCACCAATACTTTGGTGTTATAAATTTTCTAAGTAGAATTATTATTGTCAGTTTCTGTAATAGATTATGAATTTCTTGTACATGAGACCTTAAACCCCTTGAATGTTGCCAGAGATGAAACTCCTCCGTAAATTTCTTTAAATTTTTTAAACCAAATCCATAATATTATCATGAGATTTAATTTAAAGAGATTTCTATTTTTCCACTGAACTTTCACCCTATTTACTCATATCACTCTCTGAGAAGTTTTACCTTTGATTATCCAAAAAGGGCGAACTTTTTCCTCTTCTCTTCTGGTGCTATTTTAAAATGACTAAGGTACTCCTATTAACAGATTCTCATCACCAGTTTTTTTTTTTTTTTTTTTCATCCTCTTCTACCTCCCCTCTTCTGTAGAATGCAATTGAACCATCCATCAGCATTGATCTAATCACCAAGGCTTCACCAATGATATGTGATAGAATTGATGTAGGAGAAGATAACAAAAATAATCCCCATCCACCCCTATCTGAATTAGGAACCATATTTGCATCACAGTTGATATTGATATAACTAGTAAGCAGAGGACTCCAATTTTGTTCATCCAGAGGCTCATAGGAAGTCAAAGAGGATGCAAAGACTGATTATGGAACAATAGTTGTGGATTGAAATTCTTGAAAATCAAACCATGTTTGAAAACATGGCTTTGGGATCTATTTTTCTTTTTCTTAACAAAAATAAAAATCTTGAAAATCAATTGATGAAGCCTAAATTACATGTCTTGGTGACCACATTTGTCGGCTAAAGATGTGATCATTCATTGACAACCATAGATATCAGCATGTGAATGAGCATTTGAACATAATCTGGTGGCTGAATATTTTTCCATAACTTGTTAAGTAGTTCTAACTTTGAATTCTGTTTGTAGACATGATTCTATGTGTTGAAGATGCACTTGTCATATCTACCTCCATCCCTTGATTGGAAGGTATAGGCACTTTTAACAAAGAAAAGATTTGTCCTTAACTATCTTATTCATATCAGATGGTAGAAAAAAATCCTCCAATATATCTTTCCAATATACCCAGTTTCCATGATCTATTGGCTGCGAGACCAAATGAAAAGAAGTTTCTATTAACCGAAGAGACTTAAAGTATGAAACCTGGGGAATCCAATAATCTTGCCAAATATTAACTTGGTCCAACTCGAGACCTCCTGGTGAACATGAGATTTTTGTACATCACAACTCATCAACTACACTAGACAATTGTTGTCATAGAACCCCATCCTTGAGTATTCTTTGACCCTCTAGAATATCATGCCACGTCCATCTGACGTAACCTTTTAACCTTTTATTTTATTTTTATTTTTTTTGAAAAACTGTAGTACATATATATATTTGCTTGTTAAAAAAAGGCCCTGTACATTGTACTACATAATTAATTCTGTTTTTAAATTTTTTTAAGTTTTTTTTTCTTTTTTAATAATGACGTGTTGAGAAGTAATATATTTGTTTTTTGGCTTTTCAAAATTTTGGAACATGGATTATTAATTACATTTTCTTAAAGAGAGAGAGAGACTGTTACAATTTGTGCGCTCTAATCCTCGAATAAGGTCATTTAATAGGTTAGACGGGTATGGGTATTTTATTACCATTGAATAGCTAAACGAATTGAATAATAATCGATCGGAAAATGGGATTATTGTTGTTTTATGGTTGTCCTTGTTGGCAACTCGGCCACGTGGCAATGATGATGTGGCCAGTTTGGGTGACATGGATGAAAATGATGACATGACAGTGTCTAGTATCACCGATGAGATAACAGAACTACTTGGTATGCATGGAATGGTTTGATACATCCTTAGTATGTGATGCAAGTTTCTGGGACAAAACTAGCAAAATTGGCCTATTTACGATCGGGGGCATTTTTTGAAGTGAAAAATGATATTTTTGGAAGATTGTTTCTTCATAAAAAAATATAGATTGTAATTTATCTAGTCCAGTGCATCTGATTTTGTCGCATTCCGATACCGTATGAAGAAGTTACGGCATTTGTGGCAATCGAGGGCAGTTTCGGCATTGAAAATGAATTTTTTAAAGGAAGTGTTCTCCATGTAACAATACAAAAAAAATCCAATCTTTCCAATGGTTCTGATTTCATCGCGTTCCGATTCCGTATGAGAAAGATACGTCATTGGAAATGTCTAGGGGCATTTTGGCCTTTTTACATAGATGATTCAGATGATTGAGTCTTCTGAAAATCGTAGAGCGTCCAATTACGGTTCCAACGCACTTCGTTTCATCTCGATCGGATATCGTATGAAAAAGTTATAAGTGTTTCCGTAAAATCCAAATCGAAAATCCAAATCGAAAATCCATCAGTATGCTCTCGGTGTTGGGTGGATTTTCCGAAATTTAGTTTTGAAAATTGAAGGGCTTTTGTGCAAGTTTTGAGATTTTGAAGGTCTTAGTTGATAAGGGGTGTTTAACACTGAAAATATGAAGGCAGGGGCTTATGTGTATATAAGAGAATCAGAGGATCATTAATACACGTATCAGATTGAGCCACGTCAGTCAGATTCAGATCTAACGTCTCGTGCAAGAGCTAGCATTGAAGATGCTTATACAAGGCTTCTCATTGATGGAGTGTATTATATATAATGGTTTGGCGCTTCACCTGATCATATTTACTATAGTGTTCCGCATGTGCAAAAAGGGCTACAGATAGATGCCATTTAATTTGATCTCATGAGATCTAGATTAAATTAGATCTAAAAATCTTGATCCAACGGCTGTAATCTGTTTTAGCCTTCATGAGAGATAGGCGACAACCACCGTATTTTGTGCTGACGTACCCAATGGCACGTCGACAACGTATCTGGCGATGTCAGCGCTTGCGTCACGCTGACATCATTAGTTGACTTGGTTATTCTAATCTTACGGTCAAGTTTTATTAGCCCTTTGAATAATTTAACGGCTGAGATTAAAAGTAGATTTTGGATTAATCCGATGGCCTAAATTTTGCCCCTGTTGCGTGCGCCGCTGGCGTAGCCTACACCAACCTCCAAAGATTCCATTTTGAGTGGTTTAGTTGGTCCAACTTCAAATAGTCATATCTCCCTCATCTTAACTCCGATTTGAGTGATTCAAATTGAAGATTCTTCATATCTCCGAGCTCTATACACCAAAAGGAAGAAATCAGGCAGAGGGGTTGCTGAGGTGGTCGAAAAAATGAGTTGAAGCTCGTGGAAGGCTAAGGGTTTGAATGAAAGACTTCCATCCTCTTGCACTTCATCCATAGCCCCCATTAGAGGCTTAGGAAGCTGCTGGAAACCAAGGTAGCAAGCTCTATTGGTTGTTGCCAAGAGAAAGAAAAAGAAAATGGAAGAGAAGAGAAGAAGAGGGAAATAGAGAAGAAGTTTTTCCCTCTTTTTGTGTGTGTCTTGAATGCCTCTCAAGAAAGATTTTCTCAAATCCAATTAATGGAGTTTGATGGTTCTTGTTGAAAATACTATTTTTCCATTAAAGCATTATTTACAAGGAATACTAGAAGAGGAGAAGTAGAGAGAGAGAGAGAGGAGTGTGTGTGTGAATGTGAATGTCATTGTTACTCCATGAAAGTAAAGACAAGGAGAAAAGAAAGAAGAAGAAGAACCTAGAATTTGGTTCTTGTGAGTTGCTTCAAGAAACCCAAGTGCCAATTGGGGTTGAAGCATTGGCTGCACTGAGACAACGTGGTTGTGGCCCGCATCAAGTGGAGATCGACATTATTGCATCTCCGACGGTTACTCCTTGCCAAGGTAACCTCACTTTTGCCAAATTTCCATTATTATAAATCATTATAGGCAAAATGTTTGACAAAATGCCTAAGTGATAGTTGTAGTCTATTTGGGGGAAATTTGCATGTATGTGTGCTTCACTATAGGGCATTGTTATAAGCCCAACTTTATTTTATTGGTGTTCAGTGGGTGCTGGACACAGGGGTTATGTGTTCCTTGGTAGGTACAACTATCTAAACCTATTTTCTGTGGGTGCGGCCTCTCAGATCATTCTGAAAAAACTAGGGTGAAGACCTAGCCATTGTATGTCATTGGTGGGAACTGAGAATGTATTCCCTTGGTTGTGGGTGCAGTCATAATTAGTATTGAGTAAATGCTGAGCCCGACAGTGGGCATTACTCCGTGCATGTAGGCAACTGGCCGAAGCACGTATTTCTTGTGTTGTGGATGTATATGCTCGTATTTGTATTGTGGATTGGAGTGCTTGGCTGCAGAATGGGTGTGTACATCTGGTAGACCTGACCACTTGGTGGTGCAGTGTAGATGTGCATACGACTGTGTATGTATGTGACAGTGATTACCGTGTGAGGTTTATGAGACAGCTCTAGGCAGCAATACAGGTTATGTGAGTAAGTTTCGTGCAACAGTAAGAATGGTCAGTAGTATACATAGCAGCTCTGGGCAGCATCAATAGATAGTGCTATTGAAATGTAGATAGTGATTGCCACATCAGGGGTACAATTGGAAAGTGAAAAAAATATTTGGCACACTGATTCACCCCCTCTTAGTATCAATCGGGACCCAACAATTATTATATTCATATCCAATTAGTTATCGAACGGACTCGAATAGTTTCCAATAGTGATTTTTTGAATACGGATTCTCCTAAACGAATACATGTTTTATTTTGAGTAAACTATTCCCAAAAAAAAAAAGAAGAGTAATTTAGAGTTATAAAAGGAATTTGGTAAACCAAAATCCGAATTGTAATAGGAGTCTCGTAAAGTTTCCCATATATCATATTTATACCCCTCCGGCCTGACCCTGTTTCCAAATCCTCACACCGTCCTCTGAAGTCGGACCCTGTTTCCAAATTCTCATACCGTCCTCTGGGCTCTGGAGTCCCCGGACTCTTTCTTCTTCCGTGTGGATTGTGAGCGATACATTGAGATTGAGACATCAACTTAGTTAGTAGAGAAAGGAAAAGGTTAGAAATCAAACTCTCCATCTCAAGATCCCTTCTTTTTCTTCAATGTTTTGTTTCATAAATTTGGATTTTTTTTTTTTTTAATGGAATGAAATTTGTACGATCTCACGATTTCTTCTCCCATAATCTGTCCCTGAACCTAATCAATCACCTCCAACGACCATCCTTTAACTATCCTAACTATAAAATTTGGAACGAAGGGACGGTACGTTCCTGCGATCTCACCATCTGAGTTTAAAACCCCGTGATCAAACCAAAAACCTTATCTAGTCTGCCAGAATGACTCTTTTTCTGGGGTTGTGCCTTTTGCACTCAAAGAATTCCAATTCATTCTTCTATACAAATAGTAACATATGGATCGATTTGGTGTTTCTTCTATTTTCTTTTCCTAATTTTTTGGGCTTCCTTTTTGTTTTTATGCTTACTTGGATTCTTTTGTGATAACTATTTTTGCTGGAGTGGGTTTAATTTCAACCACTATGATCGTGTTAATGAAGTGAATATGACCATTGACACAGGCCTAGTGATATTGGATGAAGCCTTTGCAAACTTAGAGGGCCATAATTTCCATATTTCAGGGTTTTAGATTCTTAAATAATGTACTTACATTCTTCTGTAACAGTGGTAGCAGTAGCTTGCACTTTATTTAAGATCGAACCATGTAGGATCCTTTTGGATTCCTTTAAAAGTAGTCTTAGAATTTCGAAACATTCTCAGGGCTTCTTCATTGTTGATTGATTAGTGTTTAAAAGTGATGGATTGTGGCTTGATAGTTCGATTCAAATAAACTCTGTCCTATAATTGATTCTGAGATTGGAATGGCAGACAACAACTGCAACAATGTGGATATGGGGTTTTCTTATCCTTCGATCCTTCTCCTTCTTGCTATAATATCTATCTTTTCTTAGCAGACTATAACTGCAACAATGTGTATATGGGGTTTGCTTATCCTTCGATCCTTCTCCTTCTTGCTATAGTATTCATCTTTTCTGCTTACTAAGAAGTAAAACAAAATGACTTTCGTCATATATAAAAGTGATAATAATATAGAATCACATATTTGTTTGTCGAGTTTTAGACTTCCAAGGATTGATTTCAGATTGATAATATTTTGAGTTATACAATGCTTTGAAACTTCTCCATTTACGGGTTGAAATTTATAAATAATTTTGGCCCTGCGGTATTGGCTATATGCATGTGTTGTTTGGGCTTGTTTCCATATTCGATTATTAACTTTGCTCTTATTGTTTATGTAGTTCTATCCTTTCAACTGTCTATTTGTCAATACCCTATTTGCACAGGACAAGGAAGGGTATGGGTAATTGGGGTGAACTTGGTGATGAATTCTAGGACTGATTGTGGATCAGTTTTCGGCAATCGAAGATATTTCTGTTTTTGGTGTGGTTTGCCAACAATGGCGATCAGTTTCAGTCAAAAATTGGCACTCCTCTATTGTTGATCCCTGGCTGATGCTTGCAGAAGGAAGACAGTGATAGTCGTGGCTTCTACAGTCTCTCCACCAAAAAGGTTTACCAATTGAACTTGCCAGAGGCCCGTGGCAGGAAGTGTTTTTCCTCATGCGGTTGGTTGATAACTTTAGGTCTTGATTTGGAGATTCACTTGTTCAATCCCTTTTCTCGAACTCGGGTTCAAATTCGGCTTCCACCTCAATCAACATTCCCCAATCAATACGACCTTGAAACAGACTCTGAACCGGATATATACGACCCTGAAACAGACTCTGAACCGGATATATACGACCCTGAAACAGACTCTGAAATAGAGCGAGAATATATCCGCCGGGTTTTTATGAGAAAAGTGATTTTGTCCTCGAGACCATCTAAAAGAATCCCCTGTGAAGATGACGATGAAAAATGCGTGGTTATGGGGATGTTTTCCAAACACTGTAAATTAGCCTTCTTGAGATTGGGAGATGAAATTTGGACTCCTATATACACACCTGAAGGTATAGGTATCAGTGATGTCATCTACATGAATGGCCAATTCTATGCTCTCAGTGATGAAGGTAAATTGGTAATTGTTGATATTTCCAGTCCTGATCCAAAGACGATTGAGTTTGCTGAACCACCGGAGTGTTATAACCAGTGCACACATTTTTATAATCCGCATTTTTATCTTGTGGAATCTGTAGGAGAACTCTTTATGCTAGCACGGTATGAAGATGACTGTGAGGGTGAAGACGAAGAGTTTGGAGATGGTATTGTTGAAGGTGAATACATTGAATATGGAACTCACAACTATGACAAATATTTTTAAGAACATTTGCTTTTGATGTTCACAAGTTCAATTTTGATAACAAGGAGTGGACGCAAGTGAATGACTTGGACAACCGAGTGTTCTTTGTGGGTGATAATGCCTCATTCGCTATCTTTCCTTCTAACCAGTTAGGATGTGAAACCAATTGTATCTACTTCACTGATGACACATGTCATCTTATGAGAAAATATAGTGAAGAAGTAGCTCGTGTTGACATGGGAGTGTTTCGGATGAAGAGCGTGAAAGTGGATAATCACTACGTTGGTCCCGACACCCTTTCTCATATTTGTGCACCTCTTTGGATTTTCCCTTCTCTCTAGAGAGGAGTCTCATTAGATTTGTCCTCTGTTCTTGTTACAATTTTTTCTTGCTTTTTTTTTTTTTTTTTTTAATGAATATTATTTGAATTATAATTAATTCTGAAACTTTAGTAGTATTGATGATTTTTTTTGGTAAATGGTATTATTAGGTAATATCATATCTTTAGTGATATTGATTATTGTTATTATTATTTTTTTTTGTTGGTCACCCGATGTTATGGGGAGTTCTAACTAAGAACATTTGAGCATGCATCCCAAGGGGCTCCTAACCATCTGATGTTCATGTCATCAGTGTTGTAGAAACGTAACCCTAAAATGATGCAGAAGATAATGGAAAAACAAAATAAACAATGCACACGGATTTTACGAGGTTCGGTAAGGTTGCCTACGTCCCCGGTGAGATGAGATCCTGTTTCACTATCAATGGAGAATAGAGTTACAGCGCTCGTCCTCACACCTCTCAGTATTGTTTGCATTGCAGAGAAAGAAACCCTCGCTACAAATATATATAGCAAAAAAATCCTAATCCGGATTAAATTACAATTGTCCTCAAATAAAAAATTCGAGCAGGGGGCGTAGCCCCCCTACATCCCCTGCTATGCTGGGGGACCTCCTGCCCCCCCTTGTAACCCCCACGGCCTGCTAACCGGCTAACGGGACCGTCGTCCTGCCTGTCTAGGTGTTGCACTAGTACTCCTTGGATTAAACTGCGATGGAATACAAGACATCATACACCAACAAGTGCTCCCCTAAATTTTTTAAAAATACAACATTATAAATTTATCCAACATCATAGAAGATGAGAAAGGACATCTAGGCATGGAATCAGGTGATTCAAAGAATGTCGTCTTGATGTGTTTAATTATGCTGAGAAGAATTAAGTCTGTTTAAGCGATTGCATGTTATTTAGTTTCATTGTCTAATTTGGCTTTTCATTTTTTTTTTGTTTTTTTGTAATAATCTCTTCATTCAAATTGACGAGGCAAAAAAGTCACTACCGAATTCCACATATCCTCTGGAAAGGAAGATTCCCAAAAACTTCGTGAGGGAAAGGAAAATACCCATTTTGAGATACAGTGGGCGTCCCATTCTCAATTCTACTGACATATACAAAACCTTAAAAAAAATACATAACCTTAGAAAAAAAAGGATGAGGGGGGCAATGTCATTCCTCCCACCTCCCACCTCCCACCTCCCAGATTCCCAGCCGCTATTAAAAATAACTGGGTCAAAGCAACCATCACAAATTAGAACAGACCGTTCCAGGTTATAGTGTTTGATATTCTAAAAGAGGCATAGAAGACGAGACTTGGGGAGTAACAGTTAGAAAGGAAGCAAAGAATGAAGGTAAACTTGCAGTCCATTTATTAATGATTAGTCAATACTCATAGGTGTGTGGAGTTGAAGCTCCCCCATAGGATTAGGGGCTGATAGCTGTCGATTGAAGATGAAGAATTGGTGGATTAAGAATTGAAAATGAGCCAAATCCAACACCTTATCAGCCTTACCTTAATTTTATTATGGAAAAAAGAATACTATCTTGTCATGCACTCTTGCACCTAGGCATAGGGGTGGCATAATAACCACCCCGCCCCTTTGGTGGATGTATGTTTGGGTGTGCGCTCCTATTGACCCCACGTTGATGATTAAGCTACGCGATTAGATAGCATTATTTTTCCCTTTTATTATTGTAAATTTTGTAAAAGAAAAAATTTGAATTTTTTAGGCTGAATTACGTGATTCCTACAATATTAATGAATTTACTCATAAGGACCAATACTTTATGTTTGAAAAATTTCTAAAGGTATTATTATGGCTTAAACCCCTTGAAGGTTGCCAGATACGAAACTCTACTGTAAATTTGTTTAAAATTTTTTGAAGGTTGTGGAGAGAGATAAAGACGTGTAGGTCCTCTTGGAGATAATACATATGAGAAAAAATTTTTATAAAAAAATGCATCCGTTTCCAATTTTATGAATCATCATCCAATTTCACAATACCATCATAGTTACAAGTTTCGCTATAACTAATTGTGGTATACTAAGCAAAATCCATAAAACTATAAGGAAAAAAGAATTCTATGGAGAGCACAACACCTGCACCCAGACATAGAGGGCGCAAAATATTGGACAATATTTACCTAAAATATTATTGGACAATTAGAATGTTTCCTTCTTGTAAAGGATTTTCAATAATCTGTAACCTTAATTTTTTGTCCCTAATCTTATTCGCATAAATTATTTAATATAGTACTTTATGTAGGGGTAAATAGGGGTTTTCAAAATTTTGAAAATTTAATGCAACATATCCAATGTTTTGCACCATCAGTATGCAATCTTACTTTTTTTTCCTTTTATTAGTATTCCATAGATTTTTTTTTTTTTAATGAGAGTAAGTATTACAATTTTACATGACATATTTTGATAATGACACAACGTTATGTCATTTTCAAATTAATTTTAAAAATCTTTTTACACCTTATAGAGGTGTCATTAGACACTCTTATTACATATTTTGGATCAAGACATTCAATGGTGTCCATTAGGGGTGTCAATTTCAATGCCAGTGTGGCAAGCTCGATCATTTAAATACAGCCTGATTATTAAGGCACCGTTTGATAATGTTCTCAAAAACGGAACAAAAAGCGTTTGACAAAACTGTTCCGTTTCACCTTATTTTAAAAACACAAATAACAATTTATATCGATTTCTGGTTCAAGAAACAGAAACGATGAGGACCAATTTTTAACCCAAACCCCGATATTTTTCCCTTGACATTTGAAGACGGTGCCTCATGTTCTCTCTTTGCCTCTCTCTCTCGCTCAAATGATGCCATATCGCCGGTGAAATCTGCCTCTCTCTCTCTCTCTCTCTCTCTCTCTCAAATGACTTCATGGCTCCGGTTAACCTGGTCTCTGACTCTCTCTTGCTGAAACGTCTCCATTGCTCTGGTAAAGCTGTAGCAGTAGCTCCGGTGAGTCTCTCTCTCTTGTTCAAACGACTCCATAATTCTCCCTGGAACTTGGGATAGAGAGAAAAGACAAGGAGAATCCAGAGGATTTTGAGAGGTTTTACATAGGGTTTTGGTTCCTCGCTTCTACAGGTACGGTTTTGGTTATTTATGTTGTAATCTTAAGGATTAGTTTTGTCCGAAAAAATTTCTTCATTATGGACGCCATTTTTTGGCTCCTTTATTGAGTAGATCTTTAGGTATTTTAAGTGCAGAAGAGGTGGATTTTGCTCTGAATTTTTATTTTTATTATTTTTTTTTCTTTAATGTTGTTCTGATCATGCCCAGAAAAGGGGTTTCCTCTGAATTTTCGTCTCTGTTTAATCTGTGTTCTTGCTGATCTTTGGGTATTTTAATCCATCCATCATGCATTATATTATCCAGCCTAAAGCTTAATTTGCACGTTGGAAAAATGTTTCTAGAAACAAGGTTGATCAAACATTTAAAAATCCGTTTCTGTTTTCAAAAACGGAAATTTATGTTTCTGCCGTTTCTGGACACAGAAATGACAAAAACGTTATCAAACGGTGCCTAATTGTGTCAGACTCTATCCGACCTAATTATAATCGGTCATTCCTGATGCAAGGGTAATACCCGACGGGCACCCAACCAATTAATAGCCCTACTCAGAACGACATGTTTAAAACCCGTTCATAGCCCGCTTAGAGCTTGTTGAAGACCATTTACCCTGATTGTAGCCCATTTAGAGATTAATCATAAATGTCTCTTAGCCCGTTTAAAGCCTGTCTAAGGGTCATTTACATCGAGTTTTGGTAGCCCAATTAAAGATCATTACTTGACCGACTGTTTATAAATGGGACCATGCCTAGCATATGGGGTTCGATTAGTTAAATGGGCCGATCATAGTGCAAGGTCCTAGCGCGGGAAAGCCCAATTACGCCCACCCAATTGCCACACCACTATCCATACGATCATGGGATCTGTCAAAGCAATACCATTCCAATACCAATATGGATCGGCCTAGATTGGATTGATCTACCTCCTTCTTTTTTTTTTTTAAATAAGTTTTTATTATAATTTTACCTTTGGACCGTGCATGTGTACCACGCATGATTTTTGTTTAAATGAAGTTCTAGTTCCCATGATAGTCTCATTAATGAGGCTTCGTTCGCTAAATAAATAAATAATGATTCTTTCACCACGTGGCACGGTTTTAGTAACCAAGAACAAGGATGGGTTTAGATCGGATAACTTACCTTTGATTTTTTTTTTTTTTTAATCCCAAATATTGTTTGGGACATAAGGAAACCCCTAAAAATTATTAATAAAAGATAAATGAATACAAAGGGGATATAACCCCTTGCTATCAAACATAGGAGTCGGCAAAATTACTACCCCACCATCCATAAAAGTAAAACTTCTATCCATATTATTGCTTTAACATGCACTCTCATTGACCCAACATTGTTGTAAGGGCCACACAACCGGGTAAAAAGATATGTAGAAAAGCGACTCTATGATATCTATTTTTATTGTCTAATTTTGATTTTTCACCTGCTTATGAATATGAGTGATTGGGGAGCTTTTTGGCCCTTTTGACCTTGGCTTTTATAATTAATACATCTCATATCATTCCTCCACCCCACCACCAAAAAAAATCATGTCTTATAGTTTATACTAGATGCAATAACAAATAGGACCAAATGGTCATATTCAAAAGACTTAAAAAATTAAGAGAAAAGAGGTAGGCAACGGCATATGTTTGCAATCTAATAAAGGAGCCATAACCCATAGGAACACCACAAACAGATCGATTCTAGAAGCCATGCTAGGCCGCGATCAGGAGGTATTTAAGGCTCTCTTTGATATGACTTCTATTTGTTTTTATTAACTATTTTTTAGAAATTATTTGTGACAATAAATTATGGACAAAAAATATTATTCGTTTGGTTACTATTTATAAAATAGATTATATAATAATAAGAAATAGGTTCAGTTTTTACCTTTAGCTTTGAGCTTTGAGTGAAAGAGATGATAGGATTTGGTATTTTTATTGGAAATGTATAAAACATGCTGAATTTACCTATTTACTATTGATTTTGAGTAGTTTAGCACATATGCCCATTTAAAGTAGCAAAAGTCAACATAAATGATTTGTTGCCACAAATCACAAATAATTTGAGAGTAATTTGTGATTTGTGATTTATTCTAATTTATTATAAATAGAAATAAGTGTTATAATTATACCAAACACTTGTAAACATAGAAATAAATCAACTAAATACAAATAGAAATCAAACCAAAGAGAGCCTAATCTATCTCATGTGTTCAACACAATCGCTGCTTTTCTAACCTCACGTGAGTTGAGAACACCTCGCATGGATCCTTTGGCAATTGGTCGGAATGAAAGACAAAATATTTTTCCTAAAGTTGATTGGGTTGTGAATGTTACAATGACTCACAAAATCTGTAAGGTAACAAATTTTTTTTTTTTTTACCTTTTACTTTAACATACAATTTTTTTAATTAATGATGGTAAATACTATCATTTTCACATTTGTAATAAAATCACATGAATGGCAATGAAAGTTTTTCACAAGGGACAATTAAAAAAAGATCTCAAGTTCTAAATATATTTATCTTATTCTCAATAGTTATTTAATGCATTAAAATATTAAAGTAATTACAAAAAAAATCAAAATTTTAAAATTTATTTTAATATAACATTTAATACATTTTTTACATAAAATTATTATACTAAAAGATTAAAAAAGTAAGATTATAACCTATTTGACTCCATAAGAGGGTGTCAATAAAAAAACCTTGCCACCACTCTACTCCTACTAGTCATATCAATATTGTCAAGAAGAATTAGAAAAAATTAAAAAAAAATATGGGAAAAGGCTGAGCGTTGCATACCAAAAGCTTGCGCCATTGTGTCTTTGTCTTCCTCCTTTGAAATAATGGCTTGGTTTTAAGAACTTTTGGTTTTAAAAGTTTTTTTTTTATTATTATTTTATATTCAAACAGATTATTTCTCCTTTAGTAAGGGCATGCTTGATCCAACGTAAGGTTCGAATGTTGTAATCTAATGGTTAAGTGGTTGAAACAGTCTCTCAATAGTCTTGAGGCAAGGCTGTGTAGTTCTCACCCCTTAGACCTTGTACATGCTTGAGTCTTGTGCATCAAATACATCTTTGGGGCATGACGACCATACACCATGGATGAGGTGGTTACCTATAGGCGAGAGGAACATGATTTTGTAAAGTGAACACAACTTGGTTTGGTTTAAACCATGGTTCTAAGTATTAGTATGAGATTGACCATATCGACCATATCCTCAGCCAATATATATATATATATATATATACACACACACACGCGGTTTTATCCCTAAAATGATATTAAAAACAGATCTGAATCAATTAAATATCAGTATTGGCTGAGGATATGGCCGATATGGTCAATCTCATACTAATATTTATATATATATATATATATATTTGCTTTAAGTAAGGGCAAAATTGGAACAAAACTTGGAAATAGTCTCTCTTGTCTATAGGTCTCTCTTGCAAAACGAGGGGTAAGACTAGATACATTTGGCGCTCCCAAACTCCGCCTTAGCATGAGCCTTATGCACAGGGTTGTAGTCTCTCTTGCAAAACGAGGGGTAAGACTGGGTACATTTGGCCCTCCCAAATTCAGCCTTAGCATGAGCCTTACGCACAGGGTTGTCCTTTTAAGGACAAAAGTAACTAAAAACTAAAAACAAATATGGAATTTCCCTAATCAAGGAAGCGTTTTAAGCCTATCTGAATTCTGAATCCTGAATCTGAAAATGGAGCTTATTAAAAAGGGAGAAAATAAAATCAATAACAGAATTCAAGCAGAGAAGGCAATAACAAAGACATAATCTTGTTGGTTTTGTTTCTTCCATATCTAATTTAAAACTCATGATCGAGATGAAAAATCTCTTACAAGCCAAACTCGGAGCATATCCATCCATCCACCTATGAAGATTCATCTAGCTCCTCCTTGGTGGTGGTGGTGGTGGCGGTGGCGGACATCCATTAAGTTGGTGTTGGGCTTGGTCTTCAACTTGCCTGCGATCTTCTCATTCATCTGAGCAGTGGTGGTATCTTCGTATATGGTATCGAGCTTTTTCTCCAATGAGTTAACCCTTGTGATGCTTATCATTATCGGTGGCGCTACCTCCATCGTCGTCCCAAATCTAGTCTTCGCCGTCGCCACTGTCGCCTTCCCCATCTGCTTCTCTTCTCTTCTCTTCCCTTCTCTTCTCCTTCCCAGAAATTCAAAACACCCAAATGGAACCTTAAGCAATACCCACTGCGCCCTATCGCAATCAAGCTGGGATTTGGCCAAAACCTAAATATAAACTGATGTTTATGTCTGGGAATAGTATATTTGGAAGCTGACGAGATTGACCGTCGACCGGTAATTTCCGGTAGAGGTCTGGGCAACGGCCAACAGCCTTCCCTCTGGAGTCTGGATTTACTGTAAATCCCCGGTGGTCGTAGTTTCTTTATCCATGTATGGGCCACTTAGTGACCGTCGGTCCCATGGGGTTCAAATAAATCTGGACTGTCTAATCTCAAAAGGTTGGACCACTATGAGACCCACTGGAAAAGTGAGAGAAAAAGGTCAAAAACCAAGGGAAAATTACATGATTACCCACTTCTGGGTTTCTCTTAACAAAATTACCCATCAAAAGTTTTGATTAACAAAAATACCCAAAATTAGGTTTCCCTTTACAAAATTACCCACTTAAAGTTTAAATTAACAAAAATACTTAAAATTGAGTTTGACTTTACAAAACTACCCACTGAAAGTTTTAGTCATAAAAAAATACATAATTATATGTGGAAGATGAAGAATCACTATTTTTGGTAGTTTTGTAAATCCAAACCTGATTTTGGGTATTTTTGTTAACTAAAACTTTGGGTGGGTAGTTTTGTAAACTCAAACCTAATTTTAGGTATTTTTATTAACCAAAATTTTTTGTGGGTAATTTTGTAAAGTGAAACCCAAAAATGGGTAATCATGTAATTTTCCCAAAAACCAATGATCACCAGTGATTTGGATAAATGGCATCATCCATCATGGGTTGTGCTTCCTCGTGGACGTTCCGTTGACCGTTAATTTGCATATGATGAATTTCTATGTTGACTGTCATTGACCGGAAAATTGTCATGTAAGATTCCAATTTGACGATCCGTGTTACTTTGTGCATATGAGAATATTTTCTTTTTTCTATCTTTGTCATTTGTGTATAATAATATATATATATATATATATATATTAAACGGATGGTGGATTACTCGCACTATCTTTCTAGGTTTTTATTTTTTTAACAAGTAAATTTTATTTTTCATTGGTTTTTCAAATTTTCATATATTAAATTTGCCTCTTGTATACGGCGCACGAATCTACAATGTTAATACCTCGATCGCCTCCCATGAAATCAAGAATCCATCCATATGAATGCTTCAACGCTCACTTTAATTGATCCTCGCAATAGTGTAGGACCACAATAAAGTCATTCTTACTCTAAAAACATTTCCATACCACATGGGTTGATCCATATTAATTAGGTATAAGTATCTATTATGGTTGATACCAATATAAATTGGTCGATACAGCCAGCCACTCATTTTACCCAAGAAACTCCTTAAATTTATCTACCCTTCTAAAATCAGTCCCTACAATATAACTCTCTCTCTCTCTCTCTCTCTCTCTCTCTCTCCAACCTTCTTCTCTGAAGTAACTATAACTACTAAAAGTTTCATGTTCACAATTCTCTTTGTTTTCTAATCATGGCAAGCTCAGATGAAAAATCAGCAAAAGCAACAGCATAAAACTCAACTGATGAATGGAAGAGTGAGATTCCAATGGTGATTTAAGCAAACTTGTGAGGGATCGTGTACCTTCAGAGAGAGAGAATTTTCTTAATCTAAGTCTATTCAAGTAGACATTATAGTGTAAATTGATACAATACTAAATCGAGTTTTGGGTACTTCTTAAACTAAGAAACATAATTCATGGGGCAATACTGCTGAAGCAAAGAAAATCGAAAACTTGATGGAAGTGGCTGCTGTAATTTTTTTTTTTTTTTTTTTCTCTTTTCTTTTCTAAAGCTTCTGACTTTAGTAGGATACTATACAAAGATAAAGGGATTTGAAAAACCTTCTATGGCTTAATTATGTTTGTTATGCCTAAGCATCCTTCGTGAATTTAGGTGGCATAAATCCTTGAGGCCATTAAGTCCTTTCAAAATGGCCATATTTTTTTTTTTTCTTTTCAATTCAAAGGTCCATTAACAGTTTGGTCTCTCTCCATTCTCATTTCCATCTCTATCTCCTTCTCAGGCTAGACATTATATACTACAGATATCCCATGATTTTTTGATAGTATAGAAAAGCTGAGGGGTCAAATTTTCTAGGCAAACAATTAATCCTAAGGACAAAGGAATGTGGACCAGGTTGGAAAAAAATTTCACTGGTGCAATGGTAACATCCAAGGGAATGGAATCTTGGGGGCGGGTTTGAAAATACCCACCTAGGATGTATTTTTCCACCTATGCCCTTGAGATTCCATTCCCTTGGCTAATACCAAGGGTTGCAGGTACTTGGCTGCAACCTAGGCAGTAGCCAAGTTTCGTTTGATCAGGTTTGATTCTCATATTGGATGATCCACACATCTGACATCCATCACAAAATTGATTGTTAGGTGAATTTCATTTGTACCGATCAACCCCATATGAGAGTGGTTCTCGTACAAAGACTTGATCCACTCTCCAAAGGAAGAGGAAGGGTAGGGACGAGATTGTCATTGAAAAGGTAAGAAGGAATATGACACAGGATATGCCCTTCAGATCAGTCTCAAAGGCTGAAGGCCGGCCCAGTTTTTTCTGCCACCCTCTATCGTAAAAGACAGCATCCACCCTGCACTGCTTTTTTTCTCTTCACCTTCAAAACAGAGAGAGAGAGAGAGAGAGAGAGAGAGAGAGAGCTCTCACAAGTCCAAATCATGCATTTGAGAATCTGAATCATTCATATGGGAGGGAGCTTTTCAAGACAAGGCAACAGAGAGAAAAAGAGGGTTGCCCTAGGAGAAGCAAAAGCAGGCCAAGGGAGGATATCCAATGGTATAACCCTCAAGCATATGCTCTTTCTTCACTGGCTTATCCCATATCGTTCTATGTCCACCACCCCAAAACCTTATAAAGCTCATGACCAGCCTCAGGCAAAACGCAGACCAGTTCACGCAGATATGCGGCGAGGCGCACTGGTTTGGTTGATTTGTCTAAGCGAACCAGTTGTAGGCAGCTCTCCCTTGGCAGGTTATGGTGATAATGGTGAGAGATGGATTGCTTATTTGCATTTGCTCTCAGTGACCCGCCAAAGGAGAGTTGCCCTCCGACTGTTTCAGCTTAATTATTCTCATCCCATGCCCAAATGCTTTTCTTCTTTTCTCGTGCAGAAGGTTTGATATCGTTTCTTGTGTTTCCTTCTCTGGCAACTTTACTTTTTAACTTGCACGCGAGGGTAGTTGGGTTACGTCTTCTGGGCGAGAGTCGGGATTGAGGATCGGCTGCTCTGATACCAGTGATATCAACTTTAGGAGAACTACATCACATAAATCAGCCTATAAGGTGAGAGAACCCATGACCATATCAAGTCATACCAAATCCCTTTCCTAACTTGTGTGAAATCAGCCCCCATATGACTGATATGAGATATCATAACGACCTTTTGTCCATGAGTGAAGAAAATTTGCAGTATTGTGGGCTAGCTGTCTAGGTCCATCCCCAGGGGTTCACACAGATTGAATGGCTTGAAAAAGTTTTGATGAGTTCGTTGGAGAAATGACCAGTGTGAGTGAGGGAAGAGGTAAGATACTGTAATGGCATGTAACGCTCCTTCAATCTAGTTTTCAAAGAAGATGGTAGTATATATAATTAGAAGAGCATGATTTATAGCTCCTTATTCCTATGTTTTTATCATTCCGAGAAGATATCTCTCTTCCTCAGCATAAGAATTCTTTCCAGTGCTGACACCCCAAGGTGTTCTCAACCGTGGGATATTCACTGCACTTCAGCGCTGGAGAGGATCAGGGTCCCTTTTCCTTATGTGTATCTTGCCGGATTATTTCTGCTATTTCTTTCACATATGATAAACTAGGATATGGTTAAATTTGGATTTAGAGAGCTGATCTTAGCAAGTTTCTGCCACTTTATGCTACTACATGCCAAAGGATATTACTAGTGATTTTTTTTTTTAATTAAAATATACCCAAGAAAAGGAATAAAAGACCTTTGGTTGTGATAAAATAATGTAAAATGCTCCCTTCTCAAAAGCTGCTCTCTTCTCGCATGCTCTCTTCGGAAAAGAACCGAATTTTTTGAGTTTCTTTTATTGAGTCTGTACATGTGTTATTTAAGCCAAATGATGAAAGTAAAATATCCAGGTTTGGTAAGTATAAATAGATAAAATCAAGAATCTACTTCATGTAATTTTTACATGGAAGCAATCAATACCAAACTTACAAGAAAATTTTTTCAGTCTAATGTAGCCTAGCTTGATTAGTTCCTTTGCCATGCTTGAAATCTTTTGCCTTAAAACAACATTGAACACAAAATATAGAGTTATCTAGGATTTTAGTTTTAGTTATAAGATCTTGAATCGAAGGCTCATTAGGGATATTAAACTCCTCTTGAGACTTCAAAATGTAAATAGAAATTGAAAATTTTAGACTTCAAAGTCAAATGTGTACACAAGAAATTAATAGAATGATGCCCTACTTAGTATGAAGTGTTGAGGATTGATGTCTTGTATTATGTGATTTGGATTGTTCGCATTTTTAGGGTTTAGATGGAGGTAATTTTGGAAAAAGTATCTCTTTCTTTTTCTTTTAATTGGTAGCGATAAAGTTTATTAGGTTTAGAGGGAAATAATCCTAATAATGTATCTGTTAGATCAAACACCAAAAAACACAAAAAATAAAGAGACAATAGATTAGCACAACACAGATTTAACGAGGTTCACACACCAGGGTGGTGGGCTACGTCCTCGGGCAAAGAAGAAGATGTTTCACTATGCAGAAGAGAGATTACACCCAAGCATCGGCGAGAAAACTCGCCCTGAAACCCTAACTCAAAAAAAAACCTCAAAATACAATGACTTTCTCAACAAGCAACAGTACATTATATTTATTCCAAGTAGCGGATTGACCCATTGGGTCGTGGTCAATCCGGTCAAACCATACTGTGGGGGCTACGCCCTGGCACCCCCATACGAGATCAATGAGGTTCCGGGATTGGGCCTATTGGCCCAACTCCTCTGCTTCCATCACAGATCTCAGAAAAATTCTCATTCGGGTTGCCACCAAAATATGTCAGATCAGGTCAATCTTCAAAACGGGTCAAAAATTCGAGACAAACTTAACAGTATCTTTTTTGCTCTTAGCTCACCATAGATGTAGGCACCTTACCTAACTACGTATATTCTTGCGTTGTATTTGTTTCTACAGGAACATAGACTCGAGTCACTACTTCCAAGACTACGCCTCAGTGTGCCTGTGATTCTCTTAAGGATTGCAGGTTTATGGTGTGGTTAGTTCACTCAAATCCACTGACTTCATGCACGGATACTCAACCAGTTTATTCTTGTGATAAGCTTGACTGGAGCGCCCTAAGTTTGCCTGTGGATCAATTGCAGAATACATTTTTTTCTTTCTTCTTATTGTATAGTGAATTTTTGGATCTTCCTCCTGAGAAAGTCTTCCGGTATGAGACCCACATATTCAAGTTTTAATAAGGCGGTAGAAAGTAAATCGAGAAAGGAAAGTGTGCTTTTATTGAATTTATCACATTGGATATTGAAGTGAGCGTACGAGATTCTTTCGAAATCACCCATTTTGATAAGTTATTTTGCTATTCAAGCGGGATTATTGCTTTTTATTCTTTATGTTTGGTAATTCTCAACAATGACTAAAGAACTTTACCGAAAGAAAAAACCATTGACTAAAAAATATTACAATTCCATTATTATTTCTCATAGTGTAAGATTTACCTAAATTAGGTCCCATAGTTTTCCCTCTACTTTAAAGGGATTTTATTGTTAAAAATTAACTTGTTAATTTATGATTGATTTAATTTAATATATCTCTATTATTAGCTTCACACATACTTAATTGTTATGTAACTCCGTTAACCTTGCACACAAGTGAAAAATATTTATTTTTCCAGATAAAATTCTCCTTTCTCTCTATGCTTGACGAGAGCAAGGACTAAATTACATGTTTGGGCCAGGGGGGGGGGGAAGATAGATGACAATCTCTTAAGGCACCATTTGATAATGGTTCATTTCAGCCATTTTTGCCTTTTTTTGTTTTGAGAAATGGAGAAACAGAAACAAAAACGTTTGATAACTGTGTTCCGTTTCACTTATTTTTAAGAATAGAAATAGAAATTTATAATAATTTCTGGTTCAAGAAACGATTTTTCCGAAAAGACTCTCACACGTTTCACCGTTTCTGGAAACAACATTCACTCAAAAATATAACCCACCCCCGATGAAAATCACTCTTTCTCTTTCAACGGACAGATAGAAGCACGGAAGAGGCGACTTTAGTAGGTTGTACACCTCCTCCCAGCCCCGACTGCATCCACAAAAGCAATGATTCCCTCTGAAGTTGCAGAGATTTGTCGTGCGATTGCGCTCCCATCAAGGCAAAGGAGTTGTCTTCTCAAGTTGCAAAGATTTGCCGTGCGATTGAGCTCCTTTGAAGATGTACCACTGGAAGTGTCTTTACTAGAAAAGGGCTTTCAAAGAGGACTTCGGAAACGTCTTCTACCTCTGATTGTTCAACCTAAATATGTTGTGTGACTAGAGCAAGTGGGAAACATTTCAGCCGTTCATTGCCCTAGGTTCCTCAAGGTTTGTTAAATCCTCCCTTCTTTGTAAACTGTAGAACAATTGTAGACCTCTCTTCCTTCTGTTTCTTGTCTCTCTCTGAGTTAGGGTTTAGAAATCTCTCTAACACAGTTCGTTCCTTACCCATTTACAGTTTTTGGATTCAATATCTCCGGTGTCTTCCACTTCAAGCGCAACTTTAGCATTAAAATCAAATGGTGCCCTACTCTTTTTCTTCTCTATTTCCTCTAAATTTTAGGAAATCCAAATTTGTATTGCTCGCTGATGATTATGGATGATTTATGGGTGTCGGTGCCTTATTTGGGCCTCTGTGATGTTGAATTTCAGGGGAAGGTACCTGCCTGCGGGAAACATTTCCAGAAATAAAGTTGATCAAATACCTTCAATTCCGTTTCTATTTTCAGAAACGAAAATTTATGTTTCTGTCGTTTCTTGAAACATAAATAAGAGAAACGTTATCAAACGGTGCCTTAATTAAGCATTGTTCCTCTTGAAACTTCGTTTCCCTTTCTCTTCTGATCTTAGTCACTGTCGCATTGAATTGGGTCAAACAAAGCTGCATTTTGGGGGCATTATAAATGAACGACGATGCCACCTCATTCATTTTTAATAATGCCTATCAAAAAAGTTTTGTTTTTATAATTCATTAGCAATCAATTAAGGGAGAGAGATCTATAAATTGCCGGCTTATATTGATGAGAGAAAGAATTCAGCAAGTATTGACGCATTATATTGGGGCCTGCATCTCTAATACAAAAATATATGAGATCTCTACCGATCTCAGCCAGAATCGGTGTTAGAAAACCTTAGAATCAGCCCACGGATCTGAAAACTCGATGATTCTAAGGTTTTGGACAGAGAATTGGCCATATCGAATCAATTGGAATCAAGATAGGTTATGATCGATTTATTCTTTTTTTTTTGAATTGACCAATTCGACTAATCTAATTCTGATTTTTAAACGGTGTGCTAAGTCCATGATCGGTTAATAGAATTTATGAAATTCACTTGGAAGCAAAGATGTTGATCACCTAGTTCATAACCATCTAATAACTATAAGTAGGAGGAAAAAATGCTAATAAAGAAGGATAAACGAATGAGGTTGGCTTGAAACTTGGCATGTTGTCACTTGAGACAAGTTTAATTTTTAGACCTCACAATTCAAAGTCTGAAAGGCTTCAATGATAAGTTATTATTATTATTATTATTATTATTGTTATGTGGCACTGCATCCAAAAATGATGCATGATGCCTTTACCTTAGAAAACCCCAAAAAACCCACCCCTTGATAACCCTGTGTACACTCTCATTGACTGCACCAACATGGCTAAGGAGCCTTTTTTCCCTTCTTCTTCTTCTTATTATTATTATTAGGGTTATTATTAGAGTTAAAGAAATCTATGGTCACGACCCCTAGAGATAAGGTGTGCAAAATTACTGCTTCACCCTTTGTGAAATAAAAAAATCTCATTTATATTGGTATGCCTGTATATCCTCTCATTGGCCCCCAAATTAGTGTAGGAATCACACAACCATGCGACAATCTCTTACCCTTATTAATATTATTTTATGAAATAAAGAATGCTACACAATAACGTGTACTTACGTCAAGCTACAACGGGTGTAAAAAGACTATGATGTCCCTCACTAAAGATGCTAGCATATGCCCTCCCATTGCCAGGGGCTGATGTGTACACTCGCTATCGGGTTGTGTCCTCTCTCCCTTACTTTATTAATGGGATTTGGATTGCTGCATGGCCAGGTGGCCACTGCACCAACGTCGTGCTCAATCAAGACAATGGCTCACACATCCAAAAAAAAAAAAAATTCCCTCCTATCCCAGTCCCGAATTTTAAAGCCTTGGTAGAGTCGCACGATCCAGATTTTTTTTTTCTTTCATTTATTTAATTATTTTATTATGGGAATTTATGGGGATTATGGCCTACTCTCTTGAATGCTTTTGACACAATTTCTCCAAAGTTCTATTTGCGTTCTGGACTATGATGAAGCGATGCCCCCCCAAAACGCGTTTTGACTGTAATGAAGAAATGCCCTAATTTTGAGGGATCAATGGTGTCACCGTCATTGCTATGACTGTAATGAAGAAATGCCCTAATTTTGGGGGATAAATGGTGTCACCGTCATTGCTATGATGTGAGGCTAAAGCTACTATGTTACGGGGCTAAGGCAGCGTTTGATAATCATTCATATTTTTAAGATAGAGATATAGACAACCGTTACTCTTCAAAGACAACGTGGCACCAATATAGGTATAGCAGCTGGGTCTGCAAACAGAGTAGCCCGGAGAAGAAGGAAAGGTAAGAGAAGAGCGGAGGAGAGGAGAATTGTCACCGTTCCAAGTTCCCAACCACTAAAGAAACTTCGTGTTGGGCCTGCATGGATAGTGATTTCCACTACTACAAACGAGCCCTGACAAAGTCACTATTTTGTCGATTTCCTTTTGTTTCTTTCTGCTCTCCCCCATGTTCCTTCCTTGTCACAATTCCATCGACGATGCTCTGTTCGGTTCATGGATCTTTTCATCATCGTCTTCATCTCAACGTCAATTCAACTTTCTCAATAGTCCTTTTACACTCTGGAAAACCCAATTGACTGGGGGGACATGGCACTTTCGTTCACAGTTCATACCCAGAAACCATGAAAGGAGATTGATTGCAAGAACTATTGGGTTTAGAGGAGATATGAATTCACATCGCATTAGAGAAGCTTCGGAGGCATGCTTTCATGGCTGCTTCGCAGCTCCTCTGCTTGGCTTAGCAGATGCTCCAAATCCCAATACTAAACCAATCAACATAGTTGCTGCTTCTCATTACAATTTTGATGCAGCCACAGCTGCTTCTCTCTTGCCAAACACCCAATTCACCAACCATGAGTCTCTCCCTCCATTGGAAGAGGCTCTGTCTCACTTCGCCACAGCTTACCCACACTATTCCCAAACTTATGAGGCTGATCAAATTAGAGCCCAACACTACTTCCATCTCTCCCTCTTCAACCGTGTCTGCTTCGATTACATCGGTTTTGGGCTCTTCTCCTATTCCCAGCATCAAGCCTCCATTTCAGATCCTTCATCTTCTTCTTCTTCTCCTCCTCCTCCAAACAGTCTAGAATTCCCATTCTTTGACATCTCCTACAGGCCCCTAACTCTGCAATCTCAGATACTAAACAGGGGTGAAGATTCGGAATTAGAATCCAGGATCAGGAAGAGAATCATGGATTTTCTCAATATCTCTGACACTGATTATCACATGGTTTTCACTGCAAACAGAGCATCTGCTTTTAAGCTTTTGGCAGAATCTTATCCTTTCCAATCCAATCACAGGCTCCTTACAGTCTATGACTATGACAGCGAAGCTGTTCGAACCATGATTGAGAGCTCCCAGAAGAAAGGAGCCCGAGTCATGTCCGCCAAATTCTCATGGCCGAGCTTGAGGATTCACACTGAAAAACTGACGAACATGGTTGTGAGTAAGAGAAAGAAGGGGAAGAGGGGACTATTCGTGTTCCCGATGCAATCGAGGATGACTGGCAGACGATACTCGTGTCTCTGGATGAGCACGGCACATGAGAATGGGTGGCACGTTTTGCTCGACGCTTGTGCATTAGGACCGAAGGACATGGACACATTGGGCCTCTCCCTGTTCAGGCCAGACTTCCTTATCTGCTCCTTCTTCAAGGTTTTTGGGGAGAACCCATCAGGATTTGGTTGCCTCTTTGTCAAGAAATCGAGTGCTTCCATCTTGGATGCTTCTACCACTGCTAAAAGCAGCATAGGAATCGTCGTCACTCTTGTCCCATCAAAGAAGCTTTCTCAATTGCCTTGTGATGATTCTGATGGTCACTCACAGACCCAAGAAAAATCTAAGCTTGAGTCTGAGGAAAATGATTTATCATCCATAAGGTCATTCTCCGGTCCTATTCTTGCTCAATCTCAGACCAGTAACGGGTTCGGGGAGAGATCTTCGAGCTCAAATCAGAGAACTCAATTGGAAGGATTACAGCATTGTTCTTCAGCTTCTGAAATTGTTGAAATATGTGAACCCAATGATCTGTTGAAAGCAAGGAGTACAGAGACCAATATAAATAGCCCCGACAAGAAGAGCTCAGAATTCGAATGCAAATGTTTGGATCATGCGGATTCTTTGGGGCTCATAGTCATCAGCAGTAGAGCAAGATACTTGACCAATTGGCTGGTAAACGCATTGATGAAGCTCCACCATCCGGAGCAGGGGCTTCCCCTTGTCAGAATCTACGGGCCAAAGGTAAAATTCGACAGGGGACCTGCTCTGGCATTCAATGTGTTTGATTGGAAAGGAGAAAAGATTCAGCCCATGCTTGTACAGAAACTTGCAGATCGAAGCAATATTTCTCTGAGCTATGGGTTCCTACACAACATATCGTTTTCAGACAAGTTCGAAGGAGAGAAGGAGAGTGTCTTAGAGACAAGAAACTATGAAGCAACGGCAGTGGCAAGCAACAAGAGGAGAGAAAGAGGTGAACTGGGGATAACCGTTGTCACAGCTGCACTTGGTTTTCTGGCCAATTTCAATGACACCTACAGGCTTTGGGATTTTATAGCTCAATTCCTCAATGCAGATTTTGTGGAGAAGGAGCAGTGGAGATATACAGCTCTTAATCAGAGGACTATTGAACTTTAAATCAAACTGATTCAATGTTCTCTCAAATTATAATCATCATCAAGGGTAAACAGTCCCTAAAGTAACGACACCCGATGATCCAAATACCAGACTCCAGAGAGGGCACCAGAGCTCCTTTCCAAAATTTCATGATTTGCAGTTTGCCAGCTTTGCTCTATGATTAGCAGATGATGCTTCATGTTGTTTTCAATTAAAAGGTTCCAAGTAGATTGAACCTTCAACCTTTCCATTGCAATGGGACTTGGGGAAATGCTGAAAACTTCACAATTCAATTGAACTAGTGCCCTTTTTACAGTTCGTTCACCTTGGTTTGCCTCCCTTATCTATTTCGGCAATCACCATGTATCACCTTGAATCAAATTGCAGATACAATGCTCTTGTATCCCAGATGAATGCCATTGAACCACAGAAGGAACCATTCTCATCCAAAATTGTGGAATTGGACAAGGCCATCAATTTGCTGATGCTGTGAGTCCGGTCTGCTGGAATTGATGTATGAGGCCTGAAATATACCTGTTGCAGCAAGTTAAGTTCTTCTGGGTTATATTGGGGATTTCCCGGTGAAGTATAATAACTACATAATTTTTTATAACTAGAGAAGTCTCAGTTGTTGAAAGGCTTTTCTTCTATTGCATTGGAAGTGGTCAGAATAAGTGTGGGGTTGGGGGGGGGGACAGAGTAATGGGAATATAATTGACCAACCACATAATCTGTTAATATTTTGAATAATTGAATGGAGAGGCCTTTAGCTTGCATCATACTTTAGATTGGCACATCGTCTTCACCAAATGTCTAATGTTGTGAATACCACTCAAGTAATATTTGAAGGCATATGCTTTCAGAGCTCTCTGCACCCTTCTTTTTCCTTCCCTCTGAAGTATGAATAAATTCTCTTCCCAAAAAAAAATTTAGCATACTTTGAAGGTGCAACCCACAGAAAGTCTTCAGCACAACACAAAACCAATCATTACAGGGGTGGCAATTGCCAAAGAAACACTATAACATTACTTTTCTTAAATTTCCAATATCATAAGTGCCACTTGTCCCAAGAAGAAGAAAAAAAAAGATCACAAAAATTCAGACCTCAATGCTAGAGTATAATATGAGAAGTACATTACCCATTCCCTGCCCCACCTCCATTTCTCTGTCTATGTGTGTATGAGAAAGATCACATGTTACAACTCTAAAGATATTATCCCCCGTGCAATGTCGAAATAAAAACTACCACATCCTTCTCCTCTAAAGTTGTATCAAGCTGACCACTTAATTCCCAATCACAATCATTAACAAGGACTAGAACACCAGGTCTCCTGCACATGGTGATAAAGAAAGACAAACTTCATCCCATCAAAAGAAACTAAGGAAAAAATCAAACAGAAAGACATAGGGCACTACTAGAACAAAGAAGAAAAAAAACCTAATCTGAATGTATGGTAATAATGTTCACTTCAACACTAAATTAATTCAGAAACTTCCCAGAACTTACACAGTATCTTCTTTCATGAACATTTCAGGCCTCTCCTTGATCAAATTGGTACGAACCCAAGAAAGCAAGTTGTTCATTGTCAACTGACAGGAACAAATCAAAAGGTATATAACTTACGGCTTTAAGCAAACAAGCCAAAAAACTAAATACATAAATAGATGACACGGGTAGTTAAACGATACGGTAAGCAACATCTGGATCTTCTTCCATTTGACAAAACATGAAAATAAATAATAATAAATAAATAAATCTTTTTGATGAGATATCATTACCTTCTCTTCCCCAGCTGGTATATCAACATCAACATTATGGATCTTAATGGATTGGCAAAGGAGCTCAAGCCCACCACTGTGTAGGAAGGTTATACAATAAGAAATCATTTGTAAAGAAAACATGACAAGTTCACAATAATAACAGTAGCAATAAGTAGGAGGAACCAACCACCATAGACCCAAAAGCCTAGTAATAGAAGCAAGTAAATAACACTGGAAAACAAATTCATAATAACAAATGACTTGTGCACTTGTGCATCTATGGAGACTGTTCTGTTCAAAGCACCCACTATTACCATTAATAAAATCATACAGTGATGTTTGGCCTAAGATTGTTACTCTATCACATTGAGAGGGGGGCATTTGATTATTATATTATTCATTAATATTGTTTTTAACAGTATCTTATCCAAGGATTAGGATGTGCCATCACTATTCAATTGTTGAAAGTGACTCAAAGTCTTATTAAATGTTATCTTCAATTGTTGCAACTAATTGTTGAAGGAGACTCGAAGTCTTGTTAAATGTTATCTTCACCAATCAAGGCCCAATGGTGGCACTCCCATGTTATCAGGCAAGTTAAACCCTCAAACCAATCCAATATATCAAGGTATCTCGTTCCGGGGGAAGCCTAGAACTGGCAACACTTCTGCTAATTCCCTAGCTAAGGTGTATCTAAAGAGTTATATATTTTGGTCGAAATTGTGAAATGGTCTAGGAAAGATTATATTCTGCGACATTAAAAACAACATGTTTTGAATGAACAAACTTGCACTTCATCCCAGAGGAATAAGTAATCAACCACCCCAATAGAGTTGTGAATCTTCATTAAAAGCATCCACATGGATAAGCATAAACATGCACATAGATAGATTGCTAGGATCCCTGGAATTCAGGCGTGAGTAAAGCAAAGAAATTTTGTAAGGGCTGAAAATAGAGAGGAAAACTTTACCCGAACTCGATAGTGAGTTGCATTATCTCCAAGAATCCTAGGATAGAGGTATGAATTATGGAACCAAAACCCTCAGGAAGCCTGAAGCCGTTCTTCTTCTCTTCGATTCGTTTCTAATTGCACAAAAACCCTAAAAGTTGACACCTGCATGCAGCTGGCTGATAAAGAAAGGCATGTCAGTTCTAAACTTCAACCGCATGAGAATTATTAGGAGAGAGAGACAGAGACAGAGAGAGAGAGAGAAGGAGAGAGCCACCGTCACCGTTCCCGGAGAAGCAGTTTGCTCGTAGCCGAGTAACGATGTACAGGAGTAAGTTGATGCAGCTGCCTTGTTTGATCGTCGCCTTGACCGCTAAACTAGGGTTTTACAAAGATCCTCTTAAACCATGGTGGGGTCCATCTCCTGATGTGGGAAACCAGCACAACCAAAATCACTGATTCGGATTCTGATTCTACTTCCTCGAACAATGTTCCTTGTGGGGAATCTGTGGTTGAATAGGGAAGAAGAATTATTCCTCATCTTCTGCTTCTCAACGCAACCCTGGCTTCACGTACAAAAAACGCCTTATGAATTATCTCACCCCACCACGAACATGAAACACTATAATTTGATAATGGCAGCAGCCTTTCTCTCCATCAACTATGGCAAATGTTCGGGTAGTTCCAGTGGGTGCCACGGCCAAGTGAGTCATCCAACACGTAGGCCCATCAGCAAAACGGCCTGGGAATCAACTTGTAGCGCAAATTGAATATAAAAATGCACACGATCAGCTTATAAAACAGGGTGTAAACCAAGGGCAGTTGAGTTGGCGAGATTTTTTGCTTCATAGTTGCTTCGATAAAAATTGAATGATTCTCATTCAACTCCGATGTGACTCAATTCACACGATTGTGGGATCAATATAACCCTGCAGAACTAATCAATCAGAATGCTTATACCTATCATTACCAATCTATTTAAGTGTTGAAGGAAATCTTTTCTAGGAAGCAATTAAACCAGGTGATGTGTAGCAACTAACTTTGAAATCTCTTCAGGTATTAGTGTTATCATTTTACTAAAAAGTAGAACATTTTCAATTACTTTAAATAGCTATTTTAAATTAGCTTTTCATTACTGCAAGCAGCCATCTTTGCATAATGAAACCTGGCGTTTTCTCCTTTTCAGATCTGTAAGAGACTGATCAGGAGTGGCACTAGCATTTCCAGTATATGCCCATCGAGAGCACCCATACAGGAGATGTTACATAGTCTCGCAACATTAAAAATTCCATTTTCAAAACCTAATCTTCCAATTGTGGACACAATATTCAATCGAGTTTTTAATCACATCTACTCATTAATTCATAGTTTTCCCATATTTTGACATTGACATGCATTTTCAAAAAAAAAAAAAAATACATATAATGAAATCCCCCACTCATAATGAGAGTGAAGGTTTCCCAAATATTCTGAACATTTCCTGCAATGCCTCTTGATGGAAAGTATAGCTGCAACACACCACCACCTTGAAAGCTTGGTTAAATGTATCCTAGTGATAGATAAAAGAAAATGTGGACGGCTTCAATGATCGGGACCATAATGCACCTGTTGTTGAATCACCCATCAAGATAAAAATTAATGGATGGATCAAGAAGTGAAGAACCAGAGCTGAATATCCACCACCTTCTGGACTATAAGCCTTTACCCCCACCATTTGACATGAGAGAGGCAGCAGCAGCGGCAGCAGTAGGAACAACCCCTGTTGCGACACCTGGTTTTGACAAGTGTAGAAGCCTGAAACAGGAACACCCAAACTCTTTAAGTATCAGTATAATGAACGATTTAAAAGGTCAATGGGCACAAGATAGGAAAACTTAATTGAGGACATCCATCCAACCACTGTCCAAGTCCAACACACTTTCTACACTATAATAGACATACATGAAGGGCTCAAAAGCCATCTGTTGGTTGATATAATAATGTGACCTGTGCTTAACTTCCACTCAATTAGACAACTAGCCCATCATATGATCTCAAGACAGTTTCTATTTCTGGTTTTCTGAATGTACTATGTATCTTCCGGAATCCAGACCATATATGGTTATAATCAACCAATGATGCCATCATAGTCATCAGACATAGTTTCAATCCCTCTGTATTCACACATATGGGGATGGGTCAGTCTGCAGTGGTTGGATAGAGCCCTCTTTCGAAAAAGACAGAAGGGCTCTTACGGTGCAAGATATTCACAAAAAGATGAAACTCCAGCAACAACTTCGGTGTAGTTTTCAGAAGATGCGGGGGCTGTCACTTCAACAAGTTGGATACCAGGTGTCACAGGCACAGCATCGTCAATTGCATATAGCTTTGGCATCTTATTAACTGAAGTAACAGTAACAGTAATCCTTGCAACCCTTTGGAAATGGAAGGTGAATCCCACCCTTAGGAGCTCGTGGTCTAATTTGTAACCAAGTGCATAAAAAAAGCGCAACACATTCTTGCTTGCTTTGCTTTCCACCAGAGTCCTCACCAGGACAGAAATTTGCTCAGCACCAGCACCTCTCATGGCTCCCCCAACATGTCGTACAGTCCTAAGAAGTTCCATGGTAACAGATTTTCATATGTAGATGCGAACTTTGATGTGAAATTCAAAATGAATTTGAGGTCATACCAAGTGGGCTCAGGCTGCTCCAGATCACACAAGAGTCGAACCTCTGATGCTACCACTCCTGGAATGGGAGAAGAAGAAACATCTTACTAGCCGAGTAGTGTAAAAATCCAGTAACAGTGTGTGGAATGCAGTACCAAGGACAGTGTCCCCAATTAATATGATCATCAAACAAATCAATCAGGTGGGGCCACAGAGTGGATGAGAATCACAGGTCCAGGTGGCACAAAAGAAACCCAAATGTTAAAACGTTTGTATGTGTGTGAACTTACCAAGACCTGGTGCACTTTTCAGGCACAACTCATGGATCCTAAGTGATTCTTTGGGAACACCACAAAGGCCCTGAAGTAGAATCTCCAAAGCTTCAACATGCTGTAAGAAAAACCCCAATGTTAGAACTAGCAAGTAAGAAACAGCATGGTCCTTTTTAAGTACAAGAGAAGGCAAAAAACAATGAAGCATAATACATTCACGCATATGCATACATATGTGGGTTAACCCACCTAGCCCAGTTATGCAGGTGACCTTTGAATATATCATCAAAATGCTGTAATTGCTATCTCTCAATGCCCTCACCAATATAAACCAATCCCAGGCACTTAACTCCTACCAAATTTTAGTTTGAACAGGCACTAGACGGAGACAATGACTGATTCAAACAAGGGACTAGGAAATGTGCACACCCCCCCCCCCCCAAAAAAAAAAAAAATTCTCACCATTTAATAAAAAGGTACACTTCGAACTAAACTTGAAGAATCAAGTCATGCCACCATCCTAATCATGAATTGATCTCAATAACATCCCTGTGTTGATTGGACCCTTTTTCCTTTTACAAAAAGATGATCCAAAGATTTTAATAGAACAAAGGAAAGGCTGGACGAGACAGCCAGAAACATAGTACAAAAGGATATGGAGAATATAATAGCTGCAGGAGGAAGGTTCTACAACCCCAAAAGACCGTTAAACTGTAAGCAAAGAAGACCAATTTTTAGCCAAAACAGCCCACCACCAGAGATGCTTGAATGGTTAAACTTAGGATTCAAAGAAGCCCAGAAGAAGAAATATTCTAATCTTCCACACCAGATGTTGCAAGTCAGGGGATGAGTGATCAAATACCCTCTTGCTCTTCCAATTCCAAAGAGTCTGACACAACACAGCTTGTAGATCTACATAGGCTTGGCAATGGGCAGGAAATGCAGATAAAACACAGGAACTTGCTGTAATTCGATTCTGCTGCAATCTGATCCGGATTGCTAATATCTGACTGCCATTCCTATTCACATTCATGGCTCTATAGAAAATTGAAAATCCTGCAAACTAGGGATTGAAACTTGCTGTTGTCAAATGCAAGCCTTATGTGCAGCAGTGTTTACCATGGAGGATCAAAGACCTTTTGAGATAACCACAACTTCACAAGTAAAATAATAACACCTTATTATCTCCCTTTTGATATCAAAATAGAATATATCATCAATTCTACACTAGAATCCACATTAGCTAAATAAAGAAAGTGACAAATTAAGAGATCGGAGATCTTTGTCCATAATCCACAAAACAGTAACTCAAAACTCATAAAAGTGATTCTTAGGACACTAGTATAGTAGCTAATCTAGAAACTGCAATTATATTGTATACATGGCATTTAAAGCTTTACAGAAGCACTAAGGATTACAACAAAGCAAAAGGCAATGGAAAAAGAGAAGAAATACTTACTACAACTCACCTGTGTTTATAACATTCCTTGAACCACACACTCCATTTACAACAAAGCAAAAGGCAATGGAAAAAGAGAAGAAATACTACAACTCACCTGTGTTTCTATAATTCCTTGAACCACACACTCCATTGATCTAGTTCACCCCACCAGTCCAATATATCTATCAGCACATTCAACAAAATCAAGGAGTAAACTAAATAGACATTCGCATCTCACACTAAAGAAAGCATGCAGGTGCTCAGAGGAAAGAGGAAAAAAAGATACAATTCAAAGAGAATCAGTGAGGCCAACCCTTGAAACTGAATATGTACAAGCCCTTTTCGAGGATTTTTCTCAACAGCTACCTGCAAGAGCAGATGAAAAACCATGGCGGTAAAAGACCCTACACCAATGAGAAACTGCTGGCACACAGCAAAGCTTCTCCAGGCAACTCATTTTGAGTCCTTCCAGGTCTTAGATACTCTGCTGTGCTCTTTCCAGTGCAGAGCGTTATGTAACTATATTCGACACCATCCTTACTTTCCATTCCTACATTCTATATCAATTTGGACTAATTAAAGAAATCAATTTTTTGAATTCCATCATCATCCGTAGTCCTTCACTATACCACTAGCTAATCTGCTAAAGGAGTAAACTTTACACCTTGTGATCATTTGCCAGCTAAAGAAGATTTAACATTGCAAGCATGCAGATTCTTAAAAACCCTTATCGTCCAATTGACCTCATTAGATGCCAAGACGGAAAGAATGTTAAGACATAGGACAATTAAATCAGTAGTGCTTCAAACTACTAATAGGATGAAGAAATCTTGTCTGTTTATATGAAGATAGTCGTCAATAGACATAGAAAGTAGCAAACTATGTCTTGCGCATTTTATCAAGCGGTTCGTATTCAAGTAATCAAACCAACTATCAAACCTCCCAATCGCAGAAATTAAGTAAGAAACGTATATAAGTTTCAACAATGCCGACTATATTGGTGGAATTATACCCTCTCACCACTTCCCAGACCACTAGACTCCTGAAGACGGCAACTGAAAATGCTCACTGAGAGAGAGAGAGAGAGACGCACAAAAGAGAATGATAAAAGAAGGAAATATAGTGAAACCTCGCAAGATGGGGTTCCATTTCTCCACCACCCAATAAACAAGAATGAAGAAATTATACCTTGTTTCCAGGAAACTCTGAGAACAGTAGTTTGTCTCGAAACAGTAGGAGGAAATCCGGAGCCAGATAGAGAGCGAATTTGATTAGTCGGTTAAGAAAAGCTCTCCCGATTCCGAGTCTCCGACAGCAGAACCGCAAAAACCTAGAACCAAAGACGGTTTTTACACGGTTACACTTTTGATCAGAAAGTTTTTAAACTCGGGTCCCTACCGATACCAATACGGAGCGGACAGAATCGGTTGGGATCGTATGTATCTACCTTTTTTTTTTTTTTTTAATAGGGTTTGAAGGGGAGAGGATTTCGGTTTTGACCCGAAAACCATACCTTTTGAAGCCCAAATCCGAGTTTCATCCTTCCTCAGCCATCGAATTGTTTACCGCCACATGTTAACAGATGAAGCCCTGGCGCCCCACTCTCCAAATCTCGTCTCCACAAACAATTTTTTTTTTGGGAAAATTACCTGATTACCCAGTATTGGGTTTAATTTTACAGAAATACCCACAATGGGTTTCACTCAACATATCTATCCAAAAACAGTTTGCGTATCATGAAAATAGCCAAAACAGTGGAAGTCGTACGCCAGACTTCGTATCCCCACGTGTTGTACATGATTCATGTTCCAATCGGTGAAAAAAATCTCGATTTCTAGTCCTCTGGTGGTTTTGGGTCCCTTGCTTTGAAGTCTGAAAAAGCAAGAAAGATATTTAGAGTAGTAAGTACCTGCTCCTTTGCTTTCTTCCTTTGGAGAGCTGAAACGACGCCATAGCAGTCCTGAAAGATGGCTACACAGGGTAGCATAGCGGAGAAAGTGAAGAGAATTTTATAACAATTCGACTTGAACAAAGATGGAGGCCTCAACAGAGAAGAAACGGCTGCTTTAGTCGTCGCCGTCAACCCTAGAGTTAAGTTCAACGATGAGCAGATCAATCCAATCCTCTACGAGGTCTTCCGCACTAATGGTGAGTTCATCGATGGAGAAAAGGGTCTTACATATGAGGGTCTTCTGCGTACCTATGATGACTATGCTGGCGATGTCGATTGAGATTTCGATGCCCTCAGCCTTGAGTTTGACTCCGCTAAAGCCATGGAAATGGCTTTCGAGACCTCTTCATCATCGATTGCCAATGAGAGGGTGGTGGATCCTCATAAGAGGTAGAGGACCATTGCCTGGGCGGCTTCACCGAACCATGGGATCATCTTCGACGATACGTGGAAGCTTGTTGATGATTTGGAGATTATGGTGAAGAGGTTGAAAGCGAAGCAGGCCAAGGATGGAGCGATGAAGGGGGATAACTTTGATGTCTACTCCGACCCCGGCTGGTCTAGGGAATTGGGACCCTTTTCCGAGCTCTCGGTCTCGGAGAAAAGGGTCTTCTGGGATGACTCCACCCACGACTACTCCGTGTTCATGAAGGAATTGGGGATTCTTAGAAGGAGAGCAAACGGCGCAAGGTCCAGAGAAGAAGCTTTCAATGGGCACATGGTGATTGATCGGGTTCTTTACGAGCACCAGAGTTAGACTAGCGACCAACGACCTTCGACCTTCTCCATCCTGCTTGCTATAAGTTACAAAAAAAAAAAAAAAAAATGTAGCGACATCATCAGAGTCGGACCAGCGACCATCTCCGTCCTGCCTACTGTAAGTTAAAAAAAAATAAATAAATAAATAAAAATAATAAAATAAAATAAAAAATGTAGGAGATGATTAAACTAGAAATCGGGATTTTTTTCACCGATTGGAACATGGATCATGTCCAACACGTAGGGATACGAATTCTGGCGTATGGCTTCCACTGTTTTGGCTATTTCCGTAATACGCAAACTGTTTTTGGATAGTTATGTTGAGTGAAACCCATCGTGGGTATTTCTGTAAAACTAAACCCAATACTAGGTAATCAGGTAATTTTCTCTTTTTTTTTCCACCACGGGTTGCAGGGTCGACAAGGGTTCACAAGGCTGACATGGCACGATGGATTGGTGGTTGCAGGGTGGGTGTGGAGAGTCTGGAGACAGGGGCACAATGGGGGCTCACATCATGATATAAAATTCTGGGCATAGATGCTGCAAATCTAAATGACCATCGTCTTCAAAGTAGAAATTGACAATGCCAAAGCCCACGCAGCCTTCAGAGATTCCAGCCTCTTATCTTTCTATGGATTGGAAGTAGCGAATCCAAGGAACAGTGTGTCTGATTTACCAAGAACAACTTTGTCTTCTGACAACCTTGGTCTTGCCGCTGCAATTCAAGGACGACACCACTTCTTGAAAGTGGGAGGCAGAGATTAGAGAGGTAGAGAGACGGGAGAGCCGGGAAAAAATACCACCCAACGGGTTGGACACCCAACCCGACATCTGACGGTTGGAGGACCTGGGTGCGCACCCATATGTGTATTCGGGTCCTCTCAACCATCGGCTGCCGGGTTGAGCACCCAGTACACATTGGAAAGGAGAGGTCTGAGAACCACAGACAAAGGGGAATATGGTTTACAAAATTATCCTTCAATGGGACAATAAATGGATAGGATTCCTCTCCATAGAGCCCCAACAACATCCCAGTTGTGAGATCACTCTCTAGTCCTTTGGCTCTATGGAGAGGAGTCGGATCTCAAATAAATCCAAAACAAGGGTAAAGGGGCATCGTGTCTAGGCGTGGCTTCAAGACCCCACCTAGAAAACTTTGTTCTAGCAATTTTTCTGTCCAACTCTCCCTCTTGTTCACCTTTTCAAATTATTTAACAAGGAAAGAGAACCCTGTGAGTCTAGCACAAGAAACGTTCAAACTATGGAGATTGTGAAAAGATTGCATTGTGCCTTTGACATGCATTAAATATGCTCCCATGCATCTTCTTATTGGTCTACTGATTTAATGTTTCCTGTGCCAAACTGATTGGATTCTTTCCCCTCATTTAATAATTATGAAACGATACATAAAATAGTTGTTACAATTTACAATAAAATTTTCACTTCTCTAAACATGAAGTTTGAGCCATTACAATTAGAACAAGTGTTTCAACTTTGAACTTAAATGAGGACTGTTAAGGATTTTATGAAGTTCAATATTTTGTTGTTGGTGAAGTTCAAACGATGATTAATGGGTCATACAATTCCTTGCTCTTTCCTTGTGGAAATCTATGTTTGTTGATGGTGAATGATACATTAGTTTCTTGGTTTGTTTTAGTCATTTATTCAAGGCCGAATGGTAGCAAGACGTACGTATTGCAATCTTATTTTCACTTTCTTTTAATATTAACCGTCCATTTAATATTAGATTAATCTAAACCATCTATTAGTTTTTTATATTGTAATTGATTCCTAGTTTTTAGTGTGGAGAGATGACGGACATTCTTTGCTAACAGAGTTTAAAACAGTTACTTCACTTTGTCTAATATTATTTTTTTTTATATAAATAAATAATAAATAATAAAATTCCAATATAAGTGAACTCCTCCTTCGATTCCGTTGGGAAATCTCAATTATCTCTCTCTCTCCTTGCTTCTTCTTCAACGTCGTTTCTTCTTTCTACAGCTGCCATCATCATCATCATCTCTCTCTCTCTCCCTCTCTCTCTCTCTCTCTGCTCGCAAAATAAGATGAGGTAAGAAAAAAATCAACATAACTATTTTCAAACACTGAGCATATGAGAGACTTGGCCATACATATTTAAATACCATGTTTACATATTAATCACCAGGGAAGGAATTTGGATTGTAAACCTTGCATGTATGGCTGAGGATAAATTTGAATTTATAAAGTAAACAAAACTCTTGAAATATCTATGATTTTATTATTACTTCTTAGGTAGATATTATTAACCTATGAGAATTTACCATGGACGTAAATCTTCAGTGAGATTGGTAAACAAAACTTCAGCTAGATTGAAGGGTGCTACAAAAAGAAGAAAAAAGAAGGAATTTTGTTAAAGAAGAAGCAAGGAGAGAAAAAGAGGATCAAGATTTCTAAGCAGAATCAAAGGAATCCGTTTATATTGAGATTTTTATTATTTATTTATTTAAATATTAATAATATTAAACAGAGTTATAAATTGTTACAATTCTATGAGCAAAATTAATATAATTAACACGTGTTAATCATTTCACTTACATGAAAATTCATTGAGCTCAGGATGTTCCACATTCTTTTTTTTTTACACGTTCCATGAATATTTTGCCTTTGTTCAAAGAACCGGCACTTAGCGACACAAATGATAAAAGAAAGGCACCGGTACAGTAGGGCCAGGTCACACCAGCACCACAGTACTCCACGGACTTTGGAACCGATACAAGTGTAAAGTAGCGACGAAATATCTGTTTTTATTTGATCTTTTTCGTAAAGGGCAGCATCGCGGTGGTCGTAACGTGAAGAACATGCGCCCTTCTTCCATCAACCATTATTATTTTGGGAAATGATCCTCTAGTCCGCTAGGGGAGGGTATACTACAGAGTTTTATAAAAATAGGAATCGATCTCCGCTGATTTCGATTCAGATCGGCCCTACTAACCCTATAATCGACTGCGTCGCAAAAAATCTATCGATTCAAGAGAATCTTATAGAGAATATTTTGATCAGAATGATGGATATTGGGTGCAATGCCTGTCAATCATCGAATTTTTTCAACCATGGTATATTAGGATTCTCTTTCTATCTCTTTCCTTCTTGTCAGAAATAAGCTTACTGCATCTGTTCCATCATATCTTATTATTCAAAGGCTCAAGGTGGCATGATTAGAGGATCTTTTGCCTTAGATTTTTTTTTTTTTTCTCATTAAGTCGTGTTTTTCTTAATAATTCAATATTTTTTAACATTAATTGAGTCGGACTATGAGATTCGCAATTGATTGAGACTTCACGCTTTTGATAGGGATAAAAACAGACAATTTTAGGATATGAAAGGCAAAAGATTTTACACATGGGTGTCCGTGAACATTGCTGTGGCCTCTTCCGTTGGATGGGGAGAGAGAGGAAGGATGTGTTACATCAATTTGCATCCTTTATCCGACAAAGACAAAACGCCTGATGCGCAATCATATATTTACAATGTTTATGTGTAAAATTGAGGTTTGAAATCTAATAACAAATATAGTTTGATTGTTTTAACAAGAAATAAAAATGAGAATCATCAGTTCAAATTTAATATATATATATATATATGGTTTAAGTTGTTAAGACTGTGCTTTCAAATCCATTCGAATTCTAAAAGTTTTTCTCCAAACAAATATTTTTGAATATATTGATAATTTAATTGACTCAGATAAAAAACGAGCTTGCTTAGAGCAACTCAAACAAAATCTCGCTTCTCAAAACTCTCCCCAACCTTACAACCTATAAAAAATAATACAAAAATTTGACAAAATCCAAAAACCTTCAACCTCTGACCATTCTTTGAGAATCAAAACCCTTGAAACAACTACTACGATTCTGCAGTATATATATATATATATTTATTTATATTTGACCTCTTTTTTTTTTTTTTTTTTTTGTCCTCCTCCATTAGGGATCATAGTAATTTTGCATCTAACGCATAAATTACTTGTCTTCCATAATTTCAGGTAAAAAAAAAATTTATCTGCAAATTTTCAAAGAGTCATAAGAATATATGTGTCTTAATATCTTTTATTATTCCATATTAAATATGTAATATACGCATACCAGCGTGTTTGTTTGGAAGAAAAAAAAGAAAAGAAAAGAAAGGAAAGCTTTACTTCAAATATTGAATAATGCTAACTTTGATCACTTTCTTTGTGTTTGTTTCTTATCATTATCAATTGTCTTGCAATAGACAACCTCAAATAAAAAGAAATTCCTGTAAGGGATAGACAGGTTTTCCAAAAGAAAAAGGCTTTAAAGAGATTCTAATGAATTCAGACTAATTACGTTTTCGTTTCATTCGTGGGTTGGTAAATCCCAAAGATATTAAACAAAGCTTTAAACTTAGTCTATGTTAGCTTAAAATCATGTATTGAAGTTACTTATACACAAAGGAATTAGAGCCTATATTGTGAGCTATTTCTTAATCATTGAAGACAATGGAAATATGCAATTTTAAAGGTAGTTATTGAAGAGTCTTATTAGCGACAATATTTATCTAATAAAGTTAGATTTTTCATCTTTCTTTTCCTTCCTAGCTGCTCACTGTCAATGAGGTGTGTGAAATTGAATCGTCCGCTAGAGGGTTTTAAGGAGAGAGAGAGAGAGTATAGGTTCCAATGGTGATATGTAAAAGGGCATGCGCAAAAATACACACACTACTAGCATAGTGGTAATTCTTTTCCCTTAATTGAAACTTGGATGTGAGGTCTCAAAATCGAACTCAGAAAGAAGGCCCTATGTTGAGTTTACCTACTTGGGCCATTAACGGGACTGAGTTAGATCGGGACATGACTTATGAGAATTAGAGTATATCACTATGGGCAATCAACCTTGTTACTTAGATGAAGATCTAGTACGTGTCCCTGCTTCCCTATCTTGGAAGAGTGATTTTTGGGTGAAAAATGGGCGTAGTTTTTTAGGTTTAGGTTTGATTAGGACGTAACCAGGTACTCAGTCTCTATAGATAATAATTTAGGTTCAAAGATACTCCCTTACTTTCATTGTTCTATTAAATAAGTACATAAGGAATTGGTTATAGTAACCCACATCCCCATGCCCTTACAACCGTATCCCACATAAAATAACAACCACCCTAACTCCTTACATAAAATAACCACTAACTCTCACATGTGATCATAATCGATCTGATAGTAACATCCCTTATAACTACTTCCCACATGTAATAATAACTAACTAACACTAATTCTACCTCATACTAACTCTCACATGCGATCATAACTATCTCCCTACTAATTACATGCAATAACCATCCAAACATGACACGTAACAATATCACAATCACATCTCTATCTTTATAGGTAAACAACAATATGCGATTATTTGATTAGGGGCCAATTATGGACAAAAATATATATATTAATAGATAATAATGTTTATTATATATTTTTTATATAAAATAATGTTTAATATCACTCTAGCACATAGATATGAATACTGATCCAGATTGGATTGGACTGGCGTGTTAATTGGTTCTGTCCTTTATTTTTTTTAAAAGTACAATTTGTTTACTATTTTATCTCTGAAATGATACAGACAATCAATCCAAAACAGTCAAGGATCGATCTCAACCAATATTAATACGATATGATCAATACAATCAATATAATACGATATCGATACTTGAAACCATGCTCTTCATTAATAAGAAGAGAGAAGTGAACAAAAACCATGGGCGTAATGGTGAACAAAGGGGACAGAATTGTTTCACAGATATCTACACCCAAATCCGATACCTAGATCCAAAGAGTCCCAATACACTTAATCACGTATTTCTACACCTAAATCCAAATATTCCAACAGGACAGAATTGTATTTTACTTGTAGACCACGACAGAATTGGTTAACAGATAATAAAACCACAAAAATGATCTGGACCTCTCTGTCAAAATTGCCCAACGGCAAATCACCACCATTCAATTCCATCCATCGTGTCCATTTCTGGCTTTCCAATCCAGAGAAAGAGATGTCACGTGGCTGCACATGTTGCCTGTCTCGTTTACATGTCTTTTGACTTGGTCAACAAAAATCCATTCTGGTGTGACGCTATTGGCAAATCTGGTTGTTTAATCTGCCAACCTTCCATCTGTGCCATTAACTAGGTAGACTTTCTTAATCTGATCCCGAGCACTCTGTCACCGTCCATGTCACTTCCCAGTCTCAAACCAAAGTTCTGAATCGCTGACACGACCAGGTTATATGAAAAAAAATATCTCAAGGGGCAATTTTGGGAAATAAGAATTCGTACTTAACCAGATTTGAGATGCTATTTAGCGGCTCGTGGTTTGCGTGTGCTTCCGTGGCAACACGTGAGAAACGATTAGGAAGAGAGTAGTTGGATCCTGGATGGCAGAGTAGGTAATTAAAGGTAAAATCGTGTGCAGATTGATGAACTGCCAGTACAGACCGTCCTTCGCCTCCTACAATTCTTGTTGCCACTTGCCAGCCTAGTCTTTTAAAACTGGGCGAAGTATAAGTTTGCATTTGGAGAACTTCGCTTTTCACTCCTATTATTTGTGAATCTCACAATTGCCTTCTCTCTCTTCTTCTCCTCATTTCTCCCTGTCTGCGGGACCAAGAGCGTGAGGACGGAAAACCAGAGCTCCGATTCACGGATATTAGATAATTTGAGTGAGATTAGAAATGACTTCGCAGCCTAAAGATGTTGGAATCCTTGCTACGGACATCTACTTTCCTCCTACATGCGTACAGCAGGTTAAGATCTCATGTTTTGCTTTCAGTTTCGCTGCTGTGATGGATTTCTATTTCCTAGGTTTGATTGATGTGAAGGAAGTATAGCGATGATTCTACTGGTTTAAAGAGAGAAGTTTATATTTGATATCTATTTTACAGTGATTCTTACTTTGATTCTCCGAATGTGGATTCGGGATTGAAGCAACTGAACTTTAATTTTTCTTTTTTATTTTTTTAGGGGAAATGTAGAATCGGTAATTCTTACATTTTGTTTGGATTTGCATGTGACTTTTCTGAGTCAGATAAAAGGCCAAGTTCAAGATGATCTCTATCCTTTTAGCTCTTCATCATGCTGCTCTTCTATTTTTTCCTTTCCTTTTTCTTTTTCTTTAAGCACATGCATTGCATATTTTGGAATTTGAAGCTTGATGTTTACTTTAGTGGCCTGGACGCCTTCCTACCGTGGTTTTATTTGTACCTCGGTAGATAAGAATGCTCATTTGGAAGGCTGCCCAGTTATTTTTGCGCAATGTTGCTCTATGTGGGAATTCATGATTCTTGATATATTTTAAAATATTTTGTATAAAATTTTCTTGCCATTCTGAATTTTGGGGCAGATACTCGCTTCAAAGGTGATCCCTTTTGAATGAAATTTTGTTTCAAACTCCTTGAGGCTAGCAACTGAGATATTTAACTTCAATTACTATTTATTATTGTCTTATTTATGTTGTTACGAATATCTGCTCGTTGTTAAAGAGAAAAACCAGCCACTATGTGAGTTTGATCCTCAAAAAGTTGTACAATAAAACCACTGGATGTACGGTTATTGGTGGAAGAATTTATTTTTTTAAGTGTGAAAGGGTTCTGACAAACCATTTAATTTCCTGGACTTTGATATGCATCTCTTAGATTTAGTGATTCTCAAGGAGAATATCTTATGTCTCACTTTTATATAGTGGAGAAAGAAATTTGAAGATATTATCTGAGAAATAGTTGTTTTTTTTTTTTTTTCAAATATATCCCCCCTTCCTTTTCTCCGTCCCCCTTAGTCTCTTCCTTCCCCCCTTAACCATCCCCTGAACTCTGACCAAACACTCTGTAAATTAATTCTTGTTTCTTATTTCTTACTCCCCTCTTGTACAAGCGCTTGTTTAATCCAAAATTACTAACTTCATGTGGTCCTTTGAATTATCTTTTTCTTTCTCTGGAATAGGAAGCATTGGAGGATCATGATGGTGTGAGTAAAGGAAAATACACTATTGGACTTGGGCAAGATTGCATGGCATTTTGTACAGAAGTGGAAGATGTCATTTCAATGAGGTAATTATGCTTCATTTGATTCTGTTGCTCTTCTATGCAACTATTGGTTTCTGGAGTTATTGTCTCGTATATCTGATGTTCTTTAATTGACGTTCAATAGTTAGAAGGCCTTCAATATTTGTAGTTTCAGATGTGTGGATGATTGTGAACATATTGGTCAATTAGCTTTTTGAAATTATGGTTTTGATATGTGGATGTAAATAATTTAGATAGCGTACTTATTAATAAAAATCCTAAACACATCAGAATAGATTTAGTGACATCAAAACTTAGGTGGACATATATAATTTAGCATACGAAAAAAAAAAAAAAAAAAAAAAAAAAAAATAAAACACAATACAATAGCATAGATTAAGTGATGTCAAAACTTAGGGGATCATATGGGCAAGAAAAGTCCATTCTCTTTTGGCTAAGATGTCATTAAACTCTAGCTCTATATCTATTCCTAAATAGAAAAGTGGATTTAAGTATCAGTAGTCAAAAGACCAGAGACTCTCTTGTCAGTACACCTATTTAAACTCTATCAATGGTGCTTTCTTTTTTTCTTATAGGGATTGATGCCTATTAGTTTATTGAAGTTTGTTGATTGGTTACTAAAAATAAAACTATTGATTGACGTGGAGTGGGGCATTACTTTTCAAAAAATTCCTGGTTTATGATGGTTTAATTACATAGAAAAGTGGATTTGCTTTATAAAAAAATTAGCTTTTTATTGCTCAAGAGTATGAGGCTACATCAAGTCAATTTAATTTTTTCCCGTTGATGCAGAATTGTTTTAAAAAAAACCCCTGTATTGGCTTTTGAAAGCTTTTAAATCTCATAATATAATAGCAATGTTGTTAGTGTCCAGAGTTTGCTACCCTGGACACTACCAATTGAATAGAGTTGAAGTACGGATTTGAATCTTTCATTCAATGACTCCAGAGTTTGCTACCCTGGAGAGTATTTGAAGAAGTTAGAGACTGAGAACTCCACTGAGAACCAACGGCATACAGTAGCGAACCATAGAAAGTAGCTTTCGTTTTTGTCAAGACTCAGACTACATAAAGTCGATTTAATTTTTTTTTTCCCTTGATCCATAATTGGTTAAAGAACATGTGTTGGATTTTGGAAGCTTTTAAAAGCTTTGAAATCTCATTATATAATTGCTGTGTTGGTAGTGCCCTCTTTGATGTTATTATTGGTAAAAAAAAAAGGTCTTTATTCTATTCAGGTATCTTTCTTTGGTTGTATATTTGATGCTTCTGCATGATATACCTCTTCAATAAAATCTATCATTTTTAATTAATTATGAAAATTCTTAGCTTTTTTTGGAGCTTCTGTTCTCGTGTTGAATTTTGGGTTTTCAGTTTGACAGTTGTTACTTCCCTTTTGGAGAAGTATGGGATTGATTCAAAACAAATTGGTCGCCTGGAAGTTGGCAGTGAGACTGTAATAGACAAGAGCAAGTCCATTAAGACCTTCTTGATGCAAATTTTTGAGGTAACTTCTCAATTTCTCTGGCTGCTCCATTGTTTTGAGACCCAATCCAGAGGGTGAGAAAGTGGGTTGGGTTCCACCTGGTTCAACTGTCATGTCATGGGTCAGTTTTCTTTTAGAAGGGATGGCTCTGTGGGTGTCTTATGACTGCTTGAAGGGCTTTATGTATTTAGTAGAAATCCCTTTGTTTCTGAGATTATTCCATCTCATCTAAACAGATCTGTGAAGATAGCTTTTCCTGGTGTTCTACGTAGTCTTCAATCCTAATTCTTTGCAGGTTCTAGTTTGATCCCCCCCCCCCCCCCCCCAGTGTGTCTGTTTTCTCAGCTGTTTGCTCCTTTTTCCTTGTAAACGTACAGGAAAATGGCAATACAGACATTGAAGGAGTTGACTCAACAAATGCATGCTATGGGGGAACTGCAGCTCTATTCAACTGTGTGAATTGGGTAGAGAGTAGTTCTTGGGATGGACGCTATGGACTTGTTGTGTGCACAGACAGTGCGGTTAGATTCTTTCCCGTTTCTACGCTTATTTGACATTCACCATTGATGTCTAATGTACACTAATATCTTCTGATTAGATCTTATGTATCCATCAATGGGTGATACCTTATTAGCTTGCCTTTAGATGTTATATATTCATCAATGGATAATACCCTATCGGCTTGCCTTTTCTTTCTTTCTCATGGTTAAGTATTCAGTTCATAGAATGATAGAAGTTCTAGGAGTGTTATTGATGGAGGTTCGTACAAAGAAACATGATTAATCTTTTAAGCTGCAGATTGTACGCTCCTGATGATATGACATAGGACAACCTTCATTAATATTTTCTTTATGTAGCCGAAATGAAATTAGTAGGTTGATGTATATTCTGGTATAAGCTAGGGGCATTAAGTAGGATGGTTTGAATCTTCATGTTGTGTGAGACCTAATCATGTCTTGGGTGAAAAACTTAAATCCTTCAAATTAGGAGTTTATTTATTGTTCTTTTCATCATCATTTTAGGAAGCTGATACTATATTTAGATTTAATGTTATCTCTTCTCGTGGATATAGTAATTGGTAACTGAAAAAAGGGTTAAATTTCATAAGACTAGTATTCTTTTTATGGTCATGAGTATCTTGCACTACTGTGAGTATAACAAAATCTAACATCTAAAAGGGGTGCCTGGTTGTTGCAAAGATGCCAGACTTCAGACTTCTGCATCCGGGACTATGGTGTTTAAGATGCATTTAATATGTTCCACATGGTTCTGTAGCTCCATTTGTGTTGGCTGTTATCTCATTCACTTAAAAAATATATATAGATTAATTTTTTTTTTTTTGGTAAATGTAGATACATTCAGATCATGACCAAATTGTTTTAAGCCATACATTTGCTTACATCAAGCTTCCTTCTTTTAGGTCTATGCAGAAGGACCAGCCCGTCCTACTGGAGGAGCGGCTGCTATTGCTATGCTGATAGGGCCAAATGCTCCAATTACATTTGAAAGCAAATATAGAGCAAGCCACATGTCTCATGCCTATGATTTCTACAAGCCCAATCTTGCAAGTGAATACCCGGTATGCTTCCTGATCTATCATCTATGTTTTGGTTGCCATGTTGTACAACCATTTATTCTAAATTATAGTATATTGGGTGGACTATTTTGATGTGTTTGCATTTGCATTTGATTGTCCCTCAATATCGGGGCATTTTTTTTTTTCTCCACGGTTTTCCCCGTTTAGAATTTCAGCTGCCATTTTATTCATGGAGACATGAAAAAAGAAGGGGATGTAGGCATTTAAATTGTGATGTAATGTTTCTGATCTTATATTTTTTCCCACCAACCAAAATTTGATATTTAATGATCAAAGTTTCAAGATGGCCATGTATAACCATACGAAACATATTAACCTGTGTTACAGTTATAGAGTATAGACCATCTTGGCTTAGAGCTACATTCTATGTATTCATGATCAAATGAGTTAACCATAAGTTGAGATCTGCTCTGGTTTGAACTGGATGGCGAAAATGTTCAGCATGATATAAGGAGAAGTGCACGCTTGTGTCCAAGTACCAATATATGCTGGGAACTTATCTGTCCGGTCCACACAAATGCAGACCTGAACTCGTTAGCCCTTTAATTCCTGAAAAGGGACTTCCTGCTTTTACATTGGAAGTTATGTGAGAATACACATCTGAGGGACAATTCTTTGTTTTCCCCCTTAAAATGCGTGAGACAACACCGGTCTGTTCTCAGCGATGACCTTTTGGATTCTATTCGATGGCCATCTGGCAGTTAAAATACGAATCTATTTAGTGGTTTCATGCTGTGTCTGAGAAATCTAATTTGCTAATTAATGACCCATGCTTAAGCCTTGAATGGACATAAAGGAGAAGGGTACAAAATTAAATTTGTGACAATGTTATTTGGTATGTCAGAACCTTCAAGTGCCAAGTCTGTTCAATTTTCTGTGGATGGACAGATTTTATAAATAGAGAAAGAAAACAGGAGGATATTGTTCCCTCTCCCCCCCCCCCCCCCAATAGAGTTTTGGTGTAGTTGTAATTCCCTTGAGATTGCATGATTGCCTCACATTGGGTTGGCATTTCTGTGAATATGATTAAAATTCATGGACGCCTTATTTTTGTGATGTCAGAAACTCTAAAAGCTTACAATGTCTTGGAAAATGCCTGCTTAATTTTTATGTTACATTCAGTAGACAATTTGTTACGCTTTGCACTGTGAAGCCAATTCACATTAGGTTTATAATTTACTTTTGTATATATATCCCAAACTTATTCATTAGTTGCCACTTTTTCTTTCATATATTACATATACAGGTTGTGGATGGGAAACTTTCACAAACTTGTTATCTCATGGCTCTCGATTCTTGCTACAAGCGTTTATGTGACCGGTAACTTTCCAGTGATGTGAAGAACACGTCTTGGTGACTGTTTATACTATTTGAATGCCTTATCATCTTCCTTTCTGTAGGTTCGAAAAATTGGGAGGAAAGCCATTCTCGATCTCCGAGGCAGACTATTTTGTGTTCCATTCTCCATATAATAAGGTATGCATCTTATGCAGTTAAGATGTTGTTGTCTCCATATTTCTAGATTTCCCAATGTCTAACTGTTGAATCCTTGAAGCAGTAGTTTTATTGATTGCTCCTTGAAATGGTTTTGCAGCTTGTGCAGAAAAGCTTTGCTCGGTTGTGCTTCGTTGACTTCTTGAGGAACGCTAGGTTCCTAATTTCCACCCTTTTTATGATTGTGAAACGTCACTAGTATTTGTTATGTTCATGCATCAAATAACTGACAACTTTTTGCATTTGTTTTTGTATTGTTCAGTTCTGTTGAGGAGGTTGCAAGAGAAAAACTGGCACCATTTTCAGCTTTGTCTGGTGAGGAAAGCTACCAGAGCCGTGATCTTGAAAAGGTTACTTCAGTATCCTGACACTGATTTATGCAAAATTGGGATTTCCCATTATGTGGTTACTTAAGATGGAGTTATGTGCTGAGCAGTATGCATCTTATACATCTTACAGGCATCACAGCAAGTTGCAAAGCAGCTATATGACACAAAGGTGCAACCAACCACTTTGCTTCCAAAACAAGTGGGCAACATGTACACTGCCTCTCTTTATGCAGCATTGGCATCTCTTATCCACAACAAACACAATTCACTGGTAAATATCTTGGCATTCAATGTAGTACCATGCTTCTACCTGTCCGTAATCAATGTAACTTCTGTCATTTTGATTATTTCTATTTTCTTGCAGGTGGGTAAACGGGTACTAATGTTCTCTTATGGGAGTGGTCTAACTGCCACAATGTTCTCATTGAAATTTCGGGATTGTCAATATCCATTTACCGTGTCAAACATTGCCACGGTGATGAATATCTCTGATAAGTTGAAATCGAGGCATGAGGTATTTTTCTTGTTGGATAAATATTTTATTTTTATGGCATTTTGTGTATTTGTGATGCCATGCCTTTTTTTTTTTTTTTTTTTTTTTTCGGTGAATAAAAAATTCTTACCAAAGAGAGAAGAATATACAAGGATCCCAATAGGGAAGGGAGAAAAGAAAGAAAAAGGGGGGGAGGGTTGGGAACACGTACAAAGCACAAAGGGGAAACCGTAATACTTAAAGGGGGGTCGGGCACAATGGAGGAGGGCAGACCCCAGGAGACAACAATGAGCTTGTTTCTTGGGGAATCCCTTACAAGATGATGAGGGAACATGGCATGCTAAACATAAATTTTCTTTTTCTAGAAACAGAAACGGAATTGAAGGTGTTTGATAAGTCATGTTTTTGGAAGTCGATAGTAACCAGCGAAAGAATGGCCACGAGTCGTTTCCAGAAACGGCGAACTTGTTTCGCCTGGGTCGTTTCTTGAACCATAAATAGGTAGAAATTTCTATTTCTATTTTTGAAAACAAGTGAAACGAAACAGTTTTATCAAACGCTTTTTGTTCCGTTTCTACTGTTTCTGGAGACAGAAACAGTAGAAACGCGTTTCTTGAAACTTTATCAAACTGGCCCTAAGTGATGCCCTGCCACTAACATTGCTTGAAACATATATTATCAATTCAAACGTCATATGTATACACAAGCATGTGGACTTCATGTAGGAAGCTTTTATGCATGGTTACCTGTTAGCATCTGCACTGACTACAAGATATATAAACATTTTTTTTTTTTTTTTTATGATAATAAAATAAAATTATAGAGCAGGGAAAGTATTGACATCATTTACAGTGATCAAAAGAGAAACTTTCTGTTGCATGGATTTAAACGTGAATCCCTTAAGAAACTGAAAAATCACTGCATCATTCCTGACACAAATAGTTAGATCACTAACAACATCTGAAAGCTCCAAAAAAGTGCCAAAAGAGGTCCGTGGCCACACCCCATCAACAGGATCGGGAAGCAACGCTTTCATAGTCTGAGAAGCGGGGTCCATATTTCTGTAATTTTCCAACTCATTGTCACAGCCTTCCTTAACCCCTGAAGAAGACCCCTAGCTTCAGCTTCCAAACCCTGCCTCGTCATCATATAACCCAATTTAATAAAAAATAAAATGGCCTTGAAACACAATGCTATAGGCACATCCTGAATTGGTCAAAAGGTGGTTAGAAACTCCTGTACAAATCAAGATAGGATAATTCGAAGTGGGCAGTGATGGTGCAGCCCTGAAAATGAGGTCAATCTCATCTGGGATAGAAAAGAAAGAAGTGTTAGTTAAGAGCAAGGCGGCAAGCTCTGATCAGAAAGGATTAACAAAGGATTCGAACTACTGTTTTAACAACGATGTGATTCCGCTGAGACCAGATAAGATAGAGGGTAATAGAAATAACACCAAAACGCCAATGCAGATCGGGTTTAAGCAAGGAAAAAGATTGAAGCACAAAAAAGACAAAGGACTGTATTGAAGAACAGGGAAGAAGTTTAGTTCTTAAACCCAATGGACCTGCAGCCCACTCTTCTAGAAAAATCACTTTAAAAATTAAATGCCAAAAGGATTCACTCAAGGAACCACAACAAGATCCCTCAATTGGCAGTCATTTACTTTTGATGTCTTTAACCGGAAGGCCATCATGAAGAAGCCTCCAAAAAAACATCTTGACTTGAGGGTGAATATGAAGTTTCCAGAAGAAACCCCACCAGCTAGAGGGAAGACGATTAGACAAGAACCCCCTGAAAGGCAAAGAAGCATTAGTGAACTAAGAATAGAAGAGGAATTTTGCAGCCAGTTCTGACATGATGAGCACCACCAACAATCTTCTCGTGTAGAGGCGGGCAACTTAAGAATGGCATAAACCAAGTTATGAGGTAAACAAGAAAATAATAAACTCACATTGAGTTGTTGTCAACGGTAAATTCATTCACTTTGAGCAAAAGATTCATGCGCAGTTCAATCATGAGGAATACGAAACAAAGGTAAAGATGGAACCCAAGGGTCACTCTAGAAATCAGTATTCCTACCATTACTAATTTTAATATAGACAAATATCTGTAACAGTGGTAGTATGCCAACAATGCTTTTCTAAGTCCATGAACCCCTTTCAGATAAAACTTTCTTATAAAAAGTAGAAGTATGATAAAGTACTTAGCTTTTAACCGGCTTACCCAAAGAACAGAATTCTCAGTAAGCAACCTCCATCCTAACTTTAACGATAATGCTTTGTTTTGGGCAGAAGACTCTCTCAAACTCACATTCCAACGATCCTCTTCTGTAGATATATGAGCATTTTAATGTTCTTACTTTCATGTAGCATTTACCTTCGTTGAATTAACTCTTGAAATTAACATGACATGCAAATACACCTAGTCATGCACAAAAGGAGCAAAGAGGGAAATATAAGAAAGGTAAAAGCTCAGATTTTTCTGCATCAGAATCCTGATTCAATTCTTTGGTTTCTCCTCTCCTCCTCCTCCCCCTTTCTCCTTCTCTAGGTAATAAACCATACAAGTGAAAGGCCTACATCCCAACCAATCAGAACATTGTCTAGAGGCCAGATTACATTGCCATGTGAAGCTAACTGATGTCCATGATAGATTTTTCTTTGTTCTCTATGGTAAATGATTGATGGATAGATGATTGGCCTAACTGTTTCTCTACTTTTGAGGAGAAAGTCATCTTTAATCACCACTGTGCTCGAGGCTGCTGGACCATAGGCTGATCCATCTGTTTTTTATGAATGCACATAATCTTGTTGACCAACACAGTTCAGTAAAACATTTTGTGCTCGTCATGCAGACCCCCCCTGCAAAATTTGTGGAAATATTGAAGCTAATGGAGCATCGATATGGATCTAAGGACTTTGTGACAACCAAGGATACAAGCCTTTTATCTCCAGGTACATTTTATCTCACTGAAGTTGATTCCATGTACCGGAGATCGTATGCGAAGAAAGCTGAAGATGGCACCACTGGCGGTAAGAACACTACAGCTTGTGAAAATGGGTCACTAGCAAATGGTCATTGAGAGAGCCCCAATCCCAAGGATTGGAGGAATGGTCAAAATTTGGCCTTATTGCATTTTCAGATACTGGTAGTGATTAGAATAGAGGGTGGAACTCGGTGCAATGGTAAGGCTCCACGAAGCAAGGGTAAGGCTGCGTATATTATGATCCTGGCCAAACCCTGCAATGGCGGGAACCTCGTGCACTAAGTACACCATTTGGTAGTGATTAGAAGAAACTGCTATTTATACTATTTTTTCCCAACGGATATGGTTTCATAGTCAGCAAATTTTCATTGTTAGTAGTGTGAGTAAATTTGATTTCTTGGAAGTTTTTACTTGCTTGAGCATTCCTTGTTTTCTCTCTTACACCAACTGGGAGTAGGAGCTCTAACCTTTGGAGTTGGAAGAGGACCAGATGGTCAAATATGCTATTTTCTCCTATCGTCTTGATTGGACGATCGTCTTTTGATGGTAAAGTCCTTCCCATCTTTTAATAGAATATGATGCGACTGGAAAAATGTTGTTTAAACTGTGCTCAAGAGGGACGATATATCTCTCCCTGGGAGACTAGAGAGCATAAGGAACTTTCGTCCAGTATAGAGCTAAAAATTTCCCACTACTCTACTTAATAAAATGCAACATTATTTGAAAGGTCAATAATTCAAATCTATGTGGGAAGATAAACTAAGAAAATACAAAATTTTGAACCCTTTTTTTTTGCCCTTTTTATTTCTAAATCCATTTAATATAACAATCAAAACAGGGAGTAGGACTCATGTTTTGCAGAACTGATCGGCCACAGGTGAGGTTTCAGTTTCTTGTGTTACGGTTGAAAGAATATCAACTGAGACGGATCGAGTCCCCCCCACTCAATTCTAACACAAGACCAGAATAACAAGAAATAAATTGAAAAAAAAAAACAAAAGAAGAATAATGAAGGAAGGAAGAACAAGAAATGCATGGGGGAGGGATCACAAAATCCAATCCAAGTGTCTTTGTTCATCATCGGAAATCAAGACAAACCGCTCTCTACAGTGAGACGTGAAAATACCGGATCCCGATCGATTCTTGGCATATTGGATCAGATTAATATTGGCCTTGATGATCCCGATTCTTGGCATATTGTAAAAATCAGGGGCGTTTCTATTCGAGTTCTCAAACCTTGATAGTTATAGGAAGCTGAGTCACTGATTCGATCGGTTAATTTAGGGATTTTTCCTTTCTCACCAAATTACCCATCTATGCAGAAATGATTGAGTTACCTAAAAAAGGAGGTAATAAGGTAAATTTGTAAGGAGAGAAAGAACGCTGTAATCAGGTAAATTTGTAAGGAGAGAGAGCGCTTTCCATCTAGCATTTCCATGCCCATACACAGAACGAACTTAGCTGCTGCCTGAGTTGTAGCCAAGTAGCTGCAACCTCTGGTACCAGCTAAGGGAATGGAATCTCAGGGGTAGGGGTGGAAAAATTAACCCTAGGTGGGTATTTTCAAATCTGCCCATGGGATTCCATTCCCAAGACTAAGTAGTGCAACCCGGCCAGCACCGAAATTTCTTTCCCAAACACAACCTTTATTTTCAAAGCGACTATGAAAAAATGCCCCTACCCCTGAAAACAGGGGTTGTATGCATAGCATACGTAACGCTTCCTTGTGTGTGTGTCTCTCTCTCTCTCTCTACCTAGTAGGTGTGAAAAAGGGCCGGATTGGGCTGGGTTTCCTAAAATCCTAACCCAACCCTAGGTTCCCAAAACTCAAACCATGCCCAACCCATTCTTGTCAGACTCATGCCTAGGCCCAACTCTGTTGGGTTTATGCCAACCCTACTCGGCCCTAATTGACACTGATTGGGCCGTTGGCCCTAATTTTTACCAAGATTGGGCTAACCTTGATTGTTTTTTTTTCTTTCTGCCATTTGTGACTTATGTGTTTAAAAAAAAAAAATCGATACACAATTAAATTTGTGAAGCGCAATATAATAATAGATGTTCAAGACATATGACATAAGAATTAATGACCCACATGACAGCCCTAAATTATATTTATATAAATCAAGGTTACATCAAGGCCGGATTAGGTTGGGCTAAGCCTCAACCCAGGGTCAGTTTTTTCAACAACCCATCCTCATGTTAGAAATCTGATGTTGTTCAGGCTTTAGGGCAAGCCAGGGCGGGTTTGGGCCATTAAAGTCAAACTTACACTCCTACTAGCACAATGGGGGGCTTACCTAGGCCCTGTTCGGGCCAGGCGGGTTCAAACCTATAAGCCCAAACTTACACCCCTACTACCCACAAAAGGGATCAGATATTAACTTCAAAAGAAGGAGGAGAGACAAACAAAAGGAGGTGCTGTCGTACAGCCCGACCAAGCGTTCTTTCTCCCTATAAATATATACAATTCTTTAACAACACAAAGCCCAACCCATATACATCCCATATAGTCCACCCACTGCCCTTCCTCTTTATTGTTTTAAGAATGGATTACAATTAGACTGGGAATGGATTACAATTAGACTGGGACCCCTTTTCGTCAGTCTATCCTAAGTGTAGACTGAAAAGACTATTTTATCCTTTTTCCTAAAACATATATAATAACCCAAATCCAATGTAATAAACCTTCCACCGTGGAGATCAGAGGACCAAACTCTCATTGGACCTCTGTGCTCCATCCCTGCGACTGCTCCAGTCTGGTGATCGTGCAGAACCATATATGTTATAAACATCATAAATGGTAGAATTTGTTGAGGAGAGAGGAAGAAAAAAAATATTTAGTTAGGACAAATAGTGAAGTAGAAGGTGTCTGTAACTCTGTTAAGTCCTTAAAGTGATCGAGATTTAGCCATTTGGGTGTCTTCGTCCCAGTATTTCTCTCTGGTAATGGGGTTGTCCCCAGGTTGAGGATCAGTCTGACTCTGCATGTGCACTTGTTGAATAGTTTGTTTTTTGGGCTCTCACAGTCTTTAGCTTCTCTCATAAATAATCTCTGAAATGGTATCAGAAGTCTCTCTCTCTATTCCTTCTATTATCATTTTGTTTCTTTCTTTGAAGGAAGAAATATTATTTATTTTTCGCTTATTGACAAAACCATGTTCCTTCCATGACTTTGTTCGCAAATGAGAGAAAATAAACTCGATCCGCTTCCTACCCAATAAACTTTTAGGCTATATGGTCGAGATTTGATGAGGCCTTTCAGTGTTTGTTAAGGATTCCTTTATTAGTTCTCCTCCTCTTTTCTTCCCTTCCTCCTGCACTCTGTTGTTGGCTTGTTGCATTTCAGGGAATTTCATTCTGTTCCCAATGAATATTTCTATCCTCTGTTTTTGAGAGCTTATTGGGTTTCGGATTTGTTTTCCTCATTTTTCCTGGATTGTTTGTCTTTGGGGATCTCTCTCTCGCTCTCTCTCTCTCTGAGACATGTGAGCTTCTATTCTTTGCCCCTCAACAAAAGCATTGGTCAGTTCTTCCTTTTAATCTCTATTCCTGATTCTTGAGGGATGAGTTTGTGTTGGAAAAGCGACCATGCAAGTAAAACAGAGTATGTCCTTCGTTGTTTTTCTGTTTCACGTAATCAATCAATTTGCTGATACATCATCCTTCATAAATTCTGCACCCAAATCAAAATTATTGTATGCCACACAAATGCCATTGAACCACAGAAGGAACCACTTTGATCTGAAATTGCAGAATTGCATTAAGGTCATCAATTTGTTGATGCTGTGAGTCCAGTTTGCTTGAATTGATATACGAGACTTGAAAGATACTCGTTGCAGCGAGTGAGCTCTTCTGGATTCTGTTAGGGTTTTCCAGTTGAAGTATACCAATTGCATTATTTTTTTCATAAAGAAAGAAGTCTCTGTTGAATGGCTTTTCTTCTGTTCATTGGAAGTGCATCAGAAAGAGGGGGTGGGCTATATCGGTAGCAATGAGATTGATCCCCCCCCCCTCTCTCTCTCTCTCTCTCTCTCAATTGACATGCCCTCTGGTGACTAGTATTTGCTTGTATCTTCAAAAAATTGACCAACCAGAAAATCTATCAAGAACTGCATTTTGAATTCTTGAATGGAGGGGCCTTTAGATTGGATCATGGAACCAACAGTTTGTTATGTGAAATAGAGTGCTCACATGTTATGATCACGAGCGTGGGAACGGGTGACCCTTACGGATGAACTCAAACTTCCTCGGATAGACTCCTGAGTCAAGTCGGTAAGCTCACGTGATCGGCCCTTGTTCTTATGCCTACCTATTGTGGAAGATAGGAGAGATACAAGCAGTGGTTTCTTCGAGGGAAAAACCGACCTCCAGCTTAATTCATTAATGTCTAGATGTCCTTACATTATTGGCAACGAGCCTTATATATTGACTCGTACAACAGTCGACTACCACTTCCTAATTGATAACAACTCTTAAAAGAATAAAATCAGAACTGCAACTCCTAAAGACCAGATACTTCCTAAAGAATAGGATTCACAACTTACGTGGACTCTTATCTACTTTCATGAACTCATTCAGCTACAAGTCCAGATTGGCACATCCTCTTCACCAAACGTTTAATTTTGTGAATTCCACAGTAATATTTGAAGACATACTTTCAGAGCTCTCAGCCCCTTTCTTTTTCCTTCCATTTGAATAAAATCCTTTCCAAAAATACATGGTATATTTTGAAGGTGCAAACCACAGATTTCAGAGGTGGCAATTGCTAAACAAACAGTATTAATCTCTCTTAAATTTCCAATATGATAAACGGCACTGGCCAAAAAAAAACACAAATTTCAGATCACAATGCTAGAGTAGAATATGATAAGTACATTACCCATTCCCTGCCCTGGCCTGCCTGTGTTTTCTGTGTTTATCTACCTAAGTATGTGAGAGATTACACATTACAATGCTAAAGATATTATCCTCCGTGCAATGTCAAAATAAAACCCACCACATCCTTCTCCTCTAAAGTTGTATCAAGCTTAACTCCTAATCACAGTCATTAACGAGGACTGAAACACTAGGTCTCCCAATCACATACAACAACAACAACAACTCAGCTTTATCCCAACTGAATGGAGTTGGCTACATGGATCCAAGGGGGAAAAAAAAAAGGACTTGATCTATGCAAAAAGAAGGAAAAAACCTTGATCTTAATGTATGGTAACCAGACTTCAATGCTAATTAATTAATCTAAATGTGGCATGTTAAATCAAACACCAAGAAATATGAAAAATAGAGAGACAATAGATCCGCACGACACAAAGATTTAAGGAGGTTCACATACTAGGGTGGTGTGTTACGTCCTCGGGAGAAAAAGAAGATGTTTCACTATGCAGAAGAAAAATCACACCTAGTAACGGCGAGAAAATTAGCCCTGAAACCCTAGCTTGAAAAACCCTAAGAAATACAAAGACTTTTTCAACAAGCAACAATGCATTATATATACTTCAAGTCGTGGGTCGACCCATCAGATCACGGTTGATCCGGTCGAACCATACTGCCCCCACACCCCATACGAGATATGTGATGGACTCCGGGCTTGGGCCTATCGACCCAACCCCTCTGCTTCCATCACAAATCTTAGAAAAACTTTCCATTCGGGTCGCCACCAAAATATGTCGGAGCGGGTCAATCTTCAAAACAAGTCAAGAATTCAAGACAAACTTAACATGGCATCAAGGAGTTATGTTTATGGATTAAAGCAGGCTCAAGAACTAGGACGATAGAAAATGGAAGTTTGAAGTGATCTAGAGAAGCTGGAACAACTGGTTTTGGAGAGAAGCATGAAGCATCATTCCATCTTTTTTAGATGTCTTAGACATCATACCCACCCACACTATTTTTTGGCTCAGGCCTCAAAGCTTTTGCGTACCAAACCATGATTCACAGAACTCATATTATCCTCTCAGATTTTGATGTAGATAAAAACCATTAACGTTTTTTTCTTCGATGAAAAAAAGAAAAATTCCCCAGAACTTGAATGGTATCTCCTTCCATGAACATTTCTGGCCTCTCCTTGATCAAATTGGTACGAACACACCCAAGACAGCAAGTTACTCACTGTCAACTGACAGGAAAAGCATCCATGACTATTGTGTACCAAATTCCTTTATTTCCCCAATTGAAAGCTTAGCTTCTTCAACCTTTGCCTTGGCTGCAAAGGCCACATATAACAGTCGCATAGAGTAGTAAGTCAGGTTAAATGGATTCTCTTTTCATTTTCTTTAACAAATCCAAGGCCTTCTCCATCACTATTCAATTGTAGCAACTAATTGTTGAAGATAAATCAAAGTCTTGTTAAATGGTATCCTCACCAATCCATGCTCAAAGTTAATCCTCAAACCAATCCAAGAAATCTAGGTATATCATTTTTGAGAAAACCTAGAATAGGCAACACTTCTGCTAATTCCCTAGCTAAAGTAGGTTTATCTAAAGACTGATGAGAGAAACTTGCTTCATGTAGTCTTCAAACTTATTTGGTTAATTGTGAGATGATCTAGGAAAGGTTGTATACTGTGACATTAAACACAACATGTTCAGAATGAACAAACTTGCATTTCACCACAGAGGAATAAGTAACCAAACTGGGATAAGCATTAAACTACAAAACACATTAATAGATTGCTTAGATCCAAAGAACACACGGGGGTATACATTGATAGCTTTGTAAAGCAAATAAATTTTTTAAGGGCAGAAAGAGTAGAACTTTACCTGAACTCGACAGTGAGTTGCATTATCTCCTGGGTAACCTTTTCAAACAATACCAGCAATTGATATGATACCACCTAATCAACACCACTAAAGATTCATGAAAAGAAAAATATTTTACTTCTTCAAACAATATTCACAAATAATGGAAAAGAACAGAAGGACGAAAGAAGAGCTGGTATCTCCTCACCTATAACGAGCATCCACAACCGTATCAGGAGAGGATCCGGACTCGATCAGGTTCTGGTAACGGTTCGTTGATTCTCAGATCCAAATCCGAGGGTGGTAAGGGTGTGCAAGCTAGGACGTGAGGAGGGGGTTAGGAATTGATTAGGGACTGATGTCACAATTCACAACTAGCATTGTGGCAGAAGAAGAGACAAGGACGGCCTGTAAACCTTCTGCAATTGGGTGAAGACAAGGGGGAGGGGAAAATTTTGAGTGTAAATGATGAGCATCTAATCTCTTTGGAAGGATAATAATAGACTCAATTAATTATTTGAATTGATTAAATAATTAAAGTTACATAACTCGTTCGGTTCATTCTCTCAGTTTAGGAACAATTTAGAAATATGTTGGCTTAACCTTTGTAGTATTGGGTTTAGGGTTTTGAGTTTTGTATCAGGTTAGTATTATATATATACTAGATTTTGATCCCTGCAACCATCATTCACGTTCCTATACTAAGTGAAAACTTAAGGAGGTCTTAGGAACTATAGAAGATTCATACTCAAGATACGTGAATAATCTAAGAAGTAGCATCAGAGCAACCCATGCATGGCTAGAATCGATTTTTCGAGATTTGTCGAGTTTGCATGTTTTGATTCACGATTTAAAGCACCATTGTCTTAATGGAAATACTCCATTATTTATTTATTTATTGTGTGGCCATTATTGGTGCAAGATTTCTGTGAAGAAAAAGGGAAAAACAAATCGTTTATCATTAATGGTTGTTTTGCTTGTATGTTTTGGCTTCGATGTTCAAGTTCTGCCACAATATAACCTGTAACTCTATTTGTTTGGTTTAATTAATAATAAAATATTTACAATAAAATCTGCTTCTCTTTTGGATGATTTGGATCCTATTTCCAATCTAGTTTCAAAACACTGAACATCTTTGGATGATCACCCCATGTTGTTTCCCCTTCGCAAAGAATTCTAAGGCCACATACCACTGTGTTTGGTCACGTTGAACAGTGTATTGAACTCATGAAACACTCAAGGATATTCATCCTTGTACTTGATCATCGTCATAATTTATGATAAACCCTGGTTTAGAAATGGTCTAATGCCATATCAGCAGGCAGTGAATGGTTTTAGCCCTTTAGGGTTTTCGTTCCATAATTCTTCAAATAAAAGAAGGTTAGAGGTGGGAGAGCATAAAGGAATTAGATTATTTTAATGGAAAATTACGTTTTCAAACTACTTTTCTTTTATATGGAAACAAACATGCAAAGAAGGAAAGAAGAAGATGTAAATGTAGGTTTCTATCTTAGGAGAGATTTTACATCCCTACCCTTAAGACTTAAATTGTGGATGGGGTTCTATTAAATTTCGATCTTTTATGTTATATTTGGTTTTAAGTTATGAGCTGACGGGCTTAGGGTCGAGACCAACATTTCTTTTATTCAAAGTTTAATGGGCTTAAGACCAACAAGTCTTTTATTTAAAGTTTAATGGGTTATGCCTATTGACATATTAAAAAAAGAAAAAAGAAGTTAAGGTCTGTATGTTTGTTCTCAAATGGACGGTGCCTTAAGGGTATGTTTGCTTGGGTCTTATAAAACAGGGACCCTAAGGCTCTATTTGTTTGTAACTTATAAGACAAGGGCATTGAAGGCCTGTCAGTAACTTAAGAGCTTATTTGGATTTTGGAAGTTTTAAGTTTTTATTTAAACCTCTTTAAATATCAATTTAAGGGTTCATTTTAAGGTAAAATTGAAATCCACATTTTCCATTGGATTCATTGGTTTGGGTCATATTTAATATTCTATTTTGTTCTGTGGCATATTTATTTATAATTTTATATTCTATTTTGTTTGTATCAAGCCACAGAATCAAGAGGCCATTGATTATAAATATTTTTATATTAATAATCATCGTAAAATTGGAACGGATTTTATCACTTAAAAATGGGTCATATTTGGTAATGGGCAGTCTTCACATAATGCCTGATAGGTTTTCCATATTTGAATCAATTCTATTCAAAGTCCCAAGGTCTTGTGAATAATAAAATACTAAGTCATCATGATGTCACTTTATCATGTACTTGGGATGTTTTATGGATTAATATTTGACCGATCGAACTAGTGGGATGATGGAATTATGTACTCTAAAATGTTGTATATGGTTCGTCCAGTGAAAAAAATTCAATATTTTGGATTGCATTCAGTACAGAAAATGGGATTCATATTTTTTGTTCCATAACTATTTTGGAATAGTTGTAGTGTTTTGTCTTTGTTTTATAATGGTTCTATAATTGTATTTATGTTTATGCACAAACCTACATTGGTTTATCATTACAATGATATTGAGAAGTTTATGACTGACATATGTAGAAAATTAATAGCATTTTGTACTTGCATATCGTATTTGTACTACACATGCTTAGTTGTATAGTGCATTTCTAAGAAACCATGAAAATATGGAGTAGGATCTACTAAAGTGGCACATCTTATTCTTTCATAGTTTCTCCAATGCAGCAAAATCAGTGATATTTACCCAAAGGTGATGTCACCCAAGTTAATGAAAATGATAGTAACCTAAGAGTTCTTTAACCCAAAGATGACGGGACTTCAAAACTTATTATTCCTTACACGATAAATGTGGATTTGTAAGAAGACTAATGCATTTTTAACTTAAACGATAAAAATGTAGTTATAGTTGTGATTCTTATATGATTTCTATTATCTTAGTGACACTTATAAATATATGATTATGTACTTATAGATACATCTCTAATGATAAAAACATGATAGGATTGAGCGAAATTCATCAAAGTGGTACATTAAGTTCGATTGTGTCTTCTTTAACAGTAAATGTGACATTTTTTTCTAAAAGTGATATCATCAAAATTTGTAGACATTCAATTTGATAGTATATTTCTTGACAGTAACTGTGACATTGGCATCAAGGTTTGTGGATAAATATTAACATGTTTAGAAGAGATATTGACTTAGGGATTCTTTTGCGCAAAGATAATTAAATTTTCAAAAATTAATGTTATTTTCATAGTTAAGACAAGAAAATAAGAAGATTAGTGAATTCATGTCTCAAAAGAATAGGGATATAGTTTAAAGGCTATATTTGTCATAGTTTATGGGTAATTTTTACCATAGTTTATAGGCAGTTTTTAGCACATTTTAAAGGTAGTACTTATCACATTTATTGGTTCAATTTAGCCAAGGTGATAGACGAAAAACGACAATTAGATATTAACCCCCTCAGGTTAAAATTGGTTTGTCACAGTAAAGGTTAATATCACAGTTAAAGACCTACATGGAATAATACAATGTTATTTAAGAATATCACTATTTTCATTCAATATCCTACAAAGATTTGTGTTGAGAAACTCATTTACATTTGTAATGACAAAAAGTTATATATGCTGTATATTCGCGTGTATCTTATATTGTTATTCGTGAGTGAATTTTTCTATTGAATCACAGTAAATTGTAAAAGTGGTTAATGTAATAAGATTCTATGGCCACACAAATTTAAAAGACATTTTTATAATTAATATAGCCCAAGTGAAAATTTGTAAAGATAATGAGCTTAATTAATTATTCAGATTGATTAAATAGGTGAAAGTCAAGTTACATAATCGACTTTAGGTCAGAACAATATTACATATATTAAGTTTTGAGTTCTACAACCATCATTCACTCTCCTCCACTTTGTCGCATAAGTAACAGAACTCAAAGAAGTCTAAGGGGTTATAGAAGATTCTTAGCAACGATAAGGTAATTTTACGGAATTACATCGATTTGTCATCGACACGCTTAAGTGCAAGGTACACATCTATTCTCCATGTTTTGATTCATATCGTATTTCCATTGTCTGTATGGAAACCGATTAGGGTTCGATGTGAAAACCTAAACAATCTAACCCTCTTCACCAACCTTGTCGTACGATTAATTAAACGAAAGAAAAAATTTCCCATGAGAAGAATGCCTCTCAATGATTAGGGAATCAAAGGGATGAATGATGCGGTTTAGTCAAAGAGAGTTGTATGTTTTCCAATATTGCCCCTAATATAAAATATAAAATTGATTTAAAGCATGAAAGGAAAATATGAATATTTAAACCTTATTTAACCCATTTTTTTTCCTCCTTTTTGCTCGACACCCTCTCATTTTCTCTTTTCCTACGAAGAAAAAATTACTACAAATACATTTTTTTTAGTCTCGTCAGACTCAGTTTTCATATCAATCAGACTCAAAAGAGAATTGAGAAAATATGAAGGGTTGAAAAGCAAAGACTGAGGAGAAAAGACATGTGGGCCTTTTCAGTACCATTGTTCAGCAAGTTTTGAAATTCTATATGGACTTCATGATTATATCAGTAGAGCACATAGAGGCGAAAGCATTGTGTGTCATGAGTGTTTCCATGTTTCAAGGCACCGAATATTTTCACTAAGCATGTCTTTGAACATAGAGAAATCAGATTTAAGTGTCCATACTGCAAGTCAAACTTTGCAAAAGAGAAAAACTTTGTCAATCATCGTCATAACAAAGTTTTCTTCAATATTTATTTCATTTGATTTGAATTACCTAATTTTTTTCTGATCTTTTCTTTTGTAGATCTGATTTTTTTTTTCTTATCAGCAGGTGTAGGCTTGGTACGAAAGATAAAAGAATTTTTCGAGGTAAAACATCTGGTACTTCAAACCAGAATCTAGTGAAAATATACAGTGTAATAATTGAGTTTTCTTTCGATCTTGTAGTTTATTTCTTTGGGGGATTATTCTAGAATTTTGGAGAGCTGAAATTCATCTTTACATCTTTTTGGGCTCTTTTAAATGTAGGACCAATTGGTGAACTTAGTTCTATTCATTGTGATTAATTTAGTTTATTTACTTTGATTTTTCCTCCTACACTAACACTCAATCTGTATCATAACTTTTCACCACAAAAAAAATATGTTATATTGGCCAGAGTAATGATTGTCTATCGCAGGTGCAGCAGTACAGCGAGCATCGAACAACCAAGACAACATTGGCACGTGCCCCAATGTCATTCCGACCATCGGATGCTCGCCACATCCTTGGCAAAGGAAGTTTTCACAGTATTTAATGTAGTTAGTGTCATTCACGGTTGTGATTAAAAGTAATTAATAGCTCTAAAATTGGTATCAAAACTTTGATCAGCTTTAATGACAACTATGAATAACATTAACTACCCTAAATATGATACAATTTTTTGTAGTGAAAAATTATGATATATATTGGGTGTTGGTGTGGGATGAAAGCTACCATAAATATGATATATTTTTTTTGTGGTAAAAAATTATGATACAAGCTTTGATACCAATTTTAGAGTTATTAATCACCTTTAATCACAATTTTGAATGACACTAAATAACCTAAATATGATACATTTTTTTGTGATGAAAAATTATGATACATATTGGGTTATGGTGTGGGATAAAAGCTTTAACACCAATTTTAGAGCTATTAATCACAACTATGAATACCACTAACTACCATAAATATGATATATTTGTCAACACGACCATTGGTTCTTGTAATATCTCATGAGCTTCTTCATGGTCAAAGAGGCATCCACCACATTTTGATGTGGACTTCCAACAAATCGAAGTGTTACCCCACCTACAGGAACGGTTGTTCCAAAGGATGATTCGAAGGATCACTGGGTTAGGAAATGGTGGTGGAGGTCATTGGTGGGGTTGAAAAAATAAGTCCTGTGGATAAGTAGAGATAGCAACTGGCTATTCTGTAAATTCCATTCAAGAGTTTAAAAATAAACCCAAAGATATGGTTAGAGAATACAAGAGTTGTAGATTTAAGAAAAGTGTGAAAGTGGAGTATGAAACTGAGGTGTGAAAGTGGAGTGTTTTTATATAACAAAAGGGAGAGACAATATTATATATATTAGGTTTTGGATCAAGAAAGTATTATATATATATATATATATAAGGTTTATATATATATATATATATATATAAGGTTTATATATATATATATATATATAAGGTTTTGGTTCTCTGCAACCATTATTCACCCTCCTCCATTTTTCTATAAAAGTAATATAACTAAAGGAGGTTTGAGGGGTTGTAGAAAATTCTTAGCCACGATAAGGTAATTTAGATGAACTGCATCGATTTTGTCATCGACACACTTAGATGAAAGGTACACATCAATTCTCTATGTTTTGATTCGATATCGTATACTCATTGTCTGTAAGGGAACCGATTAGGGTTTGATGTGAAAACCTAAACAATCTAACACTTTTCACCCACCTATACTGTATAATTAATTAAATGAAAGAAAAAAATTTGAGTGAGAAAAACGCCTCTCAACGATTAGGGAATTAGAAAGATGGATGAAGAGATTTAATCAGAGAGAGTTTGTGTTTCCCACTGTTGCCCCTATTATATAACAAAATGTGAAAATTTGATTTAGAGCATCAAGGGAGTAATATGGATATTTAAATCTTATTCAACCCATCTTTCATTTTTTCCCTCCTTCTTAATCGACACCCTCTCCTTTTTTCTTCTCTAGAGAAGAAAAAAAAAATACTTTTTCTTAGTCTCGTCAGGCTCAATTTTCACATCAATCAGACTCGAGGAGAATCGAGAAAATATGAAGGGTTGAAAAGTAAGGATTGAGGAGAAAATGCATAAGGGCCTTTCTAGTGCCATTGTTCAGCAAGTTTTGAAATTTTGGATTGAATTCAGGATCATATCAGTAGAGCACATGGAGATGAATGCATTATGTGCCCTGAGTATCTCCATGTTTCAAAGACACCGAATGTTTGCAGTAAGCATGTCTTTGAACATGGAGAAATCAGATCAAGTGTCCGTATGGCAAGTCAAATTTTTCTCGTTTGCAAAGTTTGACTTGCTATACGGACACTTGAATATGATTTCTCCATGTTCAAAGATATGCTTACTGAAAACATTTGATGTCTTTGAAACATTGAGACACTCAGGGCACACAATGTCTTTGCCTCCTTGTGGTTTGCTGATATGATCCTGAAGTCCATACAAAACTCCAAAACTTGCCGAACAATGGCACTAGAAAGGCCCGCATGCCTTTTCTCCTCAATCCTTACTTTTCAACCCTTCATATTTTCTCAATTCTCCTTAAGTCTGGTTGATGTGAAGACTGAGTCTGGCAAGACCAAGAAAAAGGTATTTGTAGAATTTTTTTTCTTCACAAAAGAAGAAAAAAGGAGACACTGTCCAGCAAGAGCGAGGGAAAAAACAAAAGATGGATTGATTAGGGTTTAAATATCCATATTATCCCCTTCATGCACTAAATCAATTTTTCGCATTTTGTTATATAATAGGGGCAACCATGGGAAACACACAACTCTCTCTGACTAAACCTCTTCATCCATCCCTCTGATTCCCTAATCGTTGACAGACATTGTGCTCACGCCAATTTTTTTTTTTTCTTTCGTTTAATTAATTGTATAGCAAGGTGGGTGAAGAGGGTTAGATTGTTTAGGTTTTCACATCAAACCCTAATTGGTTCTCATATAGACAATGAAAATATGATATCGAATCAAAACATGGAGAATCGATATGTAACTTATACAACCCCACAGACCTCTTTGAGTTCTCTTACTTTTGTAACAAAATGGAGGAGAGAGTGAATAATGGTTGTAGGGACCCAAAAATACAATATTGTCCTAACCCAAAACCTAATAGGGTTGAACATTTTCGACCCGTAATTGAGGAGAAAGAATCTAGTTTATAGAGAGGGAGTTGTGTTCAATTAATATTTTAGAAGAAAAGTTTCTTTTGCATTTGACTTTTCTTTTCTTTTCTTTTTGATATCTAATATTTTAAAATCTTGAATGGAAAGGTGGGGAGGAATGGCGTATTGGAAACTGTAATTCAACTAGAATAAACTCATCTAATGGGGTGTCATAACTGTTAAGTTGGAATTGGATTTATTTCCTACTAAGAACTATAGGAGAACATAACTATTAAGTTAAAATTTCTAAGCTGCACCTTAGACTTATCGAAGTTAAACTCCCTTGATAAGAGAGAATTAGTTATATGATTCGTTAAAATAATATCTTATTTGGGATATATTAAAGCTTGCAGAATTAAAGATTTGACTTTTGGTATCTTCATTCTAATGTTACAACCATCTGCAGTCCATTTGTAGTTTTTAGTACCTGTATAATTTTTATAAATCTTGTTGTCCTGGTATGTATGGTTGTTTTTATATTGTCCTGATAAACTTGTTCATTGAAGGACAACAATTCTACGATGCAGAGGATGAGGTAGACAGAATATGTTTGCATACACTTCGGCTTTTCTTTTCTCTTTCTGTATGATTGCACCTCTTTGGTACTGTACTAGAACTTTGATAAGAATTTGAGCTAATTTTCTTGTTTACTTTGGTCAAAAGTTTGGTTTTTAAGATGTACTTGGGGTGCTCTCTCACATGGGCTAACCCATGTAATATCAAGTGGATTTATTGAATTTGACAAAAGCAGTCTTACATATGCAACATTAGCCTTAATTTTTCAATAAATTTCTACAGATTTTTTTGCTAACATTTTCTGACTAGAACTCTGTTCCACAATCTCCCCTTGGAAGAGTTCAAATAGTCGTTAGACAATTTGTTTTTGATTTAGGATTTCGCATCTGGCCTTTTCCAATGATATAGATGCTTCATGTAGCTGTAGTCACAATGCAAGATAAATAATAAAATACAATCATTTTTTTTTAATTATCATTATAAACTAAGATAAAGAAAATAAATAAGAGTACTGAAGAGTCTAAAGCTTTCATCAATGTTTATATATATATATATATATATATACGTCCTTCGTGGTACCATGGACACACACGAATGCACAAGACTCCCCTTATTTTATATGTATTATTTCAATTTTAAGCGGGATGTCCTGGAGGTGCTACGTCATTATTTTTATCTTCCTTTTCTTTTACATTTTTTATTTGACTTTATTTCGTGGCCAATTGTGTGGCCGATCCCATTCAGTTGAGAAAAGTCCTGATTGTTGTTATTGTTGTATTTCAATTTTTATTTTATTTTTAATCCCATGCTTTTAACTTGCGAAGGTATAATGAATATAATATCCTTCAATTCAATTATATATTAATTATTTTGAATATTGATATGCATAGATTTTATCTGATTAATACTCAGGCATGAATTTGTATTTTTCTTTGATTTTTATGTTGAATATAAAATGAATCAATATTTGATACGGTATTCGAGTATTTAACACTTGTATGCATTTGATATTAACCCATTCATATCTTGGCTTATGAGTTTTACATTCATATTTTTCAGTTTGAATGTGATAAGAGGATTCGTTTTTTTATTTTATTTTATTTTATTTTTTTTATTTATTAGGAAAGGGAAATATAGACTTATTTTTATTATGTTTAATTACATACTTTCATTTTACATAATTTATGTTGTATTTTTTTTAATAATTTTAAAAATGATTCAACTCTGTTTCCAATAATGACACGTTGGATAACTAACTATCATGTGTAAATTACCCTCCTACAGCAGAGGTTGTAATGAAAATGCCATATTTGAATTCATAATAAAGTTTGTTTTCTATGAATTAGCATGGAAGTTAAATAATATCAACAAACGTTTCAATTTTGTAGTTTAATTCCAATGAATCACCTTATAGAAAATATCTCTTTTCAAAATTTATCTCATATACTTCACTCTATCATTAATTATTTTTCACAAAGAATGTCCACTAAATTTTTTATCTTACTTTATTGTTATCCAAATGAGGTGTTGGGAATTAAACTTAATAGAATTATTTTTTAATAATAAAAAAAGAGCTGATTTGCTCTTAAGTTAAGCGGTTCCAATGCTAAGCCTCTTCTTTAATATTTTTTATTTGTTAGAAAAAAAAAAAGAATAGTCGCATTTCATTGGCAAATGTAATATTATAACTTGAGCAAAGGTTGTCTAGTTAGGCCATATAGAAAGGTATATTATGTTGGCCTAAAAGTCTACCATATATAGGATGAGGTCCAAATCTTATAGATAGTTTGACGTCGACGTTATTTGCTTAAATGTCAAGTTTTAGCCCAGTAGGAATTATTAATATGACAACATAGAACTTAAAAAACCACTTCAACAACCAGGAGGGTGCACAATGCGCACCAAAAAGTGCAACATGGAATGGAGGAAGGACTCATCGTTAATTGCCACTACAGGGATGCACGTTTATACAATCGACCAATTCAGATCATTCATTATCCTTTAATTGTAATCATTGCCACATCATCTTAAGTGGAACAACTAAGTGGACCCTCAAGAGAGCAACTATTGTTATTGGATGGTCTCTATATTTCAGCAATTAATTGAAATAAGAATCAGATTTGTAAATTTGAGAATATGGTTCTTACACACATTTACTTTTTGTAAATAAATAACTTAATGGAAAATAAATAGATAAAACGGGTGCTAGAGGACAGAATGGTGACATGGGATAAGATATCATACAAGAGGGGTAACGATGTCATTTCAAAAGGAGGAAGAGAGATAGACACAATAGGTACTAAATTGCAACACACTGATGTGTGCTCAACCTTTTTCATAACATAATGATAAGTCAACTTTCAATTTATTTTTAAATTTTTTTTCTATACTAATTTTAAATAAATTTTGAAAATAACATAAGAGACAATTAAAATAAAAATGTCAAGCTTGAAATACACCTATTGTGTATGCCATTTAGACATCCCTTTTTCACAATTGCTAATCCTTTACTATGAAATTAGAAAGGCATGGGGATTAAAAAAAAAAAAAAAAAAAAAATCAAATGTCAAATGTCCACATCATGGAGTTAGGTATTTTGTATGGCTTGATCGGGTCGTATCATTGGTGGGGATTATTATTATTTTTTTTTTTAAAGGAAGAGAAGTAGGTACAGTTAGGAAGCACAAACTCAAGATCTCTCGGATGAACGTGGACTTTTGTCCACAATTCAATCAACTGCAATAAACAATTGAACAATTGTTGTAAACTAACTGATCCCGAATTGATTCTATGATCTCGCTTGAACTCAGTTGTAAGATGTCTCCATCAACCTTTGTGCTCAAACTTGGCTGGTCCACCCAGCCATGAGATGAGAATTGAGATGGGTTGTAATCTAGTAGGCGATCTAAGATTTTAATCCTTAGCACATAAAGTCCTCCAACATTGTAGGACACATGGCAACAAGACAAGTAATGGGAGAGTAGTAGGGAAGAGGATCCAGACTAGGGATGTCAATCGGTCGGTCTGGCTCGGTTTCGGTCTGGGTTGAGTCGATTTTGGTGTGGGAAAGTTGAAACTGAAACCGAACCAATTAGGAAATTTCAGTTTCGGTTTGGTTTCGGTTTGTCTTCGGTTTCTTAAATCGATTTGTAACTAGGTTGGTTTTGGTTTTTGGTCCAGTTTGGATTCGACTTTCCATACAAATGTTTACAAAACTATGTAAATTTTGATTTTTTTTAATGAATTTTGGATTGTTTCGGTTTCTTACTGGTTTGGTTTCGGTTTCGGTCTGGGTTTTGAGCCGGTTTCGGTTTGATTTTGGGTTCATCCGGTTTTCGATGCGGTTTGGTTTGGTTTTGGGGTTGCAATACTCCAAACCGAACCGACCCAATAAGGCTTTGGTTTGGTTCGGTCCGTGTTGTTATTGGTTCGGTCCGGCCAGTTTTACCGGTTCAGTTTAAGAATTGACACCCCTAATCCAGACTCTAAATTGATATTGGTCATGCTCGATGCCAAAATCTGTTCGATTAATTGGTGAAATAGTTCTAATTGTGGGTATAAATCTATCTTAAAATATAAACAAAACCGGCTTATTCCTTCTAATACGATCAATCCATTTTAGTATCAGTCTCGATCTTGATACCATTTCAAAAACCATGCCTAAACCATTCTTCACTTCAAATTACAAACTGAAAATTTTTCCACCACCATAGGCAAAGGGAAAGTATACCATCTTGTGTGAAAAAGACATTCTATTCCTTATAGTTTGAAGTAGGGGTGAATGGGGTTGGGTCGTGTCAGGTTACTTAAAACCTCAGCCTAATTCTAGGTCTTCAAAACTTAACCTAGGCTCAACCCAAACTTGCTGACCTCATGCTTAAGCCCAACCCTACTACGCTCATGCTAACCCAACACCACCTTAATTGGAGCTCTGATTTTTGCCAAGGTCAAGCTAACTACAATTAAACCTATATTTTTTTCATTTGGGTTGTGCTCAGCACGGATTTGAGCCATTAGAACCAAACTTACTCCCCTAGTTTGAAGTTGATCTAATACTTTTCCATTGTTTTCCAAGACTCCCTATTCCTAGTTCATAAGATTATCCCTTGACTGTGGATGAAGGAAAAATTGCCTCAGCTTTTTTTTTGGTAAGATGATTGCATTAAAAGTCAAAGGAGATTAGAAGATACAGCATTAACAAGCCAATTTGGGCAAAAAAGAAACATGAATGAACAATGGTTTTAGCCCAAAATTGGCCATAGAATGATTTACTATATTGGTTGAATGACAAATATGTCTAAAAGAAACAAAAGAGAAGGAGGAAGCTAAGTGTAATATATCTTCAGTAAGAGGAATGACTTCAATTGTTGGGCTCCTCTACTTGATCCCCTTAATCATCTCTACACTGTCTGATTCGATAAAAAGATGATCAATTCCTGTTTTAATAGCAAGAAGCATACCATTTTTAATTGCTCTTGCTTCAAGCTGCAAGATGTTGGTTGAATTATCAGAAGAGATAGAACCTGCAGTAAAGTTATCAACATCATCTCTAATGACAGTAGCGATAGAACTTCGATTATTTCTTGCACTAAAACCAACATCAGTGTTAAGCTTGAAAGTACCATGATGTGGTTTTTCCCTTTTAGTTGGACTTGTTGAGCATTGTTTGGGTGATTTGTAATTTTGAAAAGAATAAGTTGCCAAGGCTTCTTCAAATTCTTGGAGATGAGAAAGGGCACACTCAACCACTTGTTGAGGAGATTCTTTGTTGCCTTTGAAGATGAAGGAGTTCCTTGATTTCCCTAACTCCCAACTGATAAAGGCCACAATAGAATCAATTTTGTCAAAATCATTCACCTATTTGGACTTAAGAAACCATTGCTCAAGCCAATTAATGAAACTCTCATGGATCATGACATCAAAATGAAGTGAAAGTGGGGAAGCAAACCATGCAGCTCTTGCAAATGGACATTGAAGAATAAGATGCATAGTGGTCTCTTTTTCTTGTTCACATCTTAGACAATTAACATCCATATTCTGTAGACGCTTCTTGAAGTTGCATTTGCATGCAATGGCATTTTGGCAACATCTCCAAAGAAAGTTGCGAAGCTTTGGAGGGGCATTAATTTTTCACAATCTTTTCCAAAACTCATTTGGCTTTCCACTATCATTAGTAGATGCACCTTGTAGCGATCTGTCATCATGATATTTAAAGAGATGATAAGATGATTTAATAGTAAAGAGGCCATGCTTATTAGAGGCCCAAATCAACTTATCCTCTCTAGCTTGCATTGGAATAGGAATTGGCAAAATCTAATGGGCTTCGTGAGCAAGAAAATTTTGATTGATAATATCAGAATTCTATGTACAGTTTTGACCATCAATTAGGTCAACAACCTTTTGTATGGAGCAAAAAGGAGGTTTAGGACTTTGAATTATCCCATTAGGAAGTCCAGAAACCCATCAATCTCCCCATATGTTGACACTTAGACCATTGTCAATTGACCAAGAAACTCCCTAAGAAAGAAGAGAGCATCCACATATTATGTCTCTTCATGCCCATGATGGATAACCAATGGATGCTTGAAAAAAATTTGTGTTAGAAAAGTAAAGAGACTTCATAAATTAGGTCTCAAGGGAGTTTTCATTAGTAATCAGCCTCTAGGTTTTTTAGGATTATTGTAAATTAAACAATTAAAATTCTGTAGAATTATCACTACGACTTTATTTGGTTGCAAAGGGAATGCAAATTTTTTATGTAAAGTGGAATTTCTTTCCCAGAAATTTTTTTCCTAGAAAAAATAAATTTAGATCTTTGGTTGCAAGGGAAATATATTTTACATGTGAAATTTTTTTCACTTAATCATTAAATTTTCCTTTTTTATTTCTCCACCAAAATAGGAAGAAAAAAAAAAAACCTACTCTCACGAACTCTCTCCCACTCTCGCAACTCTCACTCCACTCATGACTTTCAACGATCTCTCTCTCACGAGACTCAATTAGGTTTGTTTTGACCAAAAGACATTGGATTGGAGTCAGATGGAGCATTACTGACCTGTTGGATTTGTTTTGACCAAAAGACTTTTGGAATGGGTCTTTCAATCGTTATCATTTGTGATATATTACTGTTTTCTTTATGATCATCTTTTATATTATTTTAAATATTTATTTATGCTGTATACATTTGATATATAGAATGAAATGGTTTATTTTGTTTAGTGATACAACATAGTATCTGACGACATTTGGTTTGATTTGGTACATACCTTGAATGCTTTGATTTACATAATTACTATAAATTTGGAGTAGTTGGATGGGTTCTGAATTGAAAAGTACTCTCTTTCTCCCCCCTCCTCCTATTTCTTTTGAGGAGTTTGATTGGATTACTAATTTTTTAAAATTTTACATCGATTTTACATTCAATCAAACAATTATAGTAAATTAATTTCACTTCACTTTTTCATCCTTCACTTCTTCTATATGTCCATACACCACACGATGTATAACAAAAAAAAAAAAAAAATTAGTTTCACGTCACGTCGCTTCTCATTTCCTATGTAACCATACGCAGCCTACACCTATCTTTCTATGAGACACAGGAAAAAGGAAAAGTTTGCTTCAACGTTAACTTCTTTATTTATCAGATTTGACTTTTGCATTGTACTTAGTTGGCTTTATTAGTAATATTAACAGGGTAGCCCGTACGGGAGCTGACCTGTCGCCGTCTATTTTTTTCCTGGTTAGAGCCATCTCTGATCCGCCATGGCTATTAAGCGTTGGTGATGACTAATCTTGCAAAATAACATTCAATGTGGGAATTTTTAATTGCCATAAAAAGGAAAAAAGAACTGGTTATGGACAGTGAATCCAATCTAACCAAATATTTTGGATTTTCGTAGCCTGATTGGATACCTTTACCATTGATTTGATCCCTCTTTTTTCAATTTTTAAGTATACATACAGAAATCGATAGAAAAATTTTCTGATTTTCTCTTTTATATTTTATAATTTAAATAATTTTACCATTGATCCCGCTGTATGGGTAGTGCATTCAATCAATTTGATTTTTTTACTATTTCAATTTATTCCAACAAACCCTAATCCAAAATCGATAAAGATTCAGTCAACGTTGAATCATTTGTTTTCCAAATCTAATTGATTCAGATCAAAATTTGACACAGCAAATACCCATAAGGCCGTATGCCTATACAATATAAACAAAGTGTAACCGATTAAATTAGATTCTAAAATTTAATATATGATTGATTAAATTATAATTTTTATATTTAATAATCAAAATAATTACATCATTTATCCATGACAATAGTTAAAACGGACATGTAGCAACCATTCCCCCAACCCAACCCCCAACCCCAAATAAATTAACAAGTAAATTTTTTGAGTTTTAGAGCCATCCCTATCTTCGACCCAATTGGGCAGGCATTCCCAAATTGTGGGACCACCACGTGTCCTTATTTTGTGGGGCCTATGATTAAATGATGCGCAGATGGCCATAGATTCTCTTAATCAAGATCAGAGTGGTGTAATGTTACTTATTATGGTATGTATAGATGTAGAGAGTCGAACGGTGTGGTAACAAAAGGGGTGGTGGGGGAGGTAATGTTTCTTCAAGTTTGGAGCTGGAACTTGGGGAGGGATAAAAGGGGTGTTTTCTTAGGGTTTGTTCTCTTTGCCCTTTTCCCCCCTTTATGTAAGGAAAATTCTATGTATAAAAGTTCAATCTTTCTGTGTCTCCGTGTTAGTGAAGACAAGAGGATTAACAAGAAGAAGAAGTGAGCACCTTTTGAAGACCTTCTGTAATATTGATTGAATCACGTTAACAATCTTCTTCTTCTTCTTCTTTGAAATCTTCTCAACGGCAGAGGAACCCAATTTTTTTCTTCTCAAAGCTCCAAGTAAAACCTCGGTTTGGTGAGGATTAATTTCTTTTTTCCATTGCTGGGTTTTGTTAATCGTGTGTTGATTGGTTCGCCTTGAGGTGGATGGAAATGGCGTCGATTCAGAAACAGGAGGTCGAAGAAGAAGACGAGAGGGGAACTGCTGATCTCAGAATGAGCGGTGGAGGTGGTGAAGAAGCGATAGATGATAATAACCGAGAGGAAGACGTCGATTGCGGCGGAGTTTCACCTTCTGATCCACCAGAGGAGGTCGCAGGTGTTGGTGCATCTTCTACGTCTCCAACGCAACAACCACCCTCGTCGGCGGCGCCGCCGACGCTAGTGTCGTTAAAAGAAGAGCCAACGGATGGAGAGACAGAGTTGGAGGGGAGACAACACCCTCCCATTGGCGTCGTACCGGTGGCGATGCAGATGCCCATGCAGATTAGGAGGTCAGCGACTCCAGGAAGAAGAGCATCCACGAAAGACCGGCACACGAAGGTCGAAGGTCGAGGACGAAGGATTCGGATGCCGGCCACCTGTGCGGCCAGGATCTTTCAGCTTACCCGGGAACTCGGTCATAAATCCGACGGTGAAACTATCCGGTGGCTTCTAGAACACGCGGAGCCCGCCATCATCGCTGCTACAGGGACTGGTACTGTTCCTGCTATAGCCATGTCCGTCGGAGGCACACTTAAGATCCCAACGACGTCCCCTAATCCGGACGGCGAGACGACGAAGAAGAGAAGAAAGAGGGCTGCAACCAGTGAGTACTATGATGTCAACGATGGTGTTTCCATATCTTCTGGTCTTGCTCCCATTGGAGCAACAGCAGTGGCTGCAGCACCACAAGGTCTTGTTCCTATGTGGGCAGTTAGTAGTGGAGGAAGAGTTATCCCTTCCAACGCGGGTACGTTTTGGATGATACCTCCTTCTACTGCCATTGCTGGACCTTCTAATCAGCCTCAACTATGGACTTTTCCTCCTGCAACACCGCTCATTAACATATCTGCCAGACCCATTTCTTCTTTCATATCTGCTATGCAACCAGGGATCAATTTAACTTCTACAACTCCAGTGGAGGTACAAACTGCTCTCGTATCTAATAACACAGCAGCAGCTCCTACAGTTACGTCAACAGGAGCAAACTCTCCTCCAGTAACATCAACCGGAGCAAAATGGGCTAAGAGTTCCACCATGGCTCCAAGTTCAAGTTCTACCACAACTACTCAGATGCTTAGAGACTTCTCTTTGGAAATCTACGATAAACAGGAACTCCAGTTCATGAATCGTCCTGCAACTCAACAAACCTCTTCTTCTTCTAAGCAGTAAGAGGGGAAACAATCATGAATTAGTGGAAATTAGAGGTTCCAACCCAAAGAAATGGTTATTTTTTTTTATTTTTCTCTTGTCATCTGGGTTTTTGTTCATTCAGAGGGTGCTTAACATTAGATTCCCATATTTTCTTTTCACATCTCTTCTCCAATTTTTCCTCCAGAAAACCCGAGGGAGGGAGGGAGGGATGGGGAGTTCGGAGAGGTGGGCCCAACACGTTTTAAGATTTACGCACGTGTGGAGAGATGGGTCCAACAATCTCCGGTGGTGTGGGTGAAACGAAGAGCAAGGTGAGGTGCTCCGTGGACCGTGCTGAATGGTTCCGTTGTGGGCAACCATCTGTCCATCATGTGATGGTTTGGCGCGGGCCCCAAGGGATTGGTGGGCCCGCAACCTTCTGCTGCTCTCGCGGTGGGGGCGCGTGGTGGTCCCCATGCCTTTTTGGTGGTATTTTTCTTTTGGGTGGTTCGATCGAGATGATAGGAAAAGGCTAGGCTGGCCGTGCTGACACGCGTCTCTGCTTAGCTGTTTCAGTGGGGACCGTTTAATTCTGCAATCGACACGTGGAACTGAAGACGTGGCCGGAACGATTATCGGTTACTGCAATGCGTCCTTATAAGTGAAACCAGTGATGTTGATGATGATGGATAGTTGCACCAGATTCCAAAGGTCCCACCTCTTTCTCTCCAGACAAACACTTGCTAATATTTATTCTCTTCCTTTCCCGCATCGCAGGAAATTTTTTTCCTCTTTTTTTTTGGGGGAACTTTTTACTTCTCTAACTAAAGTTTAATTCCCAGGGATTTATTGTGGATTTGGTCTGATTAATCTGTAATTGTGTACCATCATTGAAGTAAAATATCAAGTTTCAGTTTCTTTCGATTTCAACTCTTTTCCCCTTGGGAAATACAGATTGATGTCTACTCATAACAAACTGCGGTGTGTGGGTCTCAATCTTTACTACCAACCGTTCTACTTTCGCGGTGGCCCACCTCCCCTTTCATGGACCATAATGGAAAATGAAACGGGAGATCTTAGCCGTGCGTTCAGCATCTTTCAGATGCTGTGACAACACAAGTGATCGTGTATTTTACGTTATAAGTTATTAAAGTTATTCGGTTGGGTGGGTCCATAGAAGGCGTGATTGACCGTAAAGGCGTGACGATCCGTTTTACACGGGTTTCCTTTGAGGCAGTGTGGTGGGAGTGGGACCAGTGAGGCAATGAATTGGGGTTGGGAGGAAGAAAAGGAAAGGATTTAGGTTGGATTGAGTTGGGTTGAGTTGGGTTGGATTGAGTTCGGATGGGTAGCTGATCCACCACCACGATCCAAACCCATCTTGACACCCTTGGATAATAACAGACCAAGGGTGAAAGATGAGGGCTGGTGATGGAGCCTGGGCTTGACGCGTGTGAATGGGAAGTCCACTGGTGGGTCGCCATATCGTAATGTTACACTTTTTGTGGGTGGCCCATCCTTTAATGGGTCCCCGCCAGTTACATTGTCTGGATCATGTCGAGTTTGGTGGGCCACGTGTGCGGTGTGAGTGTGGTTCAGCAATATTGAATGTGATACTCGTGAGTAAATAAATAATTATTTAAAAATAAGAAGTAAAATTTGTTAAGGCAGTAGGCCGTTATTTTACAGGGGATTCGGGGGATTAGAGGATAGAATAGATACACCGGAGGCGATGCTTATCACAACATCCCCCACACCCACCACCACTACCACCATGGCACCACCAGCAGTAGGTCCACCACCACCACCACCACCACCACCACCACCAGCAAAGGCAGAGACACCAACTCATCTAAAATGGGTGGGCCCTATGTTGGGTATGGACCATTAACCCGCCGCCGGCCCCCACACTTTTCTTCTTCCTTCTGAGATGGATTGGACAATCTAGACCGTGCAATCAATGATGCTTCCTCATAGAGGTGTGTGGCCCGCACTGCTTCTGCTTTTGCCTTTTGGTGGAGGAGGATGAGTCAGGGCCTGAGGACTGAGGCGAAGGGGAGACGTGAACCATTTGCCTATCTTGTGAAGTTGGTGGGGGCTACTTGTGGTAGCCGGCCCGAAATGATGCTTGGGCCCACACACTGTCGGTAAGAAGTAATAAGATGGGATTGGGGAACAGATACCAGTCTATGTAGCTGACCCTTTAGGCCTTTTCAACCCTCTTGCTTTCAACACCCACTGACTTGAATTCCCCCTCCCTTTCTAATTTCTATTCTGTTAAGAGTAGACCCATGGTAGAACGATTCCGTCGTTGGATTGGCATATTCTTACTACTGGGCTCACGAAAGTCGTATTTTATGGAGAACAAAGTCAAATGTTACTTGGATGGAATGGTGCCCGCCCATCTTCAAGCCCGTAATTTAACGAGAGAAAAAAAAGGCTTATGAAGCCCTTAATATATTTTTTTTTTATCTCTCTTATTCCTCTGTTATTATATGTACGGTAGTTAAGTTTGGCTAACCATTTGGAATTGGACCGGGTTAGGGTTATTGAGCTTCTCTTGACGTCAGATTCTGATTGGTTAAATGGGTCTGATTTCGTCCCTAATTCAGCCCAATTTTTATTTTTTTTTAAAAGTAATAAAAAGGGAAAAGAAACCTCCTTAGTCGCTGTAAAGGGAAAAGAAACCCTCCTTGATCGCTGTCCCATGGTAGTCAGAATAGAAAGGCGAACAAATTAGGGATGAGAATGGTTTGAAACCTTATAGTGAGTATCGGCTTTCTGTGCATCACAAGTCACCAATTAGAATGAGATGACATTAATAAATAGATGATTCATGATTCATATTTTGTTTAAGGGAAAAAAATGTCAGTATAGATCTCATTTCTTATAATATAAGAGGCATGAGAAAGAATCTCTACTCTAAGGCTGTGTTTGGTAATAAAAAAAAAAATATACAAAACTTGGGTTAAGAATTTTTCTTTGCACTTGGTATGTCTTCACCCAAGAGAAATTCTCTTTTTCGAATTCAAAATTTCTCTTACGACTTGTCAAATTTTATTTTGTTCTCCCAAATTATTTTTCTTCCAAAAACATAAGAAAAAATGAGAAAATGTAAAAACATAATAAGACAAAAATGAATGATTATACAATGATTTCCTATTTGTCTATCTCTCTCTTAAAATTCAAAATTTTTTGAATTTTTTTTTCCTTTTCTCCTCTTGGTAACCAAATATACATACTCTTTTTATTTTCTCACCATTTCTTCTCTTTTATTCTCTTTTCTTTTCTTTTCTTTTCTAGCTTCTTTTTTCTTTTCTTTTCTTTTCCTCGCTACCAAACATAGCTTAAGTGTGTCATAGGAATCTTTTTCCTAATTAAATACATAACTAAAAGTCTCAAACAATTACATAAAAAAGAAAAAAAATACATAATTCAACGTCTCAAAAAGAGTAAGAGAAAAAGAAAACACGAAAGAACCCCGAAGACAAAAATTCGTTTTGTTGATGAATTAGTTTTCATAATACAAAATCAGAAGTCCTATCCTTTTGAACAATTTGATCCCAAATTTCATTTAGCACTATAATATTATATATAAATGTTTTTCTTTTATATTTTTTATTTATTACTACCACTAACGAAGTCAAGAGGGGTTATATTGATGTTTATGGTGTGGTGTGGTGTGGTGTGGTTAGTTGGATGTGGGGAACAATTTGTTAGGTTAGGGATTTACATGTCACTAATCAGCCGACCAACCAATAATAAACCAAATCCAAGTTTCACCTTTCACTATCTAATGGGTTCTTTAATCTGTTAAGAAGAGAATGATGCGCGAGAGATTCTATGGATTGACGATTCCGTTAAATAAGGGGATGCATTTGTCATTTTGATGAGGCTTTGTTCTCATTTAGCATTTTTTGCGTGAATCATGTGTGACCATGCACAAGACATTTAGTCTCAGTACTAAATTTTGTAGGGAGAAAAAACTCTGCTAGTCTATTGTTGTCTATATATACTTAGACACAAGTAAGGGTGTTAATTAGTTTGGTTTCGGTTTATATGGTGTGATTCGATTTGGTTTACATTTATTTTGCTGAAAACCAAAATCGCACAATTTACTAAACGGTTGCACTTTCTGAAACTGCAACCATTTAGTAAATGATTTCGGTTCCATGGTTTTTAAACAGTTTTGGTTTCATGGTTTTAAACGATTTTGGTTTTACAGTTTTAAACGGTTTCAATTTCGATTTATTTCATATGGTTTTTAAACGGTTAGCAATTGGTTTGCTAGTTTATTCGCATGTTTATTAAAATTTACTTTTTGTGATAAATGATTCAATCTTGAGAATATAAAATGCAAACCATTACGTTTTGTTAAAACAACCAAACAACTAAGCAAAAGAAAATATTATATTGAGAAAGTAAAATGCAAACAAAATTACTAATGAACACCTGTAGTAGTGGTGGAAATAGGAGTAGAAGGCTCTGAAAACATATCTTCCAAGGCTTCAAATAATTCTTCTTCATCCAACTCAGTTATATAAAGAAATAAAATAATTACTTAAAATATGAAACTAATGTCCAAAGAATTTCATACGAGGTTAAAAGAAAAAATATTACCTCCAAAAGTTGGTTACTTAATCGTTATACGGTTTAATCGGATCAGTTTTGATAGTTTAAACGGTTCGATTTCACGGTTTCAATTTGGTTTGAAACCATCGGGTTAAACGGTTAAAATGGATTTGACCCGTTTAGCTAATCAGCCTGAAACTTGAAACCAAAACCGAACCATTTACTAAACGGTTTTGCGGTTTCAATGTAAACGGCTCAATTCGATTTCGATAAACGGTTTCGGTTTCAAATTCACATCCTTAAACACAGATAGATATAAAAAGACCATGCTGTCTCCAGCCTCATGTACTAAATATGCTCCCGCGCTCTCTCCCATTGGCCCTATGCACTGTTGTTAAATTTTATGAATATTTTTGGAGTGGTGAATATTGGTTGGTTTGATTTGGACGAGCCCAGCCCATAAGGGTGTAAATTAGAACCAAAACCAGCCTTTTGAAATTAAATTGAACCAAGATAAAATAGGTTTACTTTGGGTTTCAAAAGGTAGAATCTTGTCTCAGTTCAATTTCGGTTCTGTGACTAAAACCATTGAATCGAACCAAATTACCAATTTCCAAACAAAAAAGAGAACGGAGTAAAATTTTTTTTTTTTGGGGTGGGGTGTGGTCTTGCACAGCTGCATAAGGTGGAACAAATTAACAAGTGTTAAAGTGGGGGGCTTTTAGTCGATTCGACCCCTCTTGCGAGAGGGGGACATGGCCGTGCTCACGATGCATAGCTGTATACAGAACCTTTTGCCAATTATATTCTTTGTAATATTTCAATCAATGTGGATGATAAATTATATTCTATTTTAATGTTTAGACAACATTTGGTATATTATGAACCTAATAAATATGGGGCTTTTTTATTGGTGAAAATGTTAAAAACGTGTCAAACACCTAAAACAGGACCTAAACCAAATTAAGAATGGAATTCAAAACCAAATAAAAACCGAAACGAAATGTTTAGTTCTGATTTTGAAAATATGTTCCTTCCCTTGGTTTGATTCAATTTAAAATTTTCATTTTATATCTTGAATGAAACCAAACCGATTGACACCTTTACGAACCCATAGTGATTATTGTACAACGTAGTGGAGCCCATAGTGATAAATAGTACCATGCCAATTGTATGGGCTACTCGAAGACATCATGGATGGGTTTAGATTTGAATATCCAATCCAAGCCCAAGTCCATTTAAGAATGTCAATCGATCAATTCAGTTTGGTTTCGGTCGGGATGAATATTCTTTAGGTATGAACTGTTAAAAGATAAGGTTCGATTCTAGTCTGTCTTACACTGGGATGCAAATCAATTTTGAATCTGGACAATAATTGATCAAAGCTGCTAATTGACTAGCCCGATAAAGCAGTTCAGGTTGGGGTGGGTTCAATGAGGAGTTTCCGGTGACCTACATCAGCTTAGTAAGAAGGCAAGGACCCAATGTAAATCTGCCAACTTGACAAGCCACGATGAACTTCCTCCTTTTCATTGTTTCATTGCTGTGACGAGTTGAGCTGTTTGAGACGTCTATTTGGTTTAAAAGGTGAAGAAAAAGTGAACTATAAACTTTTTTCATTCATTTCCAACCAAATACTAGATCCAAAAGTCTCCTTTTTATGAATGAAAAATTTAGATCATTTCATTTACCCTTTAAATAAACTAGTCTGTTCATTGTCAAATTGACAAGAACACAACGTTCAAAGATGAAATTGAAGCTATTCCTGCATACAATGGGGGAGATGCCCTGCTTAGTAGAGAGTGGTCAACTTTCTTCTCCATCTTAAACAATTTTCAACAATAAAATCCCCCAGACAAAGCTGCTAAAATTAGACCAGAAAAACAAAAGCATCCAACCTAGAACTTTCAAGCTGAAGAAGTCTTCTGATTTGGCTTGAACACATACTTTATGAGTGACTCCTTAATGGGTAGAAGATCTGGGAATTCCTGCTTCAGTTTAGTTGTATCCAGTTCGTTGTTGCTCCGAGGTGCAATGATAACTTTTGCCTGCTCCTCCAGGGTAAAGTTCTTCCACGTGAATTTTGGGTCCATGTATTCCTTGTACATCTCCAGTATCTCATTGTGGCTTACGACTCCAGGGTTAGTGAAATTATAGATTCCAGTGAGGTTCCTCTTTGCCATATCGATGGAGATCGGCAGGAGTTCATCCAAGATTGTCATTGAATTGGGAATGTCAACCACCTTCTCATATCGAGTAATCTTTGTGATAAAGTTGCGAGGGTTGGACAGATCTGATGAGATGGGCATCCTGACTCGAAGAGTGCAGACATTCTCATAGTTCTTAAGTAGATCTTCCACCTGAAACATTTAAGGTTAAACCCATCGCCAATAAGGAAGATTATTTATATTGCTACTCCCCCTGTCCATATTCCATGTAATTTAGCAAGCACGTTATTTAACCCAAAAAAAAAAAAAAAAAAGCAGGTTCATATGATTGGACACCAACATTTAAATGCTAGATCATGTTTGTTCACTGGAGAAGTCTAAGCATTTGTAAAGGCTTTGTTGAGCTTTAGTGAGAAGCCACCACCAAGGGCCAATCCCATTACCATGCTATCATCGTCAAGCCTTATCCCAACCTAATGGGGTCAGCTACATGTATCCAAACAAGGACTGAAAAATGGAAAAATCAGTTACAAGAAGCAAATCACAAAAATAGTAGATCTTGTTCATTTATTATATAATTAGAACATTCCATTCAACGGTGGACATGAGAGAAGTAATGAGTGTGCTTGTGTAAGTCTGTATACGTGTTGTGTTTGTATGAGAGAGAGAGAGAGAGAGAGGCTAATCTAAGAACCGAAATAAAAAGTATGAACAGATTTAGAAACAACTCAGAATTAACAATTCAATTTACTAAAAAAAATAAAAATCAAAATTGGTTCCATTACAGGGTTTGGTTAAAGGAGACGGACCTCCAAATATCACAGCAAGTTAATGATCTGACCAGGAGTTGTGAATTTAGTAACTTACAAATTGTAGCCGATCCAGCCATGGGATGTGACTGGACTAAGGTCAATAGTAGCCTACCAACAGAACAGTAGTAAAACTCTTCAAAATCCCTTGGGTAGCTGATGGTCATATGTGGAGACAACATAACAGATCTAATTTAAAACTAGAAACTAGGACAGATTTAGAAACTTGCAGACTAGAGAGGATCTAACAATTAAAGGAGGCTGATGCTCAGGTCGATGGAAGGTCTCAAAGGGAGGATTAAAACCTCCAAACAATGACTGAATCTGATGTCCAGATAGAAGTTGATGAGGCCTGAATATATGCTGCAGTATAACTCCAAAGACAAGGTGACACAGAATCATCACTTGGTGCTGGCTTCATAAGATTTATAATTCAATTGATAACACTGATGTAGGAGGTTTCAAATGCTCCACAGTACCGAATTTGTAGCAGTAATAAAATAGAAACAAAGAACGAAGAATAATGGAGGAATAGTGGGGATATGACCAAGGCCTCTGACCTATGGGTGAGGTCAATCTCTCAATAACCAATGGGGCACCTCACCACACAACTACATCTCATAGCAAACAAAGGAAAAAGCCAATATTTTTTCATTATCAAAATCGTAGGTTAGGGTTCTACGCAGGGGTGTCAATTGGACGGTTCGGTTTCGGTCGGGTTGAATTGGTTTCGGTCTAGGAATGAGGGAGACCAAAACCAATCCGTTAAGAAACTTCGGTTTTCGGTCGGTTGCAGTTTCGATTTATTTCGATTTTTCACTATCGGGTTAATACCGGTTTAGATATGTTTATTATTGGGCTTGAACCATAATGATTCTTACATTCATAACTTATAGTGACAAGATTTGACGAAAAACACACTTTAGATTTATGATTAAATCATGGTTTATCATTGTAAGTGAAAGATAACTAATATTGAAACCCAATATTCAATGATTTGCAACAATTCCCCTTACAATAAAAAATTTTCTTACTCATATTGTAAAAAATGGGTGGTCAATTCACAAATTTATAATCTCAAAATCATTTATTTTTTTATCGGTTTCATTCGGTTTGGTTTTGGCTTGGTTATTGGTCAGTTCGGTTTGGACTAGTTTTCAGCCGGTCCCAACATACCTCAGTCCAAAACCAATCCAATAAGGATCGGTTTGGTTTGGTTCAGGTTTTATCAGTCTGTTTTATCAGTTCGGACTAGGTTTTGACACCCCTAGTTTTATGACCCCGTACATTAAATAAAGATTGGTGTTACCTTTTGAGAAGGAAAGGCAACACAGATAGAAACTAGAAGAGGTTCACAATTGTCGTAATGGATCCTTTTTACATTAAACAACTGAAAATAGAGATAACTTAAATAGAAACTAATTACTTAAAGTAACTATTAACAAACAGTATAGAAGCTAGCAAATAGGCCCCCAACACATGGACTTCTTAAAGGACTAACTGATGGGCTTAAGTCTGGCCCATTCAGTGGACCAAGCTCAACCACAAGGGCCCAAATATGTTAAATTTTCCCCACCCAAAAATTGGACCACTCATCCCATGTATCAATCCACTTCAGATTTCAGTTGGGTCTTTTATGGACTGTCAAGATGGATAAGCACAAAACAAATAAAGGCTGTTCACTAACTCCGCCAACAGTAAAAAACAGCAGCCACGTCAAACGATTTCCCAGAAAGCAGTATCTGAAACATGTTTGTAGATAAAAATGGGGCATAAAGTGACTGTTTGTCACAAGAACTTTCAAAGCCATTTTGATGCTTGGTAACACTCAGAACTCAAAAACCTTATATTAAAACACCATGATATTTATTGTTGTCCTTTTTGTTTGGAAATGGAATAACAAAAAATCTAAGAACCAATATAAAGGAGCCCACTTAACTTCTTCTCGATCCAATCCAAGGGATTATGTTTGCTTAGGCTTCCCCAACTTTATAATAGGAAATTAAGATTCTATCAGATGCATACCAAGACGAAATTCTTCAAGTAGAATGGCAGCAATCTGTCAGAAAAAAAAAAAAAAAAATCTAAAGCTAAAAATGAATATATGATTCAAAAGGAGATTACCAATTTAACATGATGGAAGATCAGAAATTCAAGTCGAGAATGATGTGGCAAGAAAATTCTCAGATGTATTTTTTTATCGTTCATCACTAGATTTTTGAGATATATCTCATGAGACAGATCGGTTCATTAACTCAATTGAAACCAGAAAAGACCATGTCCTATGATCTCAATCTAACACAAGTTCCATGATGTGATGCATATCAAATGATGATACCTTTGTAGAAAGAGTTCCTATTTTCTGTTGTCTTTTATGACTCCAAAATGAAAATTCAACTCATGACAGAAAAAGAAAAAGACCAAGAAACTTATTCCAGATAAAAAATATATCCTAGCATTCTAATTAGCAGAGAAACAGAAAAAAATAGCACACCACAAGCATAGGAAGATTAATTCCAGGTAAATTTAATTTCTGAAAATGAAAACTTGGAACTTGAAATGTACATATAGAAGTCAAAATGTCTAAAACCCAGAATTACGACGGACAATACGGATCTGTGAACCCAATCGGAGAAAGATCCAGAACCCACAACTAGCCCCAAACAGAGCAAGATCCAGTAAACCAGAACTAGACATTAAAATGAGCATAAACTCTTCTAATACTCAACCAGAAGTAAAGATATTTTAGGAATAAACTCACCATGGCCTTAGTCTTGGAATAGAAGGATCCAATAAAATTTGCGCTATCCTCCTCCTTGAATCCGATCCCAGACCCAAGCGGGTGTTCCTTATTGTACTCAAAGATACAACCGGTAGCATAATTGATCAAGATCAAGCCTTTCTCTCTGCAAACATCTGCAAGGGTTAGGGTTCCAACAACATTGGTGCGGATTGTCTCCACCTTATGGGACTCACACCAGTCGACGTTAGGTCGACCAGTGACACCAGCAGCGTTGAAGATATGAGTGGGCCGAACGGCGGCGATGTCAGACTCCAATGAAGTTCGGTCCTCAAGCCGACCTGTACCGTAGGCAAATTCGATTCCCTGAGCGTCACAGAGCTTACCCAGTAAACCTCCAATCCACCCGGTGCGGCCATAGATCAGGAACTTCAATGGCTTATCCGCAGATCCATTTGTTGCGAAACCCATTAGAAACTGAAAGAGAAGAAGAATTGAAGAAGTATCAGAAGAAGGGGAGAGAGAGCGAAAGGGCAAGGGACCTTGGAGAGGAGAGAAGAAAGTGTCGACAACTGTGAGATGGGATCTGAGCTCAGGTATTTTAGCTTTGGCATAACCGAGTAAGCGACAGCGATTTATTAATTTTTATTGACTTCCTCCGAATTCTTCCCTTTTTTTTTTTTTTTACTAACATGCAGCGTGGATCCTACGCTCAGAGACAGTGGAGCCGAAATGGCCGTCCCACTCCTTAAAAGTTAAAATCTGGGTCCTATTGATACTTTTCCTAGTACTCCTATTGGCCCATGCGCTGATGTAAGAATTTTTATTATTTTTTAAAATTTTAAAATAAAAAGTTAAGGAAAAGTATGTATATGCGTGGAAGTGTATTGATGACGATGAGTTCGATAAAGATATTAAATATACACCGTCCGATGTGATGACCTTAATGGTTTGACGATGTTAGATCGGTTATCGATGTGACGGTGCTCGGAACAACGTAGTATGGGGCGCGATTCTCAATGCTTTCTTTGCGGGTTTTACAGTCTTAGCATTTAATTGTTGTCCTAAGGACCTAAGGTGCGTTTGGAATTGTCTTTTTCTGTTCAGATATTTGGTGATAATGGTCGTAATTGTGTGACTTCATGAGTATTTTATATAGGGATTATTAATAATGGAAATGAATTAAGGATCAGATTTGATTGGGGACAGCATTTCACAGACATGACCCATGCAATAATTGGTCAAACTTTTTTTTGGGGTAGAATGTTTGGTCAATCTCAATCATGTAACATATTGATAGAATTTTTAATTAGAAATATATTCTCTCCTATGTACCATTATTAATGGGTCATGACCCGTTGTGGTAGTAATAAACTTTTCCAATGCTTTTGTATTACCACCTGATATCCTCCGTGTAGGCTTGAATCCATATCTTGAAAAAAAAAAAAATCAAAAACAAAAACAAGAACAAAAATAAAACAAACGTAGAATTTGATTGATGATTTATTAGTCTAGATCAACTCACCACATCGGAAGAGGAGTTATCCAACCCGCATAGGATCCTACTATCTAAGAGATATTTGAACCACAAATCAAAATATTGGATGTATTATTTATTCGTGGCCGATATATTATAGACGTGATATCCCATATGAGGAGGTCACCATGCGGAGAGAGAATTCAAACCCGTGAATTCTAAGCATAGGACCTTAGAGGTCAACTTGTTCACAAAATTTTAATCTCATCTAGTCCATCATGTGATAGATTCAATCCTAAAAGTAAAAAAATCTCACTCCCAGGGAGATAAAACTCAAGTTTTATTAAGAAGACAATTATTGGAAAAAATACATGATTACCCACTTTTGGAAAAAATAGATGATTATCCACTTTTGGATTTCACTTTACAAAATTACCCAATTTATGTTTCAATTAACAAAAATACATTGTTTTAAGTTTGAATTTATAAAATTACCCAAAACAACGTTCATCCCTCAAATGAGGAGGTTTTTTGACAGTTTTAACCCTACCTCCCTTCTCCCACCCGCTCCTATCCCCTTCTGCTTCTTTCTACCCCCATTTCAGGGATGAAGAGATTTATTGCCGGCCATTGAATAGCTGAAACCTGTGGAGCAACCCTTACATGCCCATCAAAGACTATTTTAAAAATAAAATTTCTTAATTGCCAAGAACAGATGATGAAAGACTAAGGGTGCAAGGACGAATCCAAAAAAAAAATGAACATTCAATCTCAACAAGAAAAAGTAGAGACAAAGAAATGACAATTTTGAATGAAACCACACCAAATCCTTAAAAAATGAGAACCCACATTCATAATCATATCCTCTTTGATACCCAGATCTCATATCTTCTGTAAAATGTTAATCGCAATTTTTCAGTTTGGGTCTGATCATCCTGCAAACCCATCGACATCCCCTGTTTCTTCTCGTGTCTTGTTTCCTGCAAAATAATTCACAATTCTGTTCTTGGACTAGTATTCGTTGTGACGTTTAATTCTCTCAGCTTGTTTGTCTTTTCATTTAATTCATACGTTTTGGTTTCTCTTTCTCATTAAACTCATCCTTTCTGGGTTGTTTTTCAATTCTATTTTCCAATTGGCTGTTATTTCTTTTCCTAATTTGGGTTTCTCTTCCAATTTCCAGCTTTGATTGAATTTATGAGTTCTTGTTCCTTTGAAGATTGTCTCTATGGCCATTCTATGAATTCCTTCCTCATAATTCCTGTTGCCTTCCCTGCAAAAACACCAACTAGGTTGTCTTTTTTGTTGCCAATGATGGGAACTGAGAAAGACACTGAGATTCAATGTAGAATGTAAGATATTCAAGACAACCACGACTCTCGCCATGGCAGGTTGGAATTCCATGTTCGGAGCTATATTTGATGAGAACTGGAACCTGCGGCCCAACGAAATGGATGGGTACTTCATTGATTGGAATCCGACATACTTCGCCGTTCTCCATGATGAAAAATTGAAAAAGAAACATTCAATCTCAACAAGAAAAAGCATATATATATATATATATAGAGAGAGAGAGAGAGAGAGAGAGAGAGAGAGAGAGAGAGAGAGAATGGGATAGGAGCAGGTGGGAGAAGGGAGGTGGGGGTTATAATTGTCAAAAAAACCTCTTCAACGAGGGACGAATACTGTTTTGGGTATTTTTGTACATAAGAATTGAAATTGAATTGTGAATCCCACACTTTTATGGTTGGTGAGTGTTTCTATTTATAATGTATTTGAAGTGATAAGGTTTGTTACAATAAGGTTACAATAGGATAGAGTCCTTCAATCGTAGTTAAGTAACAGTCTTGTGAGCGGGAAGATCAGAGATAGTGGCTGACTTGGTCTCATGTTTATCAATAGCATAAGACTCGGTCATTGCCTTATCTAGAGTTACAGTGGAAGTAGGACTCGTATCCGTAATACGCCCCCTCAAATGAAGCGGTTGTGAGCGAATAGTGAGCTTCTAAGGTCATAATCAAGGAGAAGGAGAAAACAAATATTATTTTTTAAGGGAATTTTTGAACTTTGTAGTTTTGTTTGATTTCTCTCTGTTCGATTACTTCCCCATCTTTGATTTGATAAGATGAGTTGAGGTTGTGAATAGAAAAAAAGATCCATGGATTAAGAAGAATGTTTCATGAAGATGATGATGATTTAGATCAAGGAAAAAGAGAAAAAGAAAAGTTCACTGCAGAAATTTAACCAAACCGTGGAGCAAGAAGTCCTTTGGTCATAATGTCAGCTAATTGATTAGGACTAGCAACAAACCAGATGCATAAGCGAGCATTGAACTCTTCGCTCATGGCAGCACGCCACTTAGGGTCCTTGTTAGCTACAGTGTAAGAGGTAGACTCAGTGGGGGAGGGAAGGGTGGCAAGAAGAGCCTATGGTAGAGGATGCTTAGTGGTAAGTAGAGAGAGCCGAGAAGTGGGCTTGGTGATCTTGTCTTTGAGACCTGTGATCATGGGGTGGGAGGGAGCGGGTGGAGAGATTGGGGGTGGGGAGGTGGATACATCATCGGGGGAGGGAGAGGAGATTACATTTTTAGGGGAGGAGGTGATACATTGCTGTGGTTGTGATACAATG
>NC_056562.1:31696101-31744463 GCF_013358625.1 Macadamia integrifolia
CAGATACAATACTTGTAGAGCAAGGTAGAAGCGTTGGGCCACAATCAAGAAGAGTTGGAGAGGACAGTGATAGAGGCGGTGCTGATCGCATGGTAGTCGTCATAGGTGGGAAGAGCATTTCATCAAAAACAACATGCTGTGAAATATAAGTACGCCCTATAGAGGGGTCATAACATTTGTATCCCTTGTGACGAGCACTGTAGCAGAGGAAGATGCATTGAGATGATCGAAATTGGAGCTTATGTTTGTTGTAAGGTCGCAACCAAGGGTAGCATGCACATCCATAGGTACGAAGTAGTAGATAGTCTGGGGCATGACCAAACAGTACCTGAAAAAAAAGAAGAACGAGAGTGGAGCACCGGAGTGGGTAGACAATTAATTAAGTATGTAGCAGTCTCAAAGGCAGCCACCCAAAAAGACATAGGATGGGATGCTTGAGAGAGAAGAGTTAACCCGATCTCCACTATGTGACGATGCTTGTGCTTTGCTCGACCATTCTGTTCAAAAGTGTGTGGGCACGAGTGTTGATGGGTAATGCCATGTTCAAGGAAATACTTATCAAGACCCTGATATTCCTTTGAACCATCAGATTGAAATTTTTGGATATTGCATTTAAATTGGGTTTTAACATGCTTGTGAAATGCAATAAATACAGATAGAATATTGAACGATGAACAATAGGAAAACACCAAGTAAATCTACTAAAGTCATCAACAAAGAAATTATTGAAGCCTTCCACAGACGAGACAAGAGAGGGGCCCTAAATGTCAGAGTGAAGCAACTGAAAAGGAGCACTAGCAATGGCATTATTCTGAGTAAATGGAAGTTTGTGAGACTTTTCGATTTGGCAAGATGCGCAGATGGAAGAAGAACCAATGCGAGTGATGGGAAGTGATGCATGAGAGATGATGGTCTGTAGACTGGCGGATGATGGATGACCAAGTCGATCGTGCCAAGTGGAGGTGGGTACTCGTTCACCAATGAAGAGATGCAGCTGGGTGGATGGAGACTGAGATGGTGCAGGTGAACGAGGAAGGCGATAGAGGCCATCCTTAGTTGTGCCGCAGAGCAGAACCGTCCTCATGCAAGGGTCCTTCACATAGCAACAGGTAAGGTGAAATTCAAGACTGACATTATTATCAGCAGTGAAATGATGCACAGATAATAAATTCTTGGTGATTTTAGGCACATGTAGTATATCACGAAGGTGAAAAGCACAGGGAGAGGAGGAAAGAACAGAGTGACCAATATTATGGATTTGCAAACCTACGTCGTTACCCACTTGAACCTGATCAGAACCAGTATATGGTGAATGGAGGTTCATGTTACCAAGATCAGCGGTGAAATAGTGTGTGGCACCAAAGTCTGGGTACCAATCCATGTCAGAGGACGATGATAGGGTGGCAAGGAGGGCCTGCCGATTGGGAGCATTATTTTCCTGTGGACTCGGAGTGTACCGATAGTAACATGTGGTCGCAATATGATTTGTTTTATTACAAATCTGACATGGAGCACGAGTGGACTACACAAAGGATTACTACTGGCCAGAATTATTAGAACCACAGTGACGATTGTTGTTACGACCGCGACGTCTAGAGTTGTTACTGCCATTAGAGTCATTTGGTCCCTTACTAGCAATATTGACCTTAGCAGTTGGGAGTTCTATTGGAGAAGAACATTGATCTTTCATAATTTCTTGATTGAGGAGGAGACCAGTGAAATTGTCAAGGGACGGCGGGTCAAGACGAGTGGTGACCGACGTGGCAAATGAGTCGTAATCAACATCAAAACCACGAAGAATATGCAGAATAATATCTAAATCAAAAATCGGATGAGCAGCAACAACAAGGTTATCAACAATATTCTTTGCACATTGAAGGTAGTCAGTCAAGCTGAGGGATCCTTTCTTCAAAGTGGATAGTTGATATTTCAGTTGCATAATGCGAGCCTGGGATTGAGAAGCGTAGATACGAGCCAAGGTGCTTCAAGCAGCATGAGAGGATGTGAGGCCAACAATATGGGCCAATGCATGCTCTGTGAGAGAGTTAATAATCCAACTTAGGATAATCTGGTCTTGTTGACGTCAGGCCGTATAGGCAGGATTGGGAGTGGGAGTTGAGGTGGTAGCACCTGAGATAGTTGGAGGAGGGCAAGGGAAGCTTCCATCCATGTAACAGAAGAGGTCGTGGGCATGTAACAGAGGAATGAACTGTGATTTTCACAGTATATAGTTGGTCTTATTTGCACAGGGAGACGGTGAATAATACTCGAATGAGTAACCAAGGCTGGGGGAGAGGTGGTGGTAGAGTCTGAGGATGTCATGACATTAGTCTTTTGGCTCTCCTGATACCATATAAGAATTGAAGTTGAGTTGTGAATCCCACACCTTTACGGTTGGTGAGTGTTTCTATTTATAATGTATTGAAGTGATATGGTTTGTTACAATAAGGTTACAATAGGATAGAGTGCTTCAGCCGTGGTTAAGTAACAGTCTTGTGAGCAATAAGATCAGAGATAGTGGCTGACTTGGTCTCATGTTTATCAACAACATAAGACTCGGTCGTTATCTTATCTAGAGTTACAGTGGAAGTTGGACTCGTATCCGAAATATTGTAATCCCAAACCTAAAACAATGTATTGTTGTTAACTGAAACATATGTCGGAAAATTTTGTGAAAAGAAACCCAAATGTGGATAATCATGTAATTTTTTCAAAATTATTTACAAGGAGTGTGTACAAAATGTTGGTGATCATTGTATTCTATTAAAATCTTAAAAAAAAAAATTTATAGGTATGTCACTTGTCCAACTATGGGTGGTGGAGATAAGGATATTGGGATGGATATAGTGAAAAACTAAGAAAATTAAAGTGAGGAATAATCATATTAGAACTGAGGTGGATGTAGCTTTGGTTCATTATAAGCTTTGAGCGAGAGAACTGTATGCCTAATGGAGGCTTTGGATACCCAGTATAAGAGAATGACTTGATTCAAACTAAGGGAAGCAAAAGAACTAGGGGTATGTCTAAAATAATATTAGGGAAAGTGGTGAGGAAAGGCATGCTTAGCTTATGCCCTGTATCTTGTATGATTCCGAATAGAGTTGTTTGGAGAGCAATGATCCATATGGTCAACCACACTCAATTGAGATAAGGCCATGTTGTTATTGTTGTCAAGAAAAGATTTCTACATATTTAAGTAAGTTTATGGGGTTAACAAGAGTAATCAAGTGGAAAAATGTATACTTCATAAGCATAAATATTAAAAGGAACCAATTTCTATGTACGATTATGTATACGGTCATGTCTTTAAACTGCCCCAATCCAATGACTGAAGTCATGATCGTCTTTCATAAAATCTTTTGCCACATTAAAGTACCGAAATAAATTAGATGAAAAAGAGTAGACGGAATAATTGTTTTAAATTATACATAATGATATTATTGTGCTAAATGTAAACTACAACTTTTTTTTTTTTTTTTCTGACGATTTCTCAACATTATACATTAAAGATGAGAAACAAAATATAATAAGATCAAGAACTACAATAACATCTATTTATAATTTCCTATATCTTTTTTTTTCCTTCTCTTCTTTCATTTTTTTCTTTTATTAATAACTTGAAGTAATTAGGGATTTTAGAAAACCTTGGCAAAATAACATGGTTATGTTTAGTTGTCTAAAAATGTAGTATACTGGAGTAAACAATAATAGAAGTTGTAAACCCCACAATAGATCCCCCCCCCTCTCTCTCTCTCTCTCTCTCTCTCTAAACTATTGGAGTGATTCATCTATTTTGACATATGAAAACTCCAAATGTATGGATATCTAACCATATCGTTTTAAATGGAAAGGTAAACATAACACAAGCAAATGAAGATGGCCCTTCGTACAATAATATGAGTATCCTATTGGGCCTCTAAATCTGACGCCTCTGTGGGTCCTATGTATGGTTCGTAGTAACCCCTTCTAGCTAACAAAGGCAAATGAATGTTCATAAAAGTCATGTTGTGGCACTATGACGGGTGTAGAATGTGGATCTTCTTGGGAAAAGGGGGTTCTGGGTTACGATGCTGCCTACGTGGAAGGTCATAGGTGAAAATTTTATTACGTAAAGTGAGGAAGTTAAGGGTAGTTTTTTCAATATATTAAGTGGGTACTCGGTTATTAGGTTATGGGAGGTAGTTAAGTATATTAGTAGAAGTAGGAAACGTGGGAGAGGATATCATGGAATTGGCATAACTTATCCTTATGTGGTTATTGTATCATGTGTTTCTTACCAACAGAAAAAAAAATTGTATCATGTGTTTAAAGACAAGTAAGTAATAGAAGAGTTATGGACTTATGAATTAAACTTATCCCATATTTTATCTGCTATACTCTCTCTCTCTCTCTCCTCAAGAAACTCTTGTCCTTCTTTTCTATTCGAGGTTTCTTTATTCTCAAATATCTAACCTATTTCCATCTTTCCACCATTCCACGGCAAGTAAAGGGCGTGGCCGATCTCAGGGTCAAGGCCAAGGATTGTTACCAACACCATTGATAGAACATGCACGTAACATCTTGGTATCAGTGCCAGGTTATGGTTGATGAGCAATGCTTCCAACGGATTGAAGCAAGCACCTATGACCTTCCACATAGGCAACATCGTAATAGAATGTTCACAATAAGTCATATTGTAGCACTGTGATGGGTGTGGAATGTGGATCTTCTTGGGAAAGGGGGTTCTGAATATAAGTTGATATGAAAATTTGGGATAGGAATACTCTCCATGGAGCCCAAAGATCAGAAAATGATTTCACAACTGTGGTTATTTTGGCACGTGTGCTCTGGTCCTCCCAGCTAAGAGATCACTCTCTAATCCTTGGGCTCTATGGAGAGGAGGCGGATTCAAAAATTTGGCATCAATGAACTTATTGGATTGGTTATGTAAATTGTAAGTTTGGACTTCCATCACAATCCTATATCCAACGTTGATGTATCTATTGAGTTTTACCCTCTTTATATTTTCATTACTTTGCAAAGTCATTAAAAGTGAATTTTTAAACTCCACAAAGTATTGGGGGAGAAGTTTCATAGCCCATAATAAAATCAATGGATGTCACAAAGACTCTACAGCATAGTAGGTTCGATAATGCATATACTAGAAGTTTTTCTAGTTCTGCCATATGGAAGGTTAGATCGGAATAAAACTCTGTGGTAGGTAAACCCAAAGGTATATTACTTGAATATCAACTTTCAAGATGAATGAGGTTGACCACATGGCAAAGCAAAGCAATGAACAAATCCTAAAATGTATCAAAGGAGGGCACATAAACATACATGAGAAAGTACATGATTGAATTTGAGTATGAATTTTGATATATAGCAAATGTAAACTATTTCTCTACTGTCATGAGAAAGTACATGATTGAATTTGAGTATGAATTTTGATATATAGCAAATGTAAACTATTTCTCTACTGTCATGAGAAAGTACATGATTGAATTTGAGTATGAATTTTGATATATAGCAAATGTAAACTATTTCTCTACTGTCATGAGAAAGTACATGATTGAATTTGAGTATGAATTTTGATATATAGCAAATGTAAACTATTTCTCTACTGTCATGAGAAAGTACATGATTGAATTTGAGTATGAATTTTGATATATAGCAAATGTATACCATTTCTCTACTGTCCAATGATCAGTATTACAATATCATTTCTCAAAGTGGAAAAACTAAGGGTACCTGAATAGAGATTCTATCTAATTGAGTTTTTCCTTGAAATCTTGAACTCAAATTTGCAATGAAAATTAATTAACTTTAAGGTAAGAGATTGTTATCTAGTTGTGTGACCCTTGTACCATAATTCATGTGAAATAGATATGGTAATTTGGACTGGGCATAAAAGCCACATGACTCATGGTTTCAAGTATTGGTATCATATTAGCATCGGCTGAGATCGCTACCCAATACTTGATCTATCCAAATGGATTACCCTATCATTTCAGGGGTAGATAAGTACAAAAATGTAATTTTTTTTTTTTGTTAAAAGCAAGAGCAAAAATGATTGTTACACACCGATCCAATTTGATCCAGATCAGTATTATACTATTATGTCAATATTGTCGATACTGATACTGATATTGATACTAATATCAATATCAACACCGAGATCTAAATTCATGACACTAGTCACACGACCAGGTAATTTTGTGTGCGACATTGTTTTTCCCTAGACTTCAATTTATAGAGAAAGTTTCCACAGATGTGCATAAAGGAAAACCCACGATTATCATTATTGTTACATTTTTACCTTTGGTGCTTATCCGTTTATCGGGATTGCATCGGTCAAGGTCCATATTAATCGGATCTAACCGAAATTAACCGACACGATCCGTTTTAGAACCAGGGATCGCTTCTAACGTTTCTTCAACTCGAAGAAATGGTTTTCAGAACCCTAGTAGTCCCCTGGTCCCCTACATCCCTATTACCAACTCTTTCCGCGACAGTGTAGAGACAGTTCAGACAAGAATCATTTTCAGTGTGAGATATAAAAGGAAGGAGAGAAAAAATTTTGAAATAGAGTCGTGAAGGCGAAGATCTCTGAAAGGCTTTGGAAGTGGAACCCGCGGCGAAGACGGGAAATCATTTTCGCAGCGACCAATACTGAGCTATGCAACAGAATCTTTCTCTTCGGGTTTGCTAGTTAGATTTTAGTAATGGAGATTAAGCCATCAGCACCGGAGTTCATCGTCCCCGAAAACATCCTCCGACGAATACTCGCCGTGGCAAACTGTTACAGATTAGACGAAGCCCTAGAACTTCTCACGGAAGCCGCTCTAACTGAACATGGCCGCTCTGACCTAGCTTCCAAGCACGTTCTCCCTGCTGTTCTTCAACTCTCGAGATTTCTCTCTTCTTCGTCTTCGGCTCATCGTCATCTTCTCTTTTCCTCTCTCAGACTCCTACGAAACCTTTGCGCAGGAGAAATTGTTAATCAGAACTCTTTTGTAAGAGAGAATGGTGTCGAAGTTGTCTCAATCGCTTCCGGTTATCTGGGTTTCGATTCGGATTCCGATTTTACCTTCGTTCGGGCTGGATTGTTGGTACTCGGGAATATTTCTTTGGCTGGAGAGGAACATCGGTCTGCCGTTTGGGATTGGCACTTTCCGGTTGGGTTTTTGGAGATTGCAAGAATTCGGAAGGTTGAGGTTTCTGATCCTTTGAGTATGATCATATATAATTGCACTAAAGGAAGCCCTGAGCGAATTGGAGATCTGACTGGGGTTCGAGGTTTACCTATCCTCGCCGAGATGGTGAGGAATGCTTCAACAGGTGTGTTTCTTTTTGTTTTTCTACTCATGCGGATTACACTCTTTAAATTCACACTAAAGAACAAAATAAACCCTAAACCTAGAACTCGTCAATTTTTTTCCCTAAATCTACTGCTTCTCTGTTTTGGTTTTACCAGTTGGATTCCAAGAAGATTGGTTGAAGTTGCTTCTTTGTGGCATTTGCTTTGAAGATTCCCATTTTCTTTCGTTGTTCTCTGAATTAAGCTTAGTTGATAATGGCAACAATGATGGCAATTTTAAATATGGAGATAACGATTTTACAACGGAACAAGCTTTTCTGATGAGTACCCTTGCGGAGTGTTTGAACAAAAAAATGGCTGAAATTTATGTATCAAATGATTTCGCGCGCTCTGTTCTTGGAATACTGAAAATAGCTGCTGGGGTTCTTGATTGTGTTTCAAGAGGCAAGTCTGATCTTCCAACGGGTTCTGCTGCAATCGACGTTCTTGGGTACTCACTTACCACTCTGAGGGATATTTGTGCACGGGATGAGATGGTGAGCTCTGTAAAGGATAACTCAGGTGGTGTTACTGAATCGTTACTGTCATCAGGAATTGTAGAAATCATGTTAGATTTGCTTCGTAACCTCGAGCCACCTGCAATAATCAGGAAGTCTACCAAGCAAGGTGAAAGCTGCGAAAACCGTAAAGGATATATTGCTTCTAAATCGCCAAAGGTCTGCCCTTACAAAGGATTCCGGAGGGACATTGTTGGTGTCATTGGGAATTGCTTGTACCGTAGGGACCATGTACAGAATGAAATTAGGCAGAAGAATGGGGTTCTTCTGCTATTGCAACAATGTGTTACTGATGAAGATAACCCATTCTTAAGGGAATGGGGTATTTGGACTGTAAGGAACTTATTGGCAGGAAATGCAGAAAATCAAAGGGAAGTGGCTGAATTGAAGGTTCAAGGGTCTGTTGATTTGCCTGAATTTGCAGCACTTGGTTTGCGAGTGGAGGTAGATCCGAATACTGGTCGTGCAAAGCTTGTTAATGTCTCTGCTGGTGAAAATATTCCTGTAAGTTAGACAAGAATTTGGACCAGATGGTGTTCTTTATCTGAGTTCTGGAATTGCTCTTTCAATGCCTCATATGATGTTGGTTCATGGTTCGTTGCATCTTCTTGATTGTATATGGACAAGGGTTCTGCATACCTTCCCTGGTGGAATGGATAGAGAAGAAGAATGTACCCGTGTAAAGGTAATATTGAAAACTTTGTAGTTGTGGCAAGCTAGTCTTGGGCCATGGCAGAGTAGGGAACTGGGAGGTGAGTTAGTATTGCAGTTCAAAACTGAGACTTCTCCCTGTCTCGTCTCTCCCACCTCCACTCCTTCTCTGGTTCTTGTTTTTAGCTCGACCATGATCCTTCTGTGCTACCTCTAACTAATTGTGAGGCGCAAGGGCCATCATGGCTTTAGATTTTGGTTTAGGTGTAGATTGCAAAACTTAGCCTTAATATTTTCCAATAAATTTCTGCAGAATTTCTTTGAGACAATTTTGGGTGTTCTTTTTTCCAACATTAGTGAAATAAAATCATAAATTGGGATTCTTCGATCTCTTCATAATTTCATGAGGAAAAAGGTAGTCAATTGAAGCACAATGGCTCCCATTGTGTGGAACTATGCATAAGATATGCAAAAATGAGGAGAGTGACTCCCATTTTTTTTATGGCTATAATGAATTTCCCTTCATTTTGTACTGCTCAGGCCTAACAACTTTTAGATGTAATTTATCCTTTTTTCTCAGCCTTGTGTACAGAAAAATATCAGTTTGCCAAAAGACCCAGTCACCATCGCCCACAGTCAAGGGGGTGTCCCTGACCGAGACCTGATGGTGTCCATCAGATATGGCCATATGGAGAACAGTGGGGCTATTGTCGATTGATGCAGCTCCTCTATTGTGCACAAGAGATGGCAGCTTGGATTCAACGCTCCGCGTATTGTCATGGAACCCAATATATGGGCATATGCTTTGAGTCGCTTTAAGATGTTGGATCTGAGCTACTGCCTCTTGAGCTTCCCATTATTTACCATGCCTGAATAGAGTGTGCAGACATTGACAGCAAAACTTTCGCCATGCAAAATATCTGAACTATGAAAGCTAATATTTGAGTTTTCATATAATTTCTATGAAGATATTTTAATCTAGAAGAATGGTATGACAAATCTAACCATTGAAAAATAATTTTAATAGGTCACATGTTAAATTTTAGTCTCAAAATAATCATTTACAATCATGTTCAATTGGGAATCATGTACAATTAGGGGAGAGAGGTGGGGAGTGATGGGACTGTCCTATCTTTCAGCCACAGATGAAGGTAAATTTTGTCTTCTTATCAACTGCATACTCCCTCCCATGTATGATTAAGAGCGGTCCATGCATGGTTTGGCAGTTTACATATCTTGTCGAATCATGCTCATTGGTGTCGGCATGCGTCGCTCCTCCCTTTCCCTTCCACCATTTTGGGGTAAAAAACAAAAATGTATGATGATGTCCCGTTCATACTATGCACTCTTCACTCTTCACTCTTTCTCTTGGTAGGTTTAGATTTTTCAATTCCTTAGTTTTCCCACGCCACAAATTCAGATCAGCAAATGATGTATCATCAATATCAGCTGAGATTGATTTTGATACCTTACCGATCCAAGATTAGGTATTGTATCGGTATCAAGTTAAAAAAAAAAAAAAAAAAAAAAAAATTCATTTTTATAAAAAATGGGGTAATATTGATTAATCTAGACTGATACAACCAATCTCAAATCGATATTTGTCAATACTAATACCGATAACTAAATCCTTGGATCAGCCTGAAATTTCACACTTATGCATCCACCCTATCTGACCTACCACGTGATGAATCTAACTGCCCTAAATTTGATATAGGAAAACCAAGGATAGTGTTGATCCGTTGTGTTCTATTTTCATTTATATTTTTTAACGAAATAAGTAATAGTTTGATGATGGCCAGCTGCATCCTCCATCAACTATCATATGTTGTTCTCATATGTTGCTGGTGATTATCATTGACCAAATGTCTATACATCATTCCATCAAAAAAATGTTGATACATAGGCAATAATACTTTGTTCTTTCAATTAGACAAAGGTTTGCACTTGATATGTCGATAACGTATTCTAAGAAATGATATCAAATACAGCCATTTTCTTCCACCGATGATTTTAAACATGTGAAACCACTATTTATTGAACAAATATTTGTCATCTAATCTTCTAAAGCTCAACATTCTGTAGGTCTTGGACGCCTCATCCCCTAAGATAAAAGGCATACCCAATACAATAGGCTCCCGCATATGTGAGGTGTGGGGGACGGGGCAAGACGCAGACTAAGATCTCAACTCTAAATCTAGGTTAAAGATATTTGGCTATACAACTATACTTCAAAATTGTTTGTAATTGGGTAGTGAAACATTTGAAATTAAGGTTATTTGGCATGATTTCTTGGATAATGTATTCCAAGAATGCATACCAAACGCAGCATAAAAGTTACAAGTGACCTGAAATATGAGATTATATAAAGATTACATGACCGGTTATACGTTGCTCAGGGATCCCAAGGCTACATACAAAAGGAACACAATGTGATGATAATTGGTACTAGTTCTGTTGACGGAAGTACTAACAGTTCAGGAAAGAATCTACATATAAAGGACCTTTTTCTGCACCAATTCAGACAGAAATGTAAGGGGGCTTCCTATGGAAAGATAACTCTACTGCAGTATATTTTGTCGATTTTGACTAACATTTTCTGACTACAACTCCGCTTCCACAATAATCACACCCAACCTCCCCTTGGAAGAGTTCAAATGATGGCTAGACAGTTGGGCTTTGATGCAGAATTTTGCAACTGCCCTTCTCCAATGATACAAATGCTTGATATCTCCTGAGTCACGATGCAAGAAGAACAACAAAATATAATCAATGTTTTTCTTTAATCATTATAACCTTAAGATAAAGAAGAAAAAAAAAAAAAAAAAGAGTACTGAAGAGTCTAAAGGTTTGATCAATGAGTATACATATGTAGCAGATGACACCAGACAAAAATTTACCATAGAAGTCAAGTTAGATATTTGGGACATCAACTGCAATAGTACTTCCCCTTTAAGTAACCTGCCCTACCAGGTAGTTTGTAGGTTGGCAGGTAGGTAGTTTATCACACTCTTTGAGTTAAAAGTGCCACATTGATATAACTCCAAGACGCACTAATGGAGTAATGGGTGCTTATATTAGCATTAGAACAAGTAGCCCACCAAAATTATATTTCAATAACAAAAGAGTACAGAGGATGCTCTCCAACTACATTGGAAAATGGTAATCTTGTAAAGTAACTAAGCTTTAGCTCCAGATACAATTCCTGGTAGGAGCAGTTTCATGTTAAAGTAATTAAGCTCTATCATAGCCAAGCTGCTCATCCTTCTTCTTCCACATACATTAACCAAGGAGCTTTCTAACAGTAAGCTTTCTTCTTTCCCTTTTTGTGTCAGCAGAAACAAGAAGCTCCAAGATAATTCATTAACCACAATATCATGCCTCAATACTACTGGCTAAAACGCCCTCATAGAGCTGGTTCGGGGTTGAGCTTATTGTATGTACCATCAAAACTTGCACTGCATTGTGCTTTTATCAGTTGTTGTAACCAAAGGATGGAACATTGCATGAATATCCATTGCATATCAAAATAAATAAATGAATAAATCAAATCTCACTCCTTCAACTCATAATTTCATCAGCCATCTGCAAACCGTCGTATTTTCCAAGCTTCCATTTGCTATTATCTTGATGCTAATGCACTATTCACATTGGCCAAGATAACAGTTTAAATTCCAGTCACTTACCATTACTATCAGTCACCATGTGTGTGCATTCATAAGTGTGCATGTCTGTCTAACAAGGACTTTTCTTATCCTTGGGGAACACAAAGGTTCCCTCATGAAGTGATGTCTAGACAACAGTGTCATTACTCCTCAATCAGCACTCTAAACACCACTGGAAGTGTCAAATTGATAGCTAATAAAACTGTGGATAAGAAGCCATCCAAATTCCATGTCTGACCCAACTGAATCATATAGAACAATGTGCAACTTTCAAAATAGTTGAGTCACAACTATTCATAGTAGTCGATACATGTACCTTTATCACAAGCAAATTCGGAAGCAGTTTTGCTTTATTTACACTAACCAAGATAAGAGGCTTCACTGAGGTTGGAATACCTCAGTAGCTTTGATGTTGGTACCAAAAAAAAAAAAATGGAAACTTGGAGGTTCAAACATGTAGGACTGCCAAGACCCAATAGCAGAGTCAAATGTTGAGAGCAAGCCTTGGGAATCTGGTTCCTGATATCATCATATCACCATGGTTCAAACTGTATAACTGAGGAATTATGGTTTTGCAGCTTGAAGCCACAAGCTCATTCATGATTCATAATAATAGCATACTGGTGTTTTTGATAAATAAACATATCAGAAATGGATTGATTCCATGTTTCTCAAATGCTCTATTAAATGTTGCTACGTTGTAAACTTTTGAGATCATTGATCTCCAACTTATTTATCAGAAGGGTAATAGTACTTGCACCGTGGTGGCTGTGTGTGCCCACTAAATGGCTATGCCAATAGAACAGAAGTAATAAAAATAAGAAATGAAACAGCCCACAAGCTGTCTTACAGGGAGAAACAAGAAAAAATTAGAAATATATTTTGGGAAAGAAACTTGGAAATAACAGACCTATTTTGTTTGAACTGCAAAGCTTCAGCACTGGTCAAGTAAAAGCTACATCCGATCGGAAGACATACTTGACGCCCTTTGTGACGTTCCGGGCTTCATGTAGCATACACTTATCACCATGAATGTGAAGTAGCGCCATCCCTTCAACAGGAGCCACCTTTCAATGGGAAATACCAAATTAAGAAAGCAGATATTCCCCCAAGATAACTGTTTAGTAGCTGAATGGACAAAATGCAGTCCTCATGCAAGCATGATAAGTTGGAAGGAATGACAGAGACAAAAATTTACCTCGGCAACAATACCTCGTCTGGAATCATAAAAGACAGTCTCTCCTCCAACTAGTGACTCGGAAGATTCCTGCTTGCTGCCTGGATGACTACTGCCTTTGTGCCTTACACCACCACTAAGATATATTAACAATGTATAATAAGTACGACATTTATCCGGAAGATCAACACTTTCATCAATATGCCTCCCAAAGCGCTGGCCCACATTGTACCTGAATCTCCATCAATTAGTTATATTCATGAAGAAGAGAGCAATTGCAAGGGAACTAAAGTTGGTGGCTCATTGGTTTAAGCGTCACTGAAACTATTCACAAGGTTGCCGGTTCAACCCTAGTTGACACAGCGAAATGAAAAAGTTCCATAGGCATAGCTCGAAAAATTGAGCACAAAGGAAGATACATAAAACCCAAAAGGGTAGGTTCTTAAACAATTGACCCAATTTATATTCGTTTAAACCAATTTAATCTTGATTTAGCAATTCAGTTTCTTTTAGGATCTAGTTCTGTATGAGGAGTTCAAAAAAACTAGTCAATCGTGTGCGAATTCTAATTAAGGTTTCGAAAGAAAGAAGCAGTTCATCAGAGAAAATATACAATCTACCTGTAGAATCTGATATTTGGATTTAAACCCACAGCAGATTTCCCCCGAATTTTAATATCGGAAAAGATATTCCGGAGGCCAGACTCCCATATAGTTTCAGCAAGAACAGGGTCATTGACAGAAATACGGTCGTTGTCTCTATAAGCTTCCCCTTTTGTCGGGCCCAAGCTCCCTTGGTGAACGAAACCAATGGACTCTGCAGCGCTGACAAACGCCTTGGACTCGGCGGATGTAAAGAAATTCGGAACCTGAAAATGATGAAAAAGACGACAATTGTACCAACACAAGTTAATTCCACCAAAAAAAGATATATATCACCAATTCAAATCGAATTTCTTCGGAAAATATTCATCTTTAGATGAGTAAAGATGATTCGTTAGGGCGTAGTTGAAATCCAGCACCCACATCAACGATCAGGTCCCTCCAAAACCATTAAAATTCTTGGCAACTATCTATCAACTCTCTACCCAACAAAAGGCTAAACAAATACGGATGGAAGAAAAGGTATTGGTACCGTGAAGAGATGGGTGTCTCTAAGGCGTGCAATCTGGAGATCTCGTTTGGGCTTGATCACCGGCCACTTTGTTTTCTTCGCATTTGCTCCTTTTTCGCTCATCTCTGTTCCCTGCTTGTCTTCTTACAGAATAAAGAGAACGCCGGAAATACCGCCACTAGTTCTTCCCTCCCTAACTTTCAGATCAGAGGCCTCCGGTTGAGGAACAGCCTATTTATTTAAGGTATCAATACCAGGTATTCGGTCTAGTTCCGGTTTTGGTTCCAAGTAGTATTAGGGTGATTCAGAACCGGATCAAGTTCCGTCTCGGTTCTAAAAATTGATACTCGTACCCAACCTATCCTGTTTAGATTCGATTCGATTATGGTTCCTATTTCGATTCTGTATTCAGTTCTTATTTGGTTACAATATCCAGTTTCAAATTCAATTTTGTTACGTAGCTACTATTTTGAGGACAAAATATAAATGTTTATTCACTACGTTATTGGTCTTTCCCAACAAAAGAATGAAAGAAAAAAAAAATCATGAGCTTTCGATCATCTATTGAACTTCTAATATTGTTAATTTCACTACTTTAAAACACAATATGCAGAGAAGAGGAAGAACATAATACTTTAAACTTAAAGAGTTACAATTAAGTAGATTCTTTAATTTACGATTCATGAGTCCCAATGCAACAAAAACTAGAAAAAAAAAAAGAGGGTTTTAGAGTTTGACTATAATTAAAACTCTATAAGATGATTTATCATTTAGGTGATTGAATATATTGAGTTTTCATATAAATAATATCAAGTTTTTAGTTAAAGAGGAAAAAATGGACATTAAGTTATTCGGTCCGATTTTGATTAGAACCATCAATTCTTGGCATAAATCCAGATCCAGATTGAACCAAAATATAAATATTTATTTTAAATCCAAGATTTAACCATATTATAATGAGTTGGATTTGGTTCAGGGTATTCCATGTGGATTCAATTTTTGATTTCGGTTCCGCTTCCGATTTGACACCCTTACAAATATTTATCATGAATTAGCCATGGACTGGCCGCCATACGGCATAGGCCAATAGGCCATGGTGCTAGTGGCATACCCTCTCCCCTCCCCTCCCCTCCCCTCGGGAAAATAATCCTCTGTTTTTCTCATCCCTGTTTTTCCTTGTTTTGCTACATGCAGAACGCGACACGTGGACAACTTTAAGACCAACGCACCGGATGTAATAATCCTCACCCAATCTTGACCGTTGGTCTCCTTATTGTCCACGTGTCGTGTTCTGCAGGTAGCAAAACAAGGAAAAACATGGATGGGAAAAACAGAGGATTTTGATCCCTCCCCTCGCGGGGTTTGGCTGGGGTACTTGCGTACGGATGTGTCACTTGGCCTGTTCGGTCGGTTTTGGTCAGGTTGAATCGTTTTGGGGCTGGTACTGCATCAATCCGAAGCCAAACTCGAGCCATTAGGGTATGTTTCAGTTTCAGTCCGGTTCAGTTCTTTTATTATCGGGTTATTATCAAATTAGTATCGGTTTCGATTTTCAATGCATATATAAACAGTGATTGAAAAATATGTGTTTTTTTTTTTTTTGTTTTATTGGTTCGGTCCATTCAGTTTGAAAAAATCAAATCAATAAGCATTCAATTTGGTTCAATTTGAATCCGACCGGTTCGGTCTTGAATTTGACACCTCTACCTCGACAGTTTTGAGGTCTTGGAAATTGGAATCGATTTTCCTGCTCAAAAAATAGGAAAATCCTTTTTATGTCCCAAAGTTCCTTCATAATAGAATTTTTTTTTAATTTATTTTTAAGAGAAAAAAAAATCCCACTCATAGGAGAGGAGTAGGAAACGCCATAGGTTTGGAGATATTTTTTTGGTTTCAAATACTCAGCAGTGAGTGGCAGTGAGACTTTACCAAAAAAAAAAAAAAAAAGAGTGGCAGTTAGGATCCCCAAGCATATATTGCAACCATTGAATCCTCACTGCAGTCCTAACCAATGGATACGCATTGAACATCCCAATGACGGGAGAGGATATGATTCTTTGAAGAGGGAGAAAGAATATTTGTTTGATAAAGAGATTGGATATAGCGCCTAAGAGTGCCCACAATTTGGTAATGAACAGCCCATTCATTTGGTCACTCTGATAGTAGACAGGGATTGACCTTGATAGGTCACATATCGAACTTGAAGATCTAACTCAAATCATATGATCAGAGATACAAGGATTTCCCTCGTCTTTCCAGTCATTATATATATCACCAGGTGTCAAAACAAAATTTGTTTCTCTAAAACATTAAAAAATAACGTGTAAAAATTAGATTGACCTGAAAAATAATCATGATTAGATGATGAAATGGATAAATCTATCAGCTGCATAACAAACAAGTTGCAGAAGTGGGTTACTCAATTGACAACCAGGCACTCACTGAGCCCCTTGCATGTCTTTATGGTTTACTGATTTATGCTCTCCCTACAGCAACTCACAAAGGTGTGAAGAAAATGATTTTTTTTTGGCAAATCAATAATCTATTGCAAAGAATTCAGTCCGTTTATTACTCTACGGACATAAATATACAATATTTATCTCCAAAACTCCGCCCAACGTAATTATACAAACAAATACCTCTGTTAACTCATTATTAATCAAAACATCTACAAGGCGGGTTTCGCATTATTGAAAAACCTGTGACAACAAATAATGGAGTGGGAACTTGCACATAATTTACAGAACAGAAGAACAAGCATGACTTCCACTAATCTCATAAACTGTAGTTTCCAAAAAACGAAATCCTACACATATGCGGCGCATCTGCTAAACTTTAGCTTGATTGTCCTGTGTTGCAGAGCTAAAAATTCAAGACAGCATTGGAACGTGGGAGATTGATTGCCGCAAACATGGACCGATAAGTGGATTAGATGGTAAGGTTTTCTTGAATGGCAAAAAAGGTTCCCACTATGGTCCCTCCCACGTCTGGGAAACTTTCACATCCTTCAAGAGGCTTCACCCTACCCTTTGAGTCAACTTCGACTGGGTACTTCAGAAGGTGTCCCTTCATCTCTGTTATTTCATCAGAAGCAAATTGTTTCCAGTTCTGCTCCCCCAGAAACCTAACCCGTCTAACACTTTCAAGGCTCTCTGGTTGTGTAAAACACTCCTCAAGAGTTCCAATGTGCTCTGCCCACAGAGACATCCTATACCCATAAATCTACAGAAAAACACAACATTCCAATACTGAGTCAGGTATACACTCCCCAATAGAATCAACATTAGGTAAAGATGAATTACATTATGAGATTCTATATCAGAATAAGCTTACCTGTCCACATGGATTAGACCCTTTTTTTGCCCATGTATGCGAAGGCTGATAGGCACCCATTGCAATCTCTGTGTCTCTCGTGCCTTCCATGGATCGTTGGTTGATGTTCGCAGACCCCAATATTACATACTCATCATCCACTATCATTCCTTTTGAATGAACGTAGATCATAAAGCGTCGGCTTTTCCGGCAGAGTGCCTACATTTCCACATTTACAAGAATTTGAGTCAGGTAATGAAGAAAATTCAATGACTTGAGACACCAACACACATGAGCAATAAGTAGGTGAAAATGACAGCAAATGATATATTATTAAAAAGAAAAGAATTTACAAATGTGAAATGTAATTAATATACTGAGACAATTCAAGTAGCAATAAGTTGAATAAGTTGAAGGGTAGGAGAGAAGAATGAAACTTTAAGAAAAAAAAAATTATAATAAGGAAGTGAGAATATTCTGGTTTACAACAAAAAAAAAAAAAGGTGGAATGTAGTTTTAAGAGATATTGTTAAGTTTGTCTCGAATTCTTGACCTGTTTTGAAGATTGACCCGCTCCGATATATTTTGGTGGCAACCTGAATGAGAAGTTTTCTGATATCTGTGATGGAAGCAAAGACGGCCCAAGCCTAGAGCCCATCACTGATCTCGTATGGGGGTGCGGGGGCGTAGCCCCCGTGGTATGGGTCGACCGGATCGACCGCAACCCGATGGGTCGACCTGCGACTTTGAGTATATATAATTTACTGTTGCTTGTTGAGAAAGTCATTGTATTTTTTGGGTTTTTCGACCTAGGGTTTCAGGGTGAGTTTTCTGGCCGCTTCTTGGGTGTAATCTCTCTTCTGCATAGTGAAACATCTTCTTCTTCCCCCGAGGACGTAACACACCACCTTGGTGTGTGAACCTTGTTAAATCTCTATGTCATGCGAATCTATTGTCTCTTTATTTTTCGTATTTCTTAGTGTTTGATCTAACAGATATAGCAACAAGTTGATGGGCAGGAGAGAAGACGAATAAAACTTAAGAAAAAAAATTATAATAAGGAAGTGAGAATATTCTGGTTTACAACAAAATAAAAAAGGTGGAATGTAGTTTTAAGAGAAAAGAGATATACCTGAGGAGTGTTGGCTCCAGTTGGACTTTGTACAATTGGGACGTCATTCCCATCCAACATCTCACGATTGCCAAGGCAAAAGAAATTCAAATAGTCTTCTGGTGTATAAGTATGCTCGAGCCCAACCTCTTCCAAAGCCTTGTAAATTGTTTCATACATCATTTGCATTGTTTTATTCTGCAGCAATAACTCCAGTTAAACGAACATAAAGTATTTGGCTTATAACACACCACACACCACACATATCACCTTGCAAGTTCATATGACTTTTTTTCATCAATTTTCTTGCAAATAATGACAACTGCATTCTACAAGGCAACTTGAAAATGACTATGGATGTGATATGAATAACATAGTATCAAAATGAGAGAACAATAGAATCTCTTCAATCATGGCACCAAATGGGTAACATAACTGTTAGATTCCATCCCAAAAGCCTATACTGGTAGGGGAGATCAATAGGTATATGACGACATTAGACACCAAAGTCTGACTTTATCACTGATGATGGATATCAACACTCCCCCTCATGCGTAGGCAGATCAAACAATGCATACATGTATCATTGCTCAAATAGCATATATTTCCACACTTCAAAAGAATTAAATCTTGTTGGACAAAGTTGCCAAGGCATGGCCTAGGCAAACAGGCTCTTTCTTAGGTCGCCCAAGGAGATAGCACACCTTGTTGACATTTCACGACTTTACGTCGATTTAAGTTTGTTACTTTGTTTTTTGATGAATGTGCTTATATTATATCCTATGTTTTGTTTATTATATGTTGGTTTTCTCATATCAGGCAATTACTAGCATAATTATGTCATATTGCATCGAATTGGCTTCTATGCTGCATATAAATCTATATAAAAGTATCATTATTATATTACATATAGTCATATACTACATGCCTAGGGCGACGCCTAGGCGGGCACCTTGTGACCTAGGCACCCCCTCCAACGCCTTGGATCACCTAGTCACCTTGACAACTATGATTTTGAAGCCCAAGAACTTAAAACAATATATAACTCCCAACTGTTATGGACAGCAAAACAGTAATTGGAACCTACTACTTAAATCAATATATAACTCCCAACCGTTATGGACAGCAAAACAGTAATTGGAACCTACCTGCCAAAAGAGAATCCTTTGTGTAGCAGTACCTGTTGGAACACCCTCCGGCCACATCGGAATAACTATATAGACAGAGAATCTCTCATATGCTCTGATCTTATTGGCAATTTTCAGAGCAATTTCCATTGGTATTAAATTGTTTGCACCTACATGTGAAACCATAATTAGCTAAACCACCAAATTCTCATCCTGTTATGTGATACCTAATAATATCAAGAGCAGCAAAAGAGACCAGTGCTAACCTAGTAATGTATTATAAGACTAACATATACCAAAAAGGATCACATAATAGAAACAAGTATATGTTAATCTTGGTACAAATTCTAGCAGGTATAACTAATCTATTGCCATCAACCAAATATAAGGATTCAAGTACCGGTATCAGGTATCGTATTGGATGTGTAATTTTAAGAAATGTATCAAAGAAATGTAAGATATGTTAAAGATACACATGGAAATGGTTAAAAAACACAAAGAAATGTAAAGGATGCATGTAAAATACAGTTTTAAATTGGTAAAACACTATGAATAAGCAATATGTAAAATATATCATGAATAAAAAGGAGAACAAGGTATGAGGACACCGTATCAGGTTGTATCAACTGATACAGTGTAATACATTTTTTAAAATAATAGGTATCATATTGGATAAGTATTGTATCAATACCTTAAAGATACGATGCATATCAGTCATTATCAGTAAGTAACAAAGGATACTTAAACCTTGCGAATATACATGGTTCCAACCATAGTTTATGTAATTGACATTAAACTGAGCTTCACCATTGTCTCAAATCAACACTTCAAGTGAAGCTCCATGTAAGAAAGATGGTACTGAGAAATTTCCAATGACTTTCTAAGAAACCACATTTTGAGAACAAGGGGTAATAATCAAGACTTGCAGTCTCTGGATAAAGAGACTAAAGAAATTATCACTCCATTAGTGGAAATTGAGAGAGAATCTATTGAGAGATGAACAGCTATTTGCAACTGTACAATAAAAGACAATCAGCTAATTGCAACTGGAAAATCTTTCTCATTACTTAACACAGATTATTCACAAGCCTATATCCAGCTGGTCCAATATCAACCATGTCTGTCCAGTATAATATTGAATTATGTCAATTTTCTGGAAAAAGTTTTATAAATGCATACCAAAATGGGTAAGGCCCCATTCTTCCACCACTAGAAGGGATGAGATGGTCAATCCAGGCTATAGACGACAAGCAATCCTATGGAATGGACAAGTACATGGGGTTGCTGCCCAGGATTAATTGATAAAAGTAAGTTGTTGTATTAATAATAACTGCCTAGCGCAATTGGTGAGCTGTGATGGGAAAAAAAGCCCATGCTCACCAGGAGTTCTCGAGTTCGAGCCTACTAGTTGTTATTTACTTCCCCTCCCTACATATCCCCCCCCCCCCAAAAAAAAAAAAGGAAGTTGTATTAGTATTATCTAAAAGAGCAACCTGCGCAAAAGATAAACAGGACGTTATACAATTAGAAGCAGTCCTCAAAAGGACCATGTCTACAATAAAAACCCAACCTTCAACCCCATACAATTGCAAGGCCACATAACCCCTTACCCATTTACATATTCATCTCAATTTTACAAATGGAAAAAGTACCTCCCTAAACTCCAGGACCACAGACAAACAAAAAGACACTGATTTCTTAGTTTTCTTGCTACCCTGTACTTTTCTTCAAGTTTGAAGATTTGCATATCCCTTTCCATCCATAGGCACTGACACACCTCAAAAGGAATTCAATTAAGATTCTAACTATCCCCTCCACAGGACCCCCTCCCGTTCCTCCATGACTGATAGTAGAGTTGCTGTCAATGTCACATTGTAACTACCTCAAATTTGAACTTCAACTTGTCCAACTCATAGAGAGTTAGTTTATTACCACTCTTTATCAAGATTTTCTCGGCCAAGTTTCAAATGATTTATTAAAGGCCCGTGACGAATTCCTTCAAATGAAGTGTTGTTCCCTGAACAGATCAGATCTTGATAAACATTTTTCAAGAATGACTGATCGTTTCCATAAGATTGGCGGTATTGATGACGAAAATCTCAAACAGGTTTTCCTGAATTCTCTTCCAGAACCCCTTGGCACAGACACACAACAGTTTTTGAGGAACCAGAACATTCCATTAGCTTCCTGTACTATTGGTTCTCTCTACAGCTATGCTCTTACTGCCCTTGATAAACTCTGCAACATCAAAAAGGTCTGGAAGGATTTGCAAGATAGATCTGATAAGGTCTCCTCTGCCTGTGATACTTCTTATCTCAAGATCAAGTGCAAAGGTGACAAGTCTTATGATTGTTCCACCAAGAAGTCCTCTCATCACAGAAAGTTTCCACCTTTCCATCAGAAATGGAAACCTAAAAAGAAGTTCTCCTTCAGATCTCCAAAGTTTAAGAAAAAATGGAGATTTCTTCGAAAAAAGCAATTCAGAGGAAAGAATAAGTCTACTTCTTGCTATGTTTGTGGAAAAGGACATTTTGCCAAAAACTGTCCCCTGTCTCATAAGAAAGACAAGGTCATGCACATGTTATCTTCTCTTCATCATGAAGATCTTCAAGATGTAGACCTAGAATCTTTGTATTCTCTTGATGAATCACCCACAGATCTTTCCCTTTTTGCCATTGATTTCCCAATAACAGACTCAAACCCAAAGTCTTCTCTCCGAGTCCGAGGAATCTTTGTATTCTATGTTTGTTGCAGAGAATTAGAGACTTGTTGTTTATAGGCTGTGACCCAAGAAGAGGGGAGGAGACGAAGGAGGTCGTCTCAGGAAATCTATTGTGGGACATAGGTACAACAAGGGACTTGGTTAGAGTCCATTGTTACGAAAAAAGCATCTTCTGTATGGCCAGTAAGGAGATCAAAAGCATGATTTTGCAGCCGATAGGCCATCTGGTAGTGTAAAGTAGCAGCCTGAGCAATAGCGTTCTGAGGAGTAGGAAGAAGAGGATCTGAAATTTAAGAGCAGTAGGAAGAAGAGGATCTGACAGTGGGATGTTAAAATTAGGATACAGAGTTAAAAACATTGTTCCTGCATTTAGGGTCGTCTGAACAGTAGCAATTACGGCATGTTGATATCGCAAAAAACGACTGTCTAGAAGAGCTATCCGGGAAACCACTGGGAGTCCTTTTCTGCCATGGAAGGAGAGAGCAAATTTGATGGCTCCAAGATGGAGGTGAGTATAACCTTGTTGGATCCACTGAGGGATTAACTCCAAAGGTATCTCAAGGGTGAATAGTTGTTCTTTTTCAGTAGTAGGGACCTAGAATTGATCAAAGCGAGAAGCCTGAACCAATTCTTTCAGAGGTGGAGTTTTCTTAGGTTTAAGAAGAGTTGTCCATTTGGAAGGAGTTGGGGTTTTTGGGAAGACAGTATACGGATTAAGAAGCGGTGTAGGGGTAACAGGAAGAACCTGATCATCAGGGACATAAGAAAGTTCATAAAGATAATTTAAAGAAGAGGAAGAAGATGAATGGGATGACGAAGAACGTCGCGGGGAAGAAAAAAGAGAAGAAGGTGAGGCCATAGGAAATCAGTAAAGATAATGGGCATACTCCAGATTTGAACCATCACCACTCATCGGAGAAACTGAAATAGGTAAAGACAGCTAATAGAGGCCAATCAAGAACCACCTGATCATAGTACCTAATTGCAGAGCAACCTGAGCCAAAAAGGGCACAAAACGGCATCCTTAGCCTAAAAGCCCACCACACTCAAAGGTCTTTTTCTGCCAGAATGAACCATAAGCAGGGATTACTTGCAAAAGGGCGTGGCCTAGACTGTATCTTTAGCTAGTACAGGTTCAACCCGAACCAAAGGGACGGCCAGAGGAGGAGATTAGCCGGAGAAGGAGAAGTGAACTGGCTTTGATACCATTTCTACTCTGACACAGATATTCTAGACAAGCTTGTTCTTCATTGAGCACATAAGGCTCCATTTATAGAATCTTACAACATTGGATCCAATAATATGGGACCCCACACTGGACTCTTACAACGACAAAGCATAAGATACATAATTATCACATATGCCAAACACACAAACCAAGATGATAAGTGGAACCGACCACTAACCACTACTTTATACAAATTTATACATTGGAGTTATCAGAACTGTCAGAGCTACTGGCTGGGTATGAGCTGGCAGTATCAATCAACCAATCATTGTAGGCGTCGAGTAGCTGCTCGATGCGTGGATCAGTGAGTCTGCCTGTTTGATGGAGTTCCCAGGCAGTATCCATTCGAAGAAGGAGAGGGGTAGGAACTTGACTTGGAGAGACATCATTTGCTGAACACATAGTGTTTATTCATATCTGTGTTGAGCTCGAGTGGTAAAGAGATCATAAGATCTGATGTTTAACACATGAAAATCAGGAATGTAATGAATGTAATGGCAGGGTTGTTGATTTTCAAAGGTTTGGTGAATGAGAGGAGGTCGGTGGAAAATGATGGTGATGTGGTGTTGGTTTGGGTTCTCTTCCATGGTTTCTGAGAGATGGGAGGAGAAGAGATTAAACCAGTGATTTATGGGAGCAAAAAGTTGTAGGAAGGTAATGATTGTGAGATTGGGTCGTGGAATACCTCGGTTAGGAAACATCCAACGGGAAGTAAACCAGTGGATAATGCTAAGAGGAAGGCTTAGAGCAATGGTGTAAGCTGAACAGAGGTGCCAAAAGATACATTTGTAGATAAGAGGAAGGTCTTGAAGTTGATATAGGGTAGTAAAGGAGAAAAGGGTAAGAAATGGGTAGTCAGGGTGGAAAGAGCTACCTGGTAAGACTATTCCTTCTCGGCGAAGGGCGACTTTGAGGAGTTGGATAGCCGTAGTCTTATTGTAAGAAATGACTTTTCTCTGGGTTAGGTCTTGTAGGATTTCTGGTGGGAGGCCTGGTGGGAGAGAACAACAGAGGTTATGACCAGGTGGTGGAGGTTGAGAGGTAGAGGCTCCAGGAGTTATGGGGAAAAGTAGGGGTATAACGGCAAAGGTTGAGGTAGATCGGGAGAGGAAATCTGCCAAAACATTTTCTTTTCCTTTGATGTGTTTGACATTAAATGACCATTGGGAAAACCACTGAGCCCATCGGAGAAGTTGTGCATGGGGAAGGATCTTCTGCTGGAATTCAAGCATTCAGGGAAAACTTGAAATGTCGAGTTCGACGAGGAACTTATGACCAATAAGATGGAATTGGAATTTTTCTATGCCACGCTTGACTACTAGGATCTCTTTAAAGGTGGAATGATAATGAGCTTCAGAAGGCTTGAAAGATCCACTCTTTTAACCACATACAGTCCTTTTGGTGGCTGGATTCTGTTCTTCAAGAAGAACAGCACCCCAATGGGTGTCACTTGCATCTGTTTGTAAAATTCTTTTTCCAGTAGAAGGGATCTGGAGAGTGGGGAGGTTCTCAGAGAGTTTTTTCAGAGCTTGAATTGCTGTAGTGTGTTCAGAAGACCAAGGAGGGGCTTTCTTATGCAAAAGCTGGTGAAGCAGGGAGGTATGCTTGATCTGTTGAGGAAGGAACTCTGTCATGTAATTGACTATTCCAAGAAACTGTTGAACCTGATTTTTTGTCAAAGGGCCATCTGGAAATAGTTGCAACGAAGTTGCAATATGAGACTGAAGGTTATATTGTCCTTCTGAAATGGTAACTCCGAGAAAATCAATAGTAGAGACGCCAATTTGCATATTCTTAAGAGAGAGCATAAGACCATAATCTTGAACAATCTGGTGAAATTGTCGACAAAGTTGAAGATGATCTATCTCATCTTTAGAGAAGAGGAGAATATCATCAATATATATAAGAGCATGGTCTTGGATGGGAGCAAAGATTTTCATCATGGCTCTCTAGAAGATTGATGGGGTTGTCTTCAAACCAAAAGGCATCACTGTCCATTGCATATGGTACCCTAGAACACAGAAGGATGTCTTTGGTCTGTCCTCTGGGATTATCCCAAGCTGCCAAAAACCTACTCTGAGATCAAACTTGGAGAAGATATTGGCATGGGCCAATTGGAGGTGTAAAGCCGGGCGAGTTGGAAGTGAGAACTTATCATCAGCCAGAAAAAAATTTAAAGGCCAATAATTAATTACCATTCTTAATTTTCCACGAACTTGTTCTGCCCGTTTGTTGACATAAAATGCTTGGCATGCCCATGGAGAGAGGGTTGGTTCTAAAAGACCTTGAGTCTGTAATTGATGAATCTCTTGAACTGCCAAAGAAAGATGTTCTGGATTCATGCCTGGATGGCTGGCTTTTGTTAGGTTGACATCCTCATTCTTCTTGAAAGGGAGAGTAATAAAGAAGTCAGGGTTCTGCCATAAAGGATGTAAACATTTTGTGAGAAAATCTGTATGAGATTCCGCACATGTTGTTGAAAGGATGTGTGTTTTGATTTCTTCAAACAAAGATGGTCCTGCAAAAAAGAGATTAGAAATAGGAGACCAGGGAAGAAGTTGTTTATACACAAGGCCATAGGGAGTCCAACGGAGAGGGAGACGGTTGAGGACGTCAAAACCTATGATGAGGCCTTTGCCTGGACAATGGGTTCCTAAAACAGAATGGGTGAAAGACAGGGTAGGTAGAAGCTGGATTTTAATGGGATGTTTAGATACTAAGTTGATATGGAAAATTTCACCATTAGCTGCAAGAAATGGTAAAGGGGGTTCTTGGGTCTTCCAAAGGGATTTGGGAAGAACTTTTGGATTCATAATGGTGGTAACAGCTCCTGTGTCTAGGAAAGCTATGATTTTAATGGGTTTGGCATAAAGTTCAGGGATTAGGTGAACCGAGACATGAGGGAGAGAAATTGCTTGGCAGGGGAGAGGAGAAGGTTGTAGGCTGCTCTGGGAAGGGGAGATAAAAGGAATTACTTGGTAGAGGGGATCAGATTCCTCGGACTCGGAGAGAGAAACTCTGGGTCTGAGTCTGTTACTGGGAAATCAATGGCAAAAAGGGAAAGATCTGTGGATGATTCATCAAGAGAATACAAAGATTCTAGGTCTGCATCTTGAAGATCTTCATGATAAAGAGAAGATAACATGTGCATGACCTTGTCTTTCATGTGAGACAGGGGATAGTTTTTTGCAAAATGTCCTTCTTTTCCACAAACATAGCAAGTAGACTTGTTCTTTCCTCTGAATTGCTTTTTTTGAAGAAATCTCCATTTTTTCTTGAACTTTGGAGATCTGAAGGAGAACTTCTTCTTAGGTTTCCATTTCTGATGGAAAGGTGGAAACTTTCTGTCATGAGAGAACTGGAAAAGAACATTTCTCTCAAACAGCAAGAGGTAGTGAACACAAAAAACCAATTTTAAGCTGCCCCCCTCAGCTACAGAGTGTAAAGATACCAGACTACCAAATTTTCTCTTATGCCTTCCAAGGCTTGTCCCCTAAAAGTTTTATACTGGACATTTTGGGCTGTCCTCCTTCAAGTGTGTTGAACTTAGTGCTATTCCCAAACAAGGAATAGCGCTAAGTAGCACCTACAATAGGGACAGGATTGTCCTTGTCTCAATTGTTTGGGTCTTTTGGGGTTTTTTCTTCATGTAAGTGGGGGTTCTTTTGTCTTTCTTCTTGACCTAAAGTTATATATACAATAAGAGAACCTGAGATTACATTCACATTGAATTAATCACAGGTTGCTCTCCATTCTTGAGACCTCCTCTGGTTACTTCATCTTCTTCCTCCTCTCTTCTCTTTTCTTCCTCTTTTTCTTCTTGTTTTTGGTTTTCTGGTTTAGCTCCAGCTTCTGAAACTGTAACATGGTGTCAGAGGTGCTGTAGTTAAATTGATTTGGTTTCGAAAACAAGAAATCTGCTGGTTACGATCTAGAAGCTCTCCTTCTTGGTGTGCAGCCACTCATTGTTGCAATTGCTATTATCTAATCCCTAATGGAGTGATTTACTGTTCGTGAAGATCGAATTTACTATTACTGTTGAAGTGTGTGGCTGGTTGCTTCACTTGCTTGATGATTTGAAGCCGCCGCCTCTCTTACTCCTATTTTACCCAATCTATATGACGGCGGTCAGGTTTGAGGCTGCTGTTCCTAACTTTTGATCTTAGTTAGTAATGCTTTTGATGTCCGATTGAGTTGATTGATGCCTATATGTGCTTGCTGCTCTATCCAAATATATGTTCAGATCTGATTTGTGGTATGGGATTGTTGGATTGAATCCTAAGTTTCAGATCTGAATTGTATTACTACCTGTCTGGATACGTTCATACTCTTGCCTGCTAGTCATTCTACTGGATTGTCATGGCTGGTACTACACCTGCTAGCACTTCTACTGTTTCTTCTACTATTGCTTCTTCTGCATCAGATAATATCAATGTCCAGATCACTTCAATCAAGCTCTAAGGGAACTCAAACTATCTTCTTTGGGCCCAGTCTGTTAAGGTGTATTTGTTGGCTAAGGGCAAACTGAGCTATACCACCTCTGAGGCTCCTTTGTCTTCTGATGCTAATTATGATAACTGGATGAAGGAGAATGCCTTGATTCTGATCTGGTTGTGCAACAGTTGGAACCAGATGTAGCTGCCAATGTCATGTTCCATTCTATAGCTAAGGAAGTGTGGGATGATCTGAAGGAAACATACTCCCAAGAGAAGAACATGACACAGATTTATGACATATATGAGCTCTTCCAGTTTCGTCAAGCTGACAAATCCCTCTCTGAGTATTACAGTACCTTTAAGGGAATGGTGGAAGAGCTTAATGTATTCCAACCTCTGACTAGTGATATTGAGAAGTTGAAGGCTCAATGGAATGAGTTCTTTGTTTCCAAATTTTTGGCCGGTCTGAACAGTGATCTGAAGGCAGTGAAGTGCCATCTACTTGCTGATGATACGGTCCCTACTCTGAATGATGCATTTTTGCGACTACAGCGTATCACCTCCTCATCCAAATCTGATCAAACGTCCAGAGATGATCCTGCATTCTTTGCTAATCGTGGCCGTGGTCGTGGTCGTGGTCGTGGTCGTGGTCGTGGTCGTGGTCGTGGAGGAGGATGTGGTCCTATGGGTCGAGGTTCTAGTGGACAGTCCTCAGATCGCACAGGTCACCAGTGTACTTACTGTGGGAAACCTAACCATACTATAGAGACGTGCTGGGCCAAGTATGGCAAGCCAGAGTAGGCAACTCAATTAGCCAATCATGTAGTGTCCGATGATGGTACTGACACTGTGTCTCCAACAACTACTACACCTATACCTTCTTCAGGAGATTCTTCTACTAGTATGCGCAATGACATTAACCAATTTACTTCGGCACTTGCACTCTCTTGAGGCCTCTTCTAGTACATCCAATTGTGCCTCCACATCCGCTGCTACCCTTGCTTATGCAGGTACATCAGCCCTTCTTTCCACTACATCTACCCCCTGGATCATTGATTCAGGTGCTTCCGCTCATATGACTGGTAAGTCATCACTTTTTCAGACCTTCTCGTCTAGTACTAGTTCTATATCTGTCATTCTTGCGAATGGTACATCCACCCCTGTTCTTGGACATGGTACTATTTCACCTACTTCTTCATTGCATTTATTTTCTGTATTACATGTACCTCAATTTCCATTAAGTCTTCTTTCTGTGAGTAAATTGACTAGATCTCTCAATTGCTCAGTAACCTTCTTTCCCTCTCACTGTATTTTTGAGGATCTTCACTTGAGGAAGACGATTGGTGGAGGGCATGAAAAGGATGGATTGTATTACCTCAACAGTGGTTGTCCTCCCACTTCTGCTGCGGCTACTGCTATTAGGGATGTCTCTCCATTCCAATGGCACTACCTTCTAGGATACTTAGCCTTACCTCGATTACAACTTTTATTTCCTAGCTTTAGATATATTTCTAGATTAGAGTGTGAGGCCTGTGAGTTGGGTAAACATCATCGGGTGTCTTTTCCATCTCAATCAGTGTCTCGTAGTCCATCGTTGTTTTATTAGTTCATTTTGATGTATGGGGTCCTTGCAGAGTTAGTAATAGGTTTGGCTTTCCCTATTTTGTTACATTTGTGGATGATCAGTCTCGCCTCACATGGCTTTACATGTTAAAGGACAGATCTGATTTTCTATCTATGTTTCAAAAATTCTATAATGAAATAAAAACTCAGTTTGGTATTTCCATTAAGATTTTTCGTTCTAATAATGCTTTAGAATATGCTCAAAATGATATTTCTGACTTTGGGATACCCATGGCATGATTCATCAGACTAGTTGTGCCTACACCCCACAGCAAAAGGGGGTTGCTGAGCGCAAGAACTGTAACCTCCTTGAGGTAGCTCGAGCTATTATGATTCATATGCATGTTCCTAAGCATTTTTTGAATGATGGGGTTTTAACTATATGTCATTTGATTAACCACATGCCTTCTTCTGTTCTGTCAAATAGGTCTCCCTTCTCTGTCTTATTTCTTAATCTACCTAGTTTTCCTCTTCCTCCCTGGGTTTTTGGGTGTGTGTGCTTTGTTCACAATCTTCACATGCACGTTGATAAGTTGTCTCCACGGGCTACTAAATGTATCTTTCTGGGCTACTCGCATACCCAAAAGGATACAAGTGCTATGATCCTGTTACTCACAGGAACTTTGTTAGTGCCGATGTGACCTTTTTTAAAGGCACATCATTCTTTTCTCCACAGGTATCTCAGCCTACTAAGGAGTGGTCATCTCCCTCCCCTCCACCCATTCCATCTCTTATATCGATTCTTGATACCCGTAATACCAGTGCACCTATTCTACCTCCTCTACAGGTTTATCAGCGCAAGACAAAGGTTGGACAGTCCAGTGGCGAGGTTATTGATCCGGCTGCAACACATTCACTTCCTCCACCGCTACCTTCCTCTGGTGAAGCTCCTCGTTTTTTTGTTCCACCTGGTGACTTACCAATTGCTCGCAGGAAAGGTATACGTTTTTGCACTCAAAAATCCTGGGCTGTATACCCTATTGATAATTTTATGTCTATCTCTCACCTTCCACCTTCTATTCATGGCCTTGCTCTATCTCTCTCTACTAACCTTGTTCCCTGTACTCATATTGAGGCTCTCTGTATTACTGGATGGAAGGGTGCCATGGATGTAGAAATGGATACTCTCTTGAGTCATGGTACCTGGAGTCTGGTACATTTACCTCCTGATAAGGACCTGGTGAAATGTCGCTGGGTATACACTGTTAAGTATCATTCTGATGGCTCTGTTGAGCGGTTGAAGGCTCATCTGGTTGCCAAGGGGTATACTCAGACTTATGGTGTTGATTACTTTGAGACCTTCTCCCCGGTTGCTAGACTTAATTCTGTTCGTGTTCTTATTTCTCTTACTGTCAATTTTGATTGGCCTTTATTTCAGCTGGACATCAAGAATGCCTTCTTGTATGGTGATCTACAGGAGGAAGTTTATATGGAGCAACCTCCCGGGTATGTTACTCAGGGGGAGAGTATAGGTCGAGTGTGTCGCTTGCACAAAGCGATCTATGGTCTCAAATAATCTCCTCGGGCATGGTTTGATAAGTTCAGTGCTACCATAATCACTTGTGGGTTTTCTCAGTGTTACTTTGATCACTTTGTGTTTGTTCGCCACAGGGGATAAGATGGTTATGTTGGTAGTGTATGTTGATGATATAATCCTGACTGGTAATGACGAGGCAAGAATTTCTAAAGTGAAAAGTCATCTCCAGCATCATTTTCAGACAAAGGATCTAGGCCAACTTCATTATTTCCTTGGGATTGAGGTAATCTGGAGCAAAAAAGGGATCAGTCTGTCTATCCCAAAGGAAGTATGTAGTGGACGTCTTATTTGATACTGGGATGCTCGCATCCAAACCTGTTGATATCCCTATGGATCCTCACCAAAAGTTTGGTGTTGATGATGGTAAACCTCTTCAGGATATACATCAGTATAGAAGTCTGATTGGCAAGCTAATTTACCTTACTGTGACTCATCCTGACATCTCCTATGCTGTTGGAGTTCTCAGTCAATTCATGCAATCTCCTCAGAAGGCTCATTGGGACGTTGCTGTTCGTGTTCTTCGCTATCTGAAGAGGGCCCCTGGCAAAGGGTTAGTTTTTCGTCCTAATCAACACATGGATCTAGTTGGCTATTCTGATGCTGATTGGGCTGGCTCTGCTAGTGATCGGAAATCTACCACTGGATATTGTACATTTGTTTGAGGTAATTTGGTCACGTGGTGAAACAAAAAACAGACCACTATTGCCCGGTCTAGTGCTGAGGCAGAATACAGAGCTATGGCTCATACTACTGCTGCTGCTGATGTGGTTGCGTTCGTTACTCTTGGAGTTGGGATTTCCAATAACCAAACCTATGTAGATGCATTGTGACAACCAAGTTGCTGTGTATATTGCTAGCAATCCGGTCTTCTATGAGAGGACCAAACATATAGAGGTAGACTGTCACTTTGTTCGTGATGTTGTTCTAAAGAAGCTGATTGAGACTCCGTTTGTTTCATCAAAGAATCAGTTGGCTGATATGTTCACCAAGTCCTTATTTGCTCCTAGCTTTCACAGCAGTTGTACCAAGCTGAGCATGGGAGATTTATATGCTCCAGCTTGAGGGGGAGTGTTGAGGGAATAGCGCTAAGCAGCGCCTACAACAGGGACAGGATTGTCCTTGTCTCAATTGTTTGGGTCTTTTGGGGTTTTTACTTCATGTAAGTGGGGTTCTTTTGTCTTCTTCTTGACCTAAAGTTATATATACAATAAGAGAACCTGAGATTACATTCACATTGAATTAATCTTAGGTTGCTCTCCATTCTTGAGACCTCCTCTGGTTACTTCATCTTCTTCCTCCTCTCTTCTCTTTTCTTCCTCTTTTTCTTCTTGTTTCTGGTTTTCTGGTTTAGCTACAGCTTCTGAATAAAAAAGTGCAACATACACTCCGTCACCCATAAAATGGCCACAAGGACATTCCCATATTATTGCTAAGGCACTTTATCCTAATGAAATACCACATCAGGTTATACAGAAACGAACAAGTTATATGAGGTCAGTTTAACATTCTAAAATGCTATAACCCAGCTAACATCAGTTGTTTGGCTAAAATTACTTTTCTTACATGATTTGAAGAGCAAGAACACTATATTTAATCAAGCCTCTGGTCCAGGTAGCATGGAACCCAAGTTCATTGGGCCCAGATTGCATGAATTGGCTCCCAAGTCTTTTGAGTTTTGGCCACTGTTGCTGAGTGTACTCACCAGATTAGGGGTAGAGATGGAGTGGCAATGGGAGCTGTTCAAAGTGCTGGCATGAGGAGACACCAGTGAACAGGAATCCGATGTTCTGTCTCCTATTGTGTTGGGAAGGATGCCCCTTCGAAGAGAAATATCCAAAGGGGTGTCTCACTTTCTGAGCACAAGGTGAACAAATGTCACCGTAAATTTTTCCCAAGGGGCAGACAACTTCACTTATCTTCTTTTTTAATTTCCAAAGTCTGGAGCATCCTTGGTCTTGAGTAATTGAATTTCCAAAATTGGGGGTGGTGGGAGTAGGGTCATTGTTAGCCTAGTTAATATGGACTTCCAATGTAACCGGATTGCCTAGTGACCAAACAAATTCAACTGTAACTTTTCTAGAACCAAAGCCCCCCATCACTCACCCACTACTTTATCTGATATCAAGTTGGAAGAAATGTCATGTCCCTCGACAAAGTGGCAAGGTTAGCCCTTTAGCCCACAATCGCACATTCCTTAGAAGACAATCCTGACTTCATCGTAGAGGCGACACTAGGACTGCAAGTGCACCTTTACACCTTATAGCTCAAAGTGGGGAGTCCCCCAATTAAGTGATCATCCCCCAGTCAACATTCTTCCCACTTGCCTGTGTTTTCCCTCCATAGGACAGGTTTCTGCTAATCATTTACAAGCTTGGCCATGTCACATGAATCTTCTCTCATATGTTCCATAATGCCATAGACCAAAAGTGATATTCTTCAAGGTCTCTCTCTGTGACTTATTGGGTTTGTGGTCTCTCATCTTGACACTGCATCTGTCATAGGCCAACAGCGACTTACATCTGGGGCATATTATACTCCCGCCCGAAGCTAGTCATTGCAGCCACCTTGGGTTTGCAGTGACATATATTTCCGGCTCACCTTGTGGGGCATGTAGTCATTTCGTACCATCAGTGACGTGCTTTTGATGCACGTTTCACTCCCACCTTCTGGGCTCTTGGTCTTCACCACCTTGCATGTTGCCATACCAAACACCACAGCTATGTGCCTTTAGGACATCTTTCCCTCTAAACTTGAGGTTGTACAACCTTAAGTTGCTGGTCAAAGACTTCAAAAGGTTATTTCATCCCCCCCCCCCCTTTTTGGTTGTTACCCTGACTCTCTAACTTGTCTTGCACTGGATTGATTCACTGCATGGAAAATGGTGACATAGCAGTTATGCGGTAATCCCTTATTGCTGATTGAAAAATCTTCATCTGAAAGATTTATGCAACACATAAGACAGCTCTTCTCTTACCATGGAGGCAATCCCTGGATTAGGTCAATATCAAAATAAACCAATGTTTTAAACAAACTGCAAAGCTACCAATCACCAGTAAACGATTAAAGGTACACTACCACATCATCAAGATTTCATGCCAAGTCTCAAAGATGCATGCTCCAGTGGTCCAATGTGAAAAGTGAAAACATGTCCTAATTTCTGTGTAGCGTAACAAACAGAACATTTTATGCTCTTCATGTAAAAGGGTCATAGTTCCTCACCTAAGTCTTTATGTTGAGACCAATTATATGATGACCCAAGGAAGTATTGGTTTTCAATATAAATGAAATGTTGGGCAGATCGGATGGCCTTCACATATGCTGTATGTATGCTCATGTCAATCAGCACATTTTTACCGCATACCAAGTTCTGTTGAACATGACGTAGGAGTTGATTAGTCAACATGGCATATGATACTCAGAATGCAGTGTGAAAGAATAAGTGATGAAACACTACCTTGATTGTTGCGTCTTTTGGATCCTTTGGGAAGCCTTTCACAGAATTTGAATCAATTGAACGGAAAACCTATGGTTGTTGAGGGAACCAATAAAACAGACAGAACCTTAAAAAATCAAAGTGCATATCACAAAATCTAATACCAAACATAAACACAGTAAAACTCACAAGTGGACCAGATATTGAGGTGACAATAGAAGTCCAATTTACCTGGACATGCCAAGTCTCTGGATCATTCTCACTTAGGTAAGGAGCATCAAGCACACCAATGATGTCAGGAATTCTTTCTAACCTAAGCAAAGCATCATCATTTGATTTTTTTAATTTTTTAATCCCTTGGGGTTTTGAAGCTTTTCGCCAGCGCTCTTCGAAGTTGGTAAGAACATCATAAGCTGCTGGTCCATCAATTTTACTGTGCAGATCATGCCATGGTTCCCTTGGACAACCGGCAGTTGGCCCCTGCTTAGGGAATATCTCAATGTAAGTAAACAAAGAAGAGTAAACAATTTATAAAAGGGCCATCACCCAGTGTTGGTCCCACCTATGCACGGGTCTTGGGAGGGGTGAGTTTGGAGACAGTCCTAACCTTTGGCATTTTGTGCAAAGTGGCCACTCACAAAACACAAACCTGAGCATTTGCCCCAGCAGACAGAGCCTTTTTCCATTGTTTCAAGCAATGGCTGCTAGGAGTGAATATTTTGTCCCCCAAAAAAAGAAGAGGAGCCAAGAGCTTAAACTTCAAACCCTCACAAAATATTCAGCACTGGTGATGAACCACCGTAATCCATGGTGGCCACTACTGTTTTTTTAATAATCCCTGCCAAGATTTTTAATTATTTAACTGATAACAGTGTTCACATTTCTTTTATCATGTTGCATGGGTCATGGTTTTTCTTGGACTGGTCAAAGAAATTTTCATGAAGGAGTAAAATAATGAATACATAGCAATTCAAAGAAAGAATACTTAATATTTTCAATAATAAAGTTCCTTCTAGTGATATAATGAATACATAGGAATAGAGTACCCTATTCAGATTTAATGTTGAAGTGCTTTTCCTATGAATTTGACATACAAGTCTAATGGCATTATATTACACTTTCACTTTTTTCTTTCTTTATTTAATCTAGTAATACTTGCTTTCTCAGTTTCTTGGGGTCAAGAAGTGATCAGTAAGTTAGATTGGACAAACAGCAAAGTAATATTCTTCTGTATTTGCAACCACCTAAAGCATCCACTGCAAAGGGAATGTAGATCAGTAGATGATTATTTTTTTCCTGTTAATAGCCACAATTCATTATTTTAAAGAGGTCATGCAATATTAGTTACCTTTTAAAGAAGGCGATCAAAGTAATTTTCCCTAATTTTTTCCATTAACATTGGCTGAAGCTCATGAAAAGTTTAGCACTCCAAAAAATTTTCCATTTTTTCTGAACAGTCCAAATAAATTTCCTAAACTAATATATATACCCAAGGAAAATATTCATTGAGGCCAATCCTCGATTTTTTGAACTTTTCATTTCATGAATTTGGTTTGAGTTTCCAAGAATAGCTGGATTTTTTTTTTTTTTCATGCACAAAGGCTGGAAAGGGAACTTTATCATTTTCATTTGGGTAATGTCAATACATCATGAATTTGCAAAAAAGATCAATTAATAAGAGTAATAAAAAAAGAAGCCTCAAAACTCAAGTAAAACAGCATAGAAGAACATCTATGTAGGATTACCGTGAAAGTAGGGTTATGATAGTCATCCTTATAAACAGTTTCTAGTGTCCGAAATAGGGGATGCCTTGGAGTATCATACCGCCCATCACATAAATCAAGTCCTCCAACAAAAGCTATGATTTTTCTCTTATTATCACCAGCGTCAGCATCCACAATCACAGTTTTCTGATGGTGGGTGTAGATTGTTCCAACTTCCTGAGAACAAAAAATGGATAAACATATGATTCAAATCCCTATATCAGAGATATGTGAAAACTGGAAAAATAAATAAATAATATAAAATAAAATAAAATCAAAGAGACATAAGAAATGGGAAAAAAAAAAAAAAAATTCCAGGGGACAGGAAACTAAACATAAAGCAGAGACTTGTCCACACAAGAATATTACTGCACTTAACAACTCTTGATTGAATTGTGAGTCTTTTTAACTACTGATAAATATGAACACATGAAAAAGAAAGATGCCTAGCTAAATCGGACTAAGGTTGAAAAAGTTGGGGGCACTTAAAACAACAAATAGCAAGTACGTGAAATATGGAAAAGTCAAGAACATTTAGAATGAGGTACCCTCATGGTTCCTTGCAAATATGAAAATGATTTCAGATATTAGGGGGAGACAAAAAAAAAAACCCTCAAAATTTATCCATCCTAGAGCAGCAAGAGAATCATCTGGAGCCATGCTCAGTGTTGGTGAAGTATCCAACTTATATGAAGGTTTTGTATGAGTTTCAATTCAGTATTGGATGTTTCATTAGTAAGAGAACTGCTGATCTGAAAAGAAAGGAAAAATTGTGCTCTATGGGAAAGGCATGATCAAACATGATAAGCCTCACCATCCACAAAAGGAGTGCCAATATTCATATATCCAAAATCTTAGAATAATATAAAGTGCCAACTAACATACTGGGCAATCACCAAGGAACTTCAGAAGGTCTACCAATCCAAGAGACTAGACAGAGAATACTTTTCATTCAATAGTCAACCAACAGTAACTTTGTTGGGTCTGGTTTAGGTCTGGTCTATGGGGGCAGGTTCAATAGTAAACTGAACAAGATAGCCAATTATAATAGATCATATTTTATTACATCTTACGCTCATAATGGCTAATAAAAGGTAATGGTTTTCCTCGACATCAAAAAAATTGTTACATAGCATATCAGATGTGGCTGGAATTTTGTTGATCGGTGAACCCCAAGGTTTCCTATTCACATGCCATGTTTTAGTTCAAAGGGCATTGACCAATACATGCAATGGAAGTAATAAAAAGCTCACCAATATAGTAATTATGTACTTTTTCAGTAATTTAAAACGAGCAAAAGACAAATAAGTAAAGATTCAGATGAGATAATCATTTATGTCTAACCTGCTGTTTAGCCCAGCTATGTCGTTTTCCAGCAGATCGGGGGCAAAGTAGAACTTGCACCGAAGAGTACTTGAAGAAGCGTCTAATCTCTTCATCATGGGTCTGCATGACTCCATCCTATATATTCAAAAACTGATTAGCAAACATGCAAAAGACATGGTTACCCGAAAAAATGCAATAGCCTTGGAAAGAAACTCCTCGAAAGAAACTTGGAGAAGTGATATGAGGAGAACCTGACTAATTCTAAGCAACCAAAATGAGTATATCCTTTTACATGTTCAAGAATACAAGCATACTTAAAGTTCAGTAATAGCCCATATCGTATAAAAACAAAGAAATATAAAAGGAGAAAGTGCACACATCAGCATAAGCACATTATACAAGCATGCCCTCTATATCTCATCTTGTTGTGATACCACTAGACCATGAGTCCCAGCCACTCTCAAACTAACAACAGGAATTTAGACAGTTGGCTCAGGTGGACCACTAAATAACATTTTTGACATTGTAATTGCCAACTTTTGTTAATAAGCAATACTTTCAAAACCAAAACTAAGGTATAAACGGAGAATTTGAGCCTCCACGTGTTAAATGTCTATTTGGAAAGCAGACAACAACTACCATAGATTCAAGCTTCAAAGTAGAAGTCATGGGAAAAGTAGGTGACTTTACCGTTTTATAGCCCAAGATGTTCCTCGAAGTAGGATCATCCCATACAAGAAGAAGGACTCTCAAACCTTCCTGTGACTTGGTCGTGAGAAGATCACCCAGGGTACAGTCTGATGCATAACCAGCATCCCGGACGAGTCTGACTTTGTGGAACACAGACCACCCTGTGATGTAAATTAAACGACGAGCCTGACTTATTGCATCAAAGATGTCACGCCAACACTTGCCATGTTCGAACAGCATCCCATGATCTAGCTTGAGGTTTGGAAGACAACCATCTGGAACATGGGCATCTTGATAAAGTGTAACTTTCCCACCTTTCCTAAGAGGAAAATATGTACCCAGAACACCAGGAAAATCAGGGCCTGATCCAACTCCATTATCATAAATGGTCAGTTCATCTATTGGAGTATACTGAATTGAAAGACTCAATTCGGCTCCCGGTTTACAGGGCTTCCCATTACCATTGAGGATTGGGAAGGATCCCTCCACTTTTGCTCCTGAATATATATGCTCCACTGGGATGCCTACAACCCCCATTACCTGGGAGCCAACAACATCACTGTCTTTGACATAAAAGTGAACTTCTGCAGCATAATGTGCCACAGGAACATTAAAATGCTGCATCCAAACAGGGTTCTCACTATTACTGATGACAAAAGTACGTGCAACTACAGCTGTGGAAACTGAAACTGTGACATATGGATCGCTGGTTATCTTATGTTTCATGCCCCCCTCAATTTTGTTGGTTACGTTTACCGGTAGTCTCCCAAAGATGTCTCCTAAGGTCTTATGGAACATATCCATGTTGGGAAGGTTTTTCGCATCACGGATCCAGATATCTAAATTCCCATGCAACAGCAACACCTTCAAAGACCCTTTAGATGCTTGAAATGGAACCATCTGTAGATTCTGACCGTGAAGTGAGCCCTCAAATGATGACGAAGAGGCATAAGGGGATTGAGGAAGAGGCAATGGCCCTGGATACGAATGTTGTACGCTTGGGAACGAATCATTAGGATAACCATACATGTCCGCCCGGCTATTGTACCTTCTTGCACTCAGGCTCTGCAACTTGGGGCCTGAATTTGAGACTGTTGGAGGAGCAGAGGGCTGGTTATCAGATAACTGCACTCTACCTAGGAGATCATCAATTGGGGGGTAAACAGAAGGGTGGGACTGAGACGAGCTACCAACATCTTCACGATAGAACGAGGACCCAACACCAGCTGATGCTGAACTATCTTGTCGGTGGAAATCGGGCAAGCTACTGGTACGAGAATGATTCATGTGATGACCTTCAGGCAGTGGGTAGGGATTAGATTCATGGGTTGGGTAATGCGAGGAGCTGTCAGAGAAACTAGCAATGTGTTGGAGCCGCGGAGGAGAATTATGGGTAACAGTGGGAGGCTGCTGGGGATTGGGATATGGGTAAGGATAGGGAGCCGGTGCAGAGTGAGAGGGAGGGGGAGGGGGATAATGGTACATGGTTCCAGAGTGGCTGTGGTAGACTGGGGGTGGCTGCTGCTGAGGTGGTGGGTACGGGAAGGAATGAGATGACGGATAGGGATAGGAATACGGATATGGATACGGTTGAGGAGGAGAAGACGATGCAGAAGGTGGGTATGAATCTGAAGGGGGAGGTGGATGAGCAGATGGAGGAGGGTACCGATAGGGATCAGGGTACGAATATGGACTGTAATTCTCCATTATTAAAACTTAAAATCTGCTCTATGTTTCTAAAGAATTGATGAATTTCCAAAACCAAGAAATGGTATAATTTGATTTGCACTCTTTCTTGTTTGACAGAGATCTTAAATCGATTGTTCAAAGTTCAAAGTTGAATCGAATTAAATTGTTTCAGGACAAAATAAGAAAGAGGGAGTTACCGTTGTCCGTTGAGAGAAGGTAGAGAGGGAGAAAGAACCTACAGGCGGGCTTCGACTTGACCTTTGAAGAAAAGTAGAGAGAAGAGGAGTTTGCAGCATAGGAAGGTTCCGCTTGGCCGCCACTTCGGTTTCGTCGCCAAGAAAACCTGAAAACCAACGAAAATGGGCGTCTTTACGTAACATGAACAGAAGAAAATTTTGGAAAACGTAAGCTTGGGGTCATTGAGCTCCGCGTTAAAAGCTTCAAAGCTCAATTTCAGATTAACCCATTTTCCTTCCGTTAAATTTCAATGGTGGAAGCAATGGTGATTGGAATGTTGTTAAACATCAAATCTATCTCTTTGTGGTGGCGTGACAAGGCTATGACTTATGCGGCCATTTTTGCCAACTTTGAAGTTTAACCCGATCTAATTGGGTTTTCGTCTTCGTAAAGCTATATGGGATCAAAATTTCGTCAGTTATATGAATATTCTAAAGCTTGGGAAGGAATAGAAAACTGCATTACGAAACGGTCAAAGGAATACAAATTTTACAATAAAGGAGGACACCACATGCTGAAAGGGCGAATAAAAAACCTATCACAAATGTGAAACCTGCGAAAAGAAGAGGAATAAAAAATTCCCTATAGCAAATAAATTTTGTATTAGGGAATGATTAAAAAATTATTCTATCTTGTGATTTGAACGAATTAAGAAGGCAGACCTACCCTAAGTTTCGGTCCATCTCGGTCAGGTGATCAGCGACATAGTAACTTGTACTGTGAACGTCCGATTAATGATCGGTCTATGTATGAGTTTGGTACATTTAATAAGGAGTGTCAATCGATCAGGCTGGTTTGGTCTTGATCGGGTCTAGTAGGGTCTGGTGGGCCTATTCTTTAAACAATGACCAATCTATTTAAACAATGAGTCGGTGTCCGTTGGTATCATGTCAACATCGGTTGGATTCCGGGCTTTAATCTACCTTCTCCTAATCGGATTATAATTGGGCTTTGAATAGGATAATGTACCAATAAAACCTTAAACGTGCCTTTACTTTTCTTAGATTTTAGATATTTTAATTTATTTTATTAAATTATCAACAATTTTGAAAATATATTACACTTAATTATAGTCAATAATTGATAAAAATATCAATATATACCCTATTCTATTCCAAAAAAAATCAAAATACCTATATAAATGGTCAAACTAAACGTGTCGATCTGAGTTTGGCTTGTAAATGGGCTGGGCCGATTGGGAGGCCCATCGGGTTTACCCCTTGCACCGTGTATTATACCTATTTATGAATGGGTCGGGCTTAGGCCCGCCATGTTTATTAATCTGGCCATAAAATGTGTTGGGCTCGATCGAACTTGGAATTGACACCCCTACCTTTAGTAATCAATCTGGTCGTTTTTGGGCTATAGCTGGTGGTAGGAGTAAAATTGGGTCGGGTTTCTTAAAACCCCAACTCAAGTTTAGGTTCCCAAAACTCAACCTAGGCCCAACTCGATCCTGTTGGGTTCACGCTTTTACCCTTAGGGTTGGGCCGGGTTAACCCTAGCTTGTCCAATATATATATATATATATATATTATTATTTTTTCTTTTCTAAGTCACAAATGTTAAACCAATACTTACCAAAGGGGATATACATTATAAAGGCAATATGGGTAAAGCACTATCCTCATTCATATATATATATATATATATTTTTTTTTTCTAAGTCACAAATGTTAAACCAATATTTACCAAAGGGGATATACATTATAAAGGCAAAATGGGGAAAGCACTATCCTCTATGAATGATTCAGAGAGTGAAAACAATCTTGTGCTTTATCTTTCCCCATTTTGCCTTTTATAATGTATATACACCCTGTTAGGTTTGGCCACTGGTATATCAACTAGCCTCAATCATTAAATAAAAACAAGATAACATGTGATGGTTAGTTATATTTTGAGACCTAATTCAATTGCATATTTTCCCTTGTAATTTCAATAGTTTTTTATTTTTTATTTTTATTTTTTATTTACTCATTTCCTTTTCTTTACCTTGATATTTGTATAAGTTTGTTTTGAATCAAAATTGACGCATAAATAAAGAGGGTGGATCCTATTATCACTAATTTTGAGCGTTAAATCCTTCTAGGCTTTGCCTGATTCCAAGTAAAAGATGTTTTATAGGTAAAATCTTATGCATAAAATTCTAATTTTTGGAAAGTTTTCCATATTTGTTCATAAAGTGCAGAATATGTTAGAAAATATATTATAAATCTTATAGTGCTTGATCTTATAAAGATATTCTCAAATTTAGTCTTTAGTGGAAATTTTTCATTTGGAAAAGTTAACCCAAATTTGCTTTCTTTTGATATACTTTTGGGTGGGCCATCTCATGTGGAATGTTAGCATTGGTCCATCAGCCCATCCCATTGATGGTGATTGTCTACCTAGCCAAACTCTTGATCTTTAATAGTACATGATGAAACTGAGTTTGATATATATATATATATATATATATTTTTTTTTTTGGTAAATAAGAGTTTATCAATTTTTTTTTTCTTTCTGTTTTCTTTGGTGAAGGAGTTTGTCAATGTTTACATGCACACAAAATATGAAAGTGAATTTTTTACAAATAATAATAATAATAATGTCCCAGTGAATTTTGAGCAATAGAATTTACAATGTTGAATTAAATATATAAATATATTTTTCCAGTAGAGTCTATGAGGAGAAATTTTTATCAAGAAAAAAACAAGTAAATATATGTGGATCTAATATGATTTTTTTTTTTTTTAAGAAACAATTATTTGTTTCTGATTTTTTTATCTATTTTTTATTTTTTTATTTTATTTTATTTTTTCAGGTATTTTACATGGATACAAACAAGACCTTCTTCTTCTTTACATAAATTTCCCATAAACTAATCTTGATAGGTTAACATTATTTGTTTCACATATTTAGTTGTCATACTACTGCTGCTGCTACAACTACTACTGCCAGGTTACTGCAATAGGGCTTCTCACTGCATATTTCCAAGAAACCCAAATCAGTGATCCAAATGAAGAGGTGGTGGAAGTAGTCTTTCTTCCCACAACAACAAATGTCACTGTATAACTTAGCTTCTCCCCATACTTTTTGAAGTTTAAGACCTTGGGCTGCACCATCACTGAGACACCATCTGGTTCCTTGACTTGAACTATATATCTAGACCATGAGAGCCCAACATTGGTCACTGTTCTCTTATAAGTAACTGAACTGTTCTGGGCACCAACACCATCAAAGACCAGAGCATAAGAAGGGTAATTCAAGTCACCTGGCTGGGTGACTCCATTGTTAAGACATGTAAAGCTTCCCCTAGACAACATAGCCATCTGAAAAGATGTGTAGTTGAGGCTACAGAGGTAGTTGAGGTAATCCTCAGTGGAGATATCATAAACTAGCCCTGGATCAGATGCTCTTTCCGGGTCTACATGTCCAGACCCATATGAAAATGGGTTTGCTGATTCAAAGTTGTTGGACCCGGCATCTGCGATCGGAACCCGTTTATTGTTGAGAGTATGCGCTGTAGTCATCAGGGCTGACTTGATCGCTGCCGGCGACCAGTCTTTGTGGACGGACTTGAGGAGTGCAGCTAGGCCACTGACATGAGGGCAAGACATGGATGTGCCGGAGATTATGTTAAAACTCACACTTCTCTTGTCACTGTTAAGTCGGGTCGGGCTTACGGTTGGAGGCCATGCAGCCAATATATTCACACCTGGTGCAGTGACATCTGGCTTGATCACATCTGGCCCAACTGGACTAGGCCCTCTTGAGGAGAACCCAGCCATGATGGGTGCAGGGGAGCCATAAAGAGTCCCTTGGAAGATGATTGAAGCTGTAGGGTTCTTCACCAAGGTGACATAGTTCTTGATAGCTTTTGCTGCTTTAGCTCCCAAAGAAGTGGCTGGCAAGATGTGTGGATCAGCAAATAGCTCTTCTCCATCTTCTTCATTGTTGACCATAAGCATTCCAGCCCCTCCAGCCATCTTCACTTGCTCTCCTTTTTCTACTCTGGTGTTCATCCCTCTCTGGCAAATTACTATTTTTCCTTTGACAAGCTCAGGGGAGAGTGAGCCATCACTACAGTACTCAGCCCCTTGGCCACCTGCAGTGTCTCCATAAACAAGGGGCAATGGTTTAGTTGGGTTGCCTGAATAGAGAGATGCACCTTTGAAAACTTGTCCATCTCCAAGCTTTACCATGGTGGGAAAGCTTCTGTCAAGGTAACTTGCAGCAACTGTCATGATCCATGGTGCTGTATTGGAAACTGTTGATTCAGAAGGGCCTGAATTCCCAGCAGAGCATGAGACGAAGATGCCTTTTTGGACCGCCCCGAATGCGGCTATAGCCATGTTGTCGCTGTGGTAAGGATGAGAGCCACTGCCTAAGGAGAGAGAGATCACTTCCACACCATCAGAAACAGCCGTGTCTATGGCAGCTAATATATCAGAGCTTGCGCAACCTCGAGCCCAACACACCTTATAAGCTGCAATTCTTGCAGTGTATCTCATGCCACCTGCTGTGCCTTTAGCGAAGCCTAACATGCTCGCCCCTGCAACCACATTACCACCTGCGGTTGATGCAGTGTGTGTCCCATGGCCATCTGAATCCCGAGGGGATCGATATTCCTGTGTCTCATTAATTCTGCCGGCGGCCGCCTCATACCCTTTGAAGAAGGCCCTTGCACCTATTAGCTTGTTATTGCAGTTGGCTGGTGAGAATTTTGTGCCATTCTCACAAATGCCTTTCCAGCGAGAGGGCACCGGAGACACGCCAGACTTGAAACTGATGTGATCAGGCCATATTCCGGTATCAATAATTCCTATGATCACGTCTGAGGCTAAATTGGGAGCATTCCAAAGGCCTTTGCCATATTTTAGGCCAAGGAACTGAGGAGTGTGTGTGGTGTGAAGACTTAACATGTCATCAGGAGTAGCAGAGAGAAAGCCATCAACATTCTTCAAGGATTGGAGTTGTTTGATGGAGAGCTTTGCCGCGAAACCAGACATGGCAGTTTCGTAGACGTATAGGAGTTCTGGTCTCACTGTGTCTTTCTCTACAACATCTTGAGTTGAGAGCTCATTGATGGAGTTGACCACTGATTCATACCATCTCATGGTATCTCCAAGAGAATGATCCAATGCTGAAATCTTGGTTCTGTCCATATGAACCACATAGGTTTGTCTCTCCATTGTTGCATAGGAAGTTACAATCACCACTGCCATGAGCATGAAGAAAGACACCTGGAACATCATCATGGCTGCCAAGAAAAAGTAGTATTAGCATATCAGAGCACAAAGACAAACACACAAAGGAGATAAACAGAGAAGGTTCCATTTGGACATTGAATGTCAAAACTGCCAGGAATTGATTTCATGTTTAACAAGTTAATATATGGAACATCAAACATGAGATTTGCCCACAATGGAGGCCTATAATTCCCATCAAGACTTACACACAATGGATGGAATTTAAACTGTTCAACAAAAACTAGAGGCTAATCTACTATGGATTTACACCTAAAATTAAGGGAGTTAGAACTCCAACGAACCATGACCCAATTCCAAGCAGGAACAGAGTATTCAGAACATCTACAACCACTGTTACTCTTTCAGTGACTAAGAAAAACACAGACAGAGGATACCACTAAACAACAAGAGAAAAACAGGGGTACGAGTAGGGACTGGAGATTACCAATTTCTATATGGTTCTCTTTGTGACAAACCCAAGTGACTTAAGTATGAGAAATGAATAAACTGAAGAGGAGCTTATATAGACGATGAAGAGATGATACCAAGAGCACCTTTTCCCCTCTAGAAAGAGATAATATCAATTACCATGAGTTGACAATGAGGATTATCAAACAAACAATAGGGGGGAGGGGGAAGGACAGGTCCATCCTAGTCCCTACCTTTTCTTTTTCCTACAATAAAGTTCACATCTTTAAACAAAAGTCATAAAAGGAAGAAAGCTTTGTACAGACGATAGAGTAAGATAGAACGTGGGACTGGACTGAGGGTGTGTTGTATGATTGTTCTATTTCTGGTTTTTTTTTTTTTTTTTTTTTTTTTTTTTGATTTTTAATCTAATATTAAACTGGAAGATGGTTCAAATAAAACCCAGAGTTTCAAATTTCAACGGTAAGGGGAGTCGGTTCTAGTGGTGAGTGGTGAATGGTGAATGTTAACATGGTGTTGTCATGGAGATGGTAATGATGATAAAAAAGTAGAGTTTTTAAAGTGGCAGTCTTAATTTGTTGGTAAGGTGAAGTCCTAATTTGCCTCAGATGGCAACATGGTTACACCAAGCATATATCTTTTACTGTGTTAGAACTTGCAACTGTTTATCAACAGCGCTTGCTTCGGGTCATCATTTGATTAGTTGTGATCTTGATTTTGGTTATTGGTGGCAATAGGTAGGATCTTCTATCAAAACAAGGCAATAGGTAGGATCAAGTTGACCAGATAGGGTAGCACCTAAGGATTTATCCCAACCCAATTCGTTTATTCACATTCCTACCTGTTTGTACCAGAGATTTTCTTTGAAGGAAGGGTGAAAGATTCAGTTAGTCACATGAAATCTCACTGGAGAGGTGGGAGGTAAGCTAGGACTATGTGTGGAGGTAGTGAGGGAGGAGAAGCAGGGGTTTTTGTTAGATCAGAAACCTCATGGTTGTGGAGTAGTAAAAAATTGTACACCCAGTGACTCCAGTGACTCTAGCTCCTTGTATCTTTGTGTCACCAACCTTGGTTTCTTTCCATGTCTATGGCATCTGCTACAGTTGGACCAGAAATTTAACCTTAAATTGGATCAACCTGATTATGGATATCCAAGAACACGTGGCACAGACCGCACAGACCTTTTGCGGTCTCTACCATTTGGACTTACTGTTAAACATGTTGGGAGAATAGTACCACATCAGTTACCCCTGAAGCCTTCTGTCCCCTGATATACCTGTGAATCCTTCCACCAAATAGTTGGAACTTTTCATGGTATCAAAGTGGGTTTTCTCCGTCCTTGGGATGGATATTTACAGAACATATAGACTGTTTTAATTTCACCACACCTACTTAAATTCTTATATCAATATAGGTCAGACTGGGAAGGTAGAAACAGATGTGGGGTTGGGGAGTAGGTAAAAAGTGAGAATTTAATTTCAAATGCATAGGCGTTAGAGTTTAAGACCATTAATTCTATTACCCATCAGTCTTCCTCTGTATATGGGTTAAGACTGCTTTCTTTGTTCAATCCTTTAAAATATGTCCTACTAAACCAGATATTTCAGTCGGCAGGGTACTGATACATACCATCCAATGGTTATCAGGATCTAAATGATAAAACTGAATCCATTCCTTGGTCTATACATGCATCTTCAGTAGTTGCTTCACTCAGTGGAGGAAGATTCTCAAGCCTCATGCTTGACTTCGAGAATGAGTTAGAAATATATCATTTTTTGCGGAAGGCCAACTTAGAAAATATCTTTGTTAACTCCCATTATAAACTGTTCTTGTACCTGTTCTTTTACGTCCAAACATATGAGATTAAGATTTCAAATCCCAAAACCATGGAATTGAGAGACAGATTAAAACAGAGATGCATGAGAATCCATTGACAGAGAAGGGTGTGAATTCTAGTCCCCAAGAAGTGCGAGGTGGGCAGGTAGTGGGTTTGGCAGCCTAGTTT
>NC_056562.1:31744483-31809799 GCF_013358625.1 Macadamia integrifolia
AAAAAAACCACTTTTTTTCTAAAAGGGAAATATGCTTCTTCTGTTTTTTCACTTTTCAATTTTTCACATTCTTTTCTCTCTCTCTCTCTCTCTCCCGCTATGCTGGTGGCACAAACTTGCCTCTTTCTGGGACCATAGAAGAAAGGCAAGTGCTAATATGCAAGTAGATAGAAAGCAAAGGAAAGCATCACCTGATGAGACCCAACTGGTGGACTCCGCTGCAGTGACCAAAGTCCCATCATTAAAGTCTCAGAGTCCATTGCAAGGTCTATTACTATCCATTAATCAAGAACTACAGTCCAAGAGAAACTAAGAGAATGAAGTGAAGAAGAAAACAAAGAGTTCCCATCTTGAGGAGATACTGGGTTTAATTTCTCTTCCTCCTCATTGCTTATCCACATTTTGTGTGGTCTGTGTGGCCATGGACCATCAGATTGCTTGAGTCAGACCTGCATTTGATGAATCTCTAAAGCCTTGTGTGCAAATACCGCACTCAAAAGACCCTACTGGTCCAATGTCTAAGCATCCTCTGCCAAGTGGAAAGTGGGTTGGAGACTTGGAGCGGACTGAGAAATAGTGTTAGATGGTCCAATGCAAGCAGGCTTGTAAATACAGGGATTCTCTGTAGAGTATATCTAGATTGTCCTTTCTCATTGTAGAGTATATCTAGATTGTCTTATCAACTCAGGGGAGTCGAGAATCGAGATGGGCTGTCCAAACAGCAAAAATGCTGATTCTCTCTTATCATAAATATTAATTGACCCTTACAATTCGATAATGGATCAAGTTCATGCACGAGAACCATCTTGTCCTTTTTTGATTCTTGGATTTGAAATTTATCAATAGAGGAAGAGAAAGTGGATTTCAAATCCACAGATCAAGGACATAAGAAATTGTCCTCGTACATGAACTTGATCTGCTCTCCTACAATCCGATGGTAGATTGAAAGGGGAGAGGCCATAATCTGGTAATTCTTGAGGAACATGGGTTCATATAGATTTAAGAAACCGGAATCAGACTGGATCAGAATTCAGAACCCATTCATCGGAATCCCAGATTTTTTTTTTTTTTTGGTTGCTATTATACTGACCAAAAGAAGAAATCAATGGCCAAAAATGAAACCAGACATGAATTTTTCAATTTATATCGAGACCGAGTTCATCTGATTCCAATTTGAATCGGCCAATTCACCCAATTTCAAATCGTGATTCACTTATTTGTTCTCTGTGACATGTGGATCCCTTATATTTGAATTGTGCGATGTACTCTAACGCCATACACTCCCATAGTCCCATGTTTGTCCATGCACCTTACCATAAGTGGTCACTATGCACGAGGGATTCAATGATCAGATCGGTAAACTCGGCCAACCCTGATTTCTGCTGATTCAAAATCTGGGGTTGGGATAGATTTCATCTGATTCGGGCCAACTCCTAACCGATTCCAGCTGATCCGATCTGGATTGAAATCAACCAGCAGCCAATAAAGATCCAGATTCTGCTCTTTAAAACCTTACTATGCATCCTCATGGAGGGCCACGAATCCACCACGAAATTTCAACCCCATCTGAGCTATCACATAGCAGAATTTATTGGGTGCATCCATGCTGGACCTAAACCAATCTCATTGCTAAGCTTTGATATGTATTCACCTACAAGTTATCAGCAATTTATAAGAGTCCATGCAGCAATGTTATTCTGATTCATGAATGGGACTTGATGGAAGTCATCACCTTAAAATTTATCTTAGACAGATTAAAGTCCAAAAGTTTCTGTTATAGCAATTAAACAAGACTGATCTAGGTAAAACTTGTTGTAACAGGTGAGCTGATTATGCAACAAGCACAGCTGAAACACACACACCCACAATATCTGATGCACAATGATTTGAATCTTTGTTGAACAATGTGATAGTAAACAGAGAAGTGCTACTACTACATACATTTAACACCATTAATTAATTGTTGATAATGCATTACTTAATTTTTCAAACTTCTCTAACTATGCCAACCTTCTTCCCCAACTGATGGATGTGTATGGCTAGAATTAGTTACCCACGAATTTACATAACATCGATTTTCCCGTAAATTATGTTTCATGTTTCTTCATCAACTGGAACTGTAGTCTACCTTTTGCGCTTGGACTTTAAAGAGGTCATTGATTGAGAGTTAGTGTGCCAGTTGCGCTTTCTTTGGTTGATGAACCAGTTGTTAATTTGTTTTAGTTGCAGGCCTGTCTCCTCCACAAGTTTTGCCTTGTCATCCTCCTGTAAATTTCATACAGCCACATGCTTATTCACAGAAGGTAAATCCAGAAATTTGATTATAAAGAAAGAGAAAGCTAAAGTGTTATATCAAAGGCACCAATGAAAAGCAACCAAAGATAGCCAATATGCAGTAAAACTATGGAAGAGGAGATTTGATGATCAATGAGGAATGATTGATTTCAGTTTAAGGAAAATGAGAATCATTTTTTGGAAGTGAAAATGTTAACTTGACAGATGAATCTAGTTTCTCAATTTTCTTCATTGGTATTATACTGAGTATCAGAGTTCTGTTGAATTTATTTTTTATTGGTTGCTGTAGGACTTGACTTCTCATTGATCATTAAGTGTTCAGATTTCAAACTAAAGCAGACAGTTTCTGGTTCATCCCGATTTTGTACCCTCAAGTTTTGCCCACATATTTGATAAGTATATAAGAGATGAACTACTTCTAGTTGTTAGTATACTTTTTTCACTAGACAAATATATTCTTTAAATTATACTACAATTTCCCCATAAGGACACGAAATCTCTCTCTCTCACACAAACAGGGAAACCTCCATGATTGTGTTCTTTAGTAATCTAACCTTCCATAGTCTTGGTTCCTTATTTCAAGGAAATAGAGATCCAAAGCTTAAGCTCAACAGCATGGACCTTACACTTTGATCGTATTTATGCTTTTGTGTCATTTGCTTTCCCCTTGAAGCAGAGTCCTATGAGTAATGCTACTAAAGTAACCAAGTGTCACATAATGCTTAATTTGTAGATTTAGTGGTTTGAGTGTATTGGTAATGCATGAGCTTGCTTAAAGTTTGCACATTTTCATGCTGCTTGTCAAGGACATTTCTGTCTTCAGTTATGGCAATCTTTTAGGACTTCTTAGTGCTCTTTTCTTTGATGCATGTTGACCATATTACTCCAAAATCCTCCCCCCTCAAACAAACAAACCTCTTGAGTTAGGAACTGCAATATGAATGCTTAGTTTAAATTTCATCAAGTTAGCATCTTGTACTCTCACAAGGATGATACCATATCAAGCATGAGAATTGGGTATTCAAAAGAATCCCTTGTTGATATGAACTTTGCCAAGCTTCCTTAGTTTGATTAACATTAAATTGTTTACTTCTTGGCAATCCCGTAATTATGGGTTTGCTGTTTGTTGCTTTGATATCAGTTGATGTAGATGACCCTAGGTTTATTTTGTAAGGCTCATTGAAATTCTGAAACAAATTCTAGGGTCTGATTAGATGGTCTAATTCTTGAATAAGATTCAATTGAAGGGTTTGAAGAAAATGTGCATAGATGTCTCTGAAGAAAACTCTATTTCAGTAGTTATACACGATAAACAGGATACTCCGCACCTCGTCCTTGCCCCCACCCCCCCAATCCCCAATAAGGCATCTGAATAACTTCCAATTTTTCATTTGAGGGAAAAAAAAAAATCTCTAAATGGATGAAAATAAGGTTTGGAGTTAGCAACTTTATTCACAACTGCATATTTTGAATAATAATGGAAAGATAAACAATTTGAATCTTTTAGCATTCCTGGTTTTTTCTATATGTTCAAGAGAGGATGTTTTGTTAGAACTCAGCCAAAATTGTACTATCATAAGAGTATAAAAAACCATATATGGATGCTTACCGTAGGGTAGGGCCACTTTGAGTGTTCTTGCCACCAAGTTTTCAATACCGAAGTTGTATCACCAGGTAGTTTTCCTGCCCTTCTTTTTCTTAATATCTCCTCTCTTACATCTTCAATTCTTGACCTAAAACCCTGGAACAGAGGAAAAAGTATAATTGTCAATTGAACTACAGATGTTTACGATTTACACACGCTTCCTTGTCGTAGTTACAACTTAAACATCTTCAGACAGAATAGAAGAGTCATAAAAATTGTCCAGCAGAAAATGCAGATCATTACCTGTTTGAGTTCAATCTTTAATTCCTGCCTAACCCTCTCCATTAGAGATCGTTCAGATTCTGTTGGAAGCAATGGACCAAATCCTGTCATGTCAATCTCATCAGAACCTGTTTGTTCTAAACCATCCATGTGCATTTCATCTTCATCATCTGACATTGTTGCTCCTGTTCCTTCACCAAGAGTTGCTCCTGAAAAGCCAAAGCATATGCTTCTGTGAGGTAAGGAGGATGAATGCCCTGCTTCTTGTTAGAAAAGGAAATAAAAAAAGACGAAATTTGAAGAAGTATTCCTTGTTTCTTTTAGTTTTCATGATTGTATCCCTCAATTAATCTATTTGATGCAATCAAGAGGTCATATGGATAATCAACTATCCACCCTGCATCCCCCAACAAGAAAAGTAAAGGAATTTCTTCCATCAACCCTGTCTTTAATTGCTCTGGCTGCACACCATGTCTCATGTTGTGTTTATGCTAAATGTTTGATGCCTACAGCAGCTTATGCAGGAAGTACAAGAAAATTTTGTTTTACAATTTGAGCTTAGGCATACTTTACTGCTAAAACTAGCTCAGAGGCATAACTGTTGCATAGAAGAGACACCCCCATATTTTTTGGATCCGGTGATATGAAAGATTCATGCCAAGAAACCTTAAAATTAGTGAATTTTCAGATCTGAGGATCGATTCTCGGGTTCCAAATCAATTGGTGAATCATTCATTTCACCGATCCACATCATTGTTTGTTCGGAACTCCATTTTCAGTCATTTTCTTCACAAGTGTAACCCTTCCTCCTTAGTAACTATAGTCTGGGTTTCTATACATTGAAAATGTTTGCTGATTCAATCTTGCAAACATTCATGCCAGTCAGATTTCAGTTGCTATGAATATGGACAATCTCTTGGACAGGCAATCTGTATGGTCACCATGCATGGAGCTTTCTCCTTGTTTTTGAACAGTCCTTGTTCTTCAAACAATTCTAAACAGAATGGACTTTTCAAATAATTACAAGGCAATTGCCTTTGTTTGCATTCATGCTATTTTGAAGATGAGCTACCCTCACTTGGGTGTTTGGAAGACCTCTCACCAAGAAGATCTCCTCCATATACTCTACACTTTTGCCCAATCTGTCTAAATAAAATCTAGAGATGTAAATGGTCGAATACGGATGGGATACAGGTCGATGTGACCATATTCAAATATCTCCAAATGGTTCACCTAATTGGATACAAATGCTAATCGAATTTAGATTTTTGGCCATGCGTTCAAATCCTTGTCTCGCTCGTGTAACCCAGGCCTTCCTTCCCATAGTGGATACGATTCTATTTTAATCTCTCTCTCTCCCTATCTCTCAATTGTCTTAGCTCTTTACCTCAAGTTCAAGAACTTGTCGAATCTTCAAGAATCCTCAGAGATCATTAGTTATTTAATTCTTTATTATTAATTGAATATTTAACTCAGATAGAATATGTTCCGGATGCCCTCTAATTGCATATGGATCCAAATTAAATTCAATTTTTTCAATTATCTATTTATATCCATAATAAAATCTCCCACTTTAGGATTTTGGCGCCGAAAGGAAAAAGTCATGACCATCCATAGAGTTTGAGCCCTAATTATGTAAGTTCTGCTATATTAGTTTCTAGCCTAATACGTGCCAGATAAAGAAATATTTTTTTTCGGTATACAGATATGGAACATTAAATACTTAAATATGGCATGGTTTTTCTAGAGGTTCTCTTAAATATCCAATAATATTCAATAGACAAAATGGCCAAATGAACTATCAAATGGCAATAATGAAAATTATAAGCAAAAGAGAAAGAACAGACGAAGGCTTACACTATCAATAATTCATTTTAAGGAGAGGGTTTCTCACGATATCAATGTGATAAAGAATCTACACATTATACCAATAGATGTCTTAAAAAAACATCATCCATGTAGAAAAGAAATTGCATTCTAACGTCATGGGAAAGTTTTTTGCTTCATTTTAATAATTCATGTAACAAGTTAAAAACCTTTCACAACATTAAAAAGAAAAAAAGTAATAATAATAATAACATGCTAAAAACCTATTTACAAATTTGTGCCTTGACGGGTGCTCAAGAAGCCCATGGTCTAGATTTTTAACAGGCTATCAAACCTTCTTAATTACATGTGAACAAACTAAAAGGCTGACTTAACAAATTTGCTAAACCTTAATATCATTACTTATTATTAGATTTTAAGATTAAATAAGTATCTAAAGTTTCTTTGTGTGAAAGATTAAATATTTCCATCATTCATTTTGATCCAAAACAGTTGGGTTCTTCTAAATAGGAGTTAAGGATGGGACCTACACATGTGTTCCTCCTAAAGTTAAGGAGGGGACCTACACATTTGTTGATCCTAAAGTGAGGACGGGACCTACACATTTTAACAAGTAAACCACCTTAGTCTCTTACGTCTCTCCTTCTCACTTTCCTATATAAAGGCGAAGAGAGAGAAGTTGTAGGGCATAGTTCGACATCTTTTTCTTTCTTGTTTCTGTGGAACTGAGGGGAGTGTAAGCGAAGATTTTCTCCCCTCTTCTTGTCGCATGTGTTCTTGTTTTCTTTCTCTCGATCAGTTTGGTTATGTGGGAGTGTGACTGTGTGAATGGAGAGGGAAAAAGAAAACTCATGTTTTTATTTCGTGCTCTCTCTCTCTCTCTCATATTTTTTCTCTTTCTTCTTTGATAGAAGCCTCTCTCTCATGTTCATCATAATTGGTTCATAATATGACGTCATTCTATCTGTCACTACCTAAAACCCAGGTTCAATATGACAATATCCCAATGCACAATTTTAATTTTCAAATTAGAAATTTGAAAAAAAATATTATATACAAAGTATGCAATAGAGAGAATAAGAATTGCTAACTTAGTTCACTAATAAAACTTGTTATTAGTTCTTGTAAAATATAATATGTACATTTGAAAAATTAATGTATAATAAAAGAATAAGAATTGCTAACTTAATTATTAATTAAACTTATAGAATAAACTAAGTTTCCCCATGTAAAAAATTGAATCACTCATTGAGAGAGAGAAAGAGAATTATGACTAAATTATATATATATATATATTTTGGTAGAAACTAAGTTATAGTTTCATCCTCATGTTCTGAAAGAATGTGGAAAACATACATTTAAAGTTTCAAATAATCAAACAGGAGTGGCCTGACAATTGAATATAAAATATAGAAGGCAGAACAGGTGCAATACTAATGAAGATCATCTACAATCAAGATCTACCAGCAAGAAAAACTAGTTATAATTGAGAAGAATTTATTAAGAGGTTGTCAATCAGGAAGATTTGATCATATATGATTCCACAGTGATTTCTTTCAATGTTTATCCAATTTTATGGTTCATTTTTCATATTTCAACCTGATAAGAGGATTGTTAAATGAAGAAATGATTTCTTTAAATTTTTTCAAAAACTCTATGGTCATATCCCAGTAACCTCCAGGAGGTTAAGTAAACTTGTTGAAGCTGCAATTATGACGGATCCACTGTAGTCCATGAGGTTTCAGCTGTACATGATAAATCTTGGTATATATAACCATTTTGAGACATCAACTTAATTTTCATCTTACTATTTCTGAAAGACAGACATTATGAAACTATAGTAAGATCAAGTAGACTCCAGTTTCAATGTTAGAATCTAAAAATGGAACTCAAGTGGAGCTTATATTGCCTTGTTATATAGAAGTGAATAAGTTTTGCACTTAAAATCAACTACTAACATTGGTGTCGGCAGCTGGTGTAGCATCTTCTTTTTTTCCTTTTCTATTCTTTGGTTAGGCTAGTGTAGCATCTTCAAAAGTTTCCTACTTAGAATCCTAATTCAAGGGAATACACTTGCATATAGCGCAGTTACTTAATTCCTTAATTCTAGGGAGTTTTACTAATTCATTCCTATAGTGAACCAAATCCCAATTTATGAACCTATCTAAAGAATGGGATCATGCAAGCATATGTGAAACTAGACTTTAAACCATTGAAAGAAATGGAAAAAAAGAAGAAAATTGGAATGTATATTCACTAGGGTGGGTACCCTTTGATGAGAACGGTGAAACAAAATGGCAGTAAACAAAGGGGATCAAAGTTTTCATCCTCTGTGGGTGAAGGATGCACCACAATTTGACGATCATACTTACTCCCCCACACCCCTCCCCTCCACAGGAAGAAAGTTCGATCATGCCTTCCCCTCATTATGATCTCCATCCCCTTTAATGCTCACTGAAAGGAATACCTCCTTCGCCATGGGTGAAGGGAAATCATTTTCATAAACAAATGCCAGCTAATGGAAGAGTAGCCTTAATGGTCAGTTTCATGGTTTTGAGATTGGTCGTATCAACTTGAATTGGATAGTTTTGCCCTCAGCTTTGATTAAAAAAATAATTTTCTGGACATATTCACCTTCAGTTAGAATCGTCACATCGATACAGGATTAAGCAGGTGCCCGATACCAATATGGATAGGCCAATACGCCTGATCCAATACCCTTTTTTTTTTAAAATCATGGTTGATTTCATTTATTTGATGTAGGTACATGAAACTTTTTGATCACCCAGGATGAAGAGAATATGACTAGACTTATAGAATAATGAATCTCATCATTAACTTCAGTTCCCTACTAACAAAGGTCTCAAACATTCTTCTAGATTTCAATTTAAGGTGGGGTTGTCAACAAAAGAATTCAAAGCGGATACACTATTATCCATATTTGGTCCGAAGGAGATGTCAATTGAGTATTCAAACTTATTACCCGCCAAGAAGTCAAAAAATAACTTGAATCCGATAATATCTTATTATACATTTAAATCTATAAACATAAACAAAAATGTAATACAAATTGTGCACACCTAATTATTTCTACTTGATGAGAATATAAAAAAAAATTACAATGTGCTTACAAAAAAAAAATAATAATAATAATGTATATTACTCATAAAGCCTAAATTTATTAATAGCTATAGATAATATTAAGTTAGGGAAAGGCTCTCTAAGCCCAAGCCCAGTGTGCCTCCTCACATTCATTATGATATTAATTATTTTAAGGAGAGAGAAACAACGACTTAAAAAAACAACACGAGAGTGTAAGTGTATCCTATTTGCTTAGAGAACCCTCTCCTATTAAACGCAAACTAATTGTAAATCAAGAAAAACTAATGTGCTAATGTGCCCTTTATTAGGTTGTTCTAGCGCTTGCCTTAATCAATTAGGGGTGGAAGGACTTGATTCTTTGCTTCTGGCAAAAGAATTTTTCGTTAATTACACGAGCTAGCCTACAAATTATGGCTCAAAAGCAGCAAGTTTCGAATCAAAGCATGGGCATCTACAACTAAGAGGAAGTAGTAGATCTTGGAAAGAGGAGCCAGGCCAATCAACTTCTATTGGGACTTCTATTGGGACTTCTATTGATTATTGATTTGACTAGAGGAACTCCAAGTAGCAAAATTGGTGAAAGTGTACCCTAATTGCTCAAGAGAGCCCTCTCCTATCAAGTTATAATAGGAGTGAAAATTATCCAAGCAAATACATCAAAATCTAAATCAATATCCAATTATCATCATGATATCAAATGCTATTTAAATTCGTATTTGATATCCATATAGATGGATACAAATTTGTATTGAATCCAGATTTCCAACTAACCATTTGCCTCTCTGATTGAAGGATTATATCCCATGGCTAAAAAGATTCTCACTAACTTGGTCCTTTGATATATTCATAAATTACTTCCTCTTCTTTCGCCGGGGGGGGGGGGGCATTCCCATTCACTTTTGCTAATATTTGACTTGTAAGGGAGTCAGGACTAGAGCACTTTATGAGAGCTTTCGACTAGAGGAGCAAATTCCTCTCAAACTAGAAAATAATGACAATCGATTTGATATTGCCCCGATGGAGGGGAAAAAAAAGGAAAATGAGTTTAGATCACCTACTAGTACAAGTATGCTTCACATATGATTATGTGATGACATGTGTCTTTTTTGCTTTTATAAATATCATCCATACGTTATTAATGACGGCAAGTGAGATACATGTCATCACCTAATCATACGTAAAGCGTACACATACGAGTAGGTCATCTCAATGTCTAATGCAGTCATTGCATTATAAAATTGGATGTTATATAATCACCTACGCTAGAGAGAGATAGAGAGAGGGGAAAACGTGATAGCCAAAACCCTAGTATTTTGCCTTCTGTTTTTTCTTACTGGATAAGATTTTTTAAGTAGCATTGCTAGTTTCTTCTCAAACTCTGACACAGCCTTCTAAAAGAACTCTGATATAAGTCATATAACTACTCACGCTAAGAGCCAAAGACACCAAACACATGAAACTAAAGAAGAAGTTTCTTGACTATTTATACAAAACCAAAATATAGAAATGCTAATAATTTTAGAATAAAACAATACGGTTGTTGGCACCCTTTCTTCTCTTCCACAACCCAACAAACTTTAAGTACTAACGTCTCCTAACTATTAATGTATAACCTATATGCTGGTGGTCCCACTCCACCCACCTCTCTTCTCAACTCTCACAAGAAAAGTACAATGTAGTTTTCCACCCGCCAAAAGCATCAAACATTAAAAGTTTATTAATTAAACAGCACAGATTGAATGGATTATTTGAAACAAAAACCCACAACATATTTGTCCTTATCATCATCATCTTCTTCTTTTTCTTTTTCAACATCTCTAAATCAAAATAATACTATTGTAATAAAGAAATGAAATTTTATCAGAATAAGAGTACCTGTGAGAGCTTGGAAGGATTGTTCGATTTCACGGCAAGCCATAACAGCCTCCACGGCATGGACTCTGACATGTTGTTGAAGCTGTTCTTTGAATGAACACAACAATAAGATATACTGTGCCTGTGTAGTATAAACAAGATCATTAAGGAAGATGATGATGAACTCGAAAGCTTTTTAGAAACTAATGTAAGAAAGAATGAAAAACATGAAATGGGATTGTAGAGAAGAAAGAGGTATACCAAGAAGTTGTCGAGTTCCTGTCTTCCATGGGGAGAGACATGTTGGTGGTGGTGATGCTGAGAAGCGTAAGAGCGATGGATATGGTGAGACTGCTCGAGCTGCGCATCGATAAGTGGTAAGTGATCGATTGGAGTAGCTACACGGAGACACCCAACATGGGCTGCAAGAAGCTGCTCATAAAGAGGGTGGGTTGCGATCTCCGCCTTGAGTTGCCGCTGTTGCTCGGCTGAAACTGCTAGCGAAACTGACATGGGCACATCTTCGTTTAATCCACCAAAACCGCTTCCACCACCGCCACCGCCCAACATTCCCAACCCACCTGGTTCTTGCATTGGTTCTCTATTCTAAGGTAAGAGAGATTGTGAAAGGCTTGATTGAGAGTTGGAAATGCAACAGCGGAGGTCGGAGGAGAACAAATAGAACAGAAAAGAGGAAGAGGAGAGAAATGGACTCTATGGAGAGAAGAATTATTACGGAATACAAAAAGGTAGGTTTGAGGAGTGAGGACCACAAGGCTCTTTATACTTGAAGCCTGGTTGTGTTTATGAGTGGAGAAAAAAGCAAACAATTTTCTCGTTATTGGCGTCCACAAGAACGACCGTACATAGGGATCCGAGACAACTTTCTGGGCCAGCCTCTATGCTTACCTTCAGAACTCAACATGTATGGGACTCATAGACTATGGACCACTGATAGTGTTCAGAGATGGCTTTAATGGGTACTCAATACTTTTGATTGTTTTGTTTTGTTCTGTTCGAGAGAAGAAGGGCTTAGAGAGGAACAGTAAAGAACAGAGATGAGACAAAGGAAGCAAGGAAATCGCAGTCACAACTCACAAGGGCTGTCTTTGAGCTCTGCCTTCCCCCCTCTGGACTCTTTGGAGTTTTGATTGCTTCTCTCTCTCTCTCTGTTACTTGTTTCTCTTTAACCTAAGAAGCTATGTGGGGTTCCATTGATGGAGGTTAATAAAGCTGAGAATCAGAAGAAGTGGTGGGTTCTGAGTACTTCTATCCCTGTGTGGCTGCTTTCTTTCTTTATTTGTTTGATCTTTCTTTCTTCGCATTAATTTTGTTTATTTATTACTTGATGTGGTAAGGCTTAAGGGAAGCCTGGCTGGCTGTGTGGCTGGTTGCTGGGGAAGGGGGGTTGAGTTGAGCTGTCACACTGGTTTTAGTTGGCGTTCCGCTTTTATTAGTCTACTTTTTACGTTTCTCCATTTTTGTCTTAAGAGGAGAAAGGGCACCTTATTAAGTAATGGTTAATCCTTAACCCCCGTTCGTTAGAGCTTATTTAATGACTGCTTAGCTAAATTATACAATACTTATGGGGCCCACACAGAGTAGAGAGAGAAAAAAAAAAGTTTTGAGGGCCCACTAATGGAATCAGAGCTCAATTGATAGGGTGGTATGGTCTGGACCAGGGTGTCAATCCGTCAGTTCAGGTTGGGTCTATTTGCGTATGGGAATGGTGAATCTAAAATCAAACCAATAAGAAAAGTTTGATTTGGGTTTCAATTCAGGTTTAGTTTCAGTTTATTGTATCGGTATGTTATTGGGTTGGTTTCTTTTTGGCTTGGTTTGGGTTGATTAATATACATATTATACATAATTATGAGAAATTTTGGTTTTTTAAGAGTTCTAGGATATATTGGTTTGGTTTCAACCCGATTTTGACTCGGTTTTGGGTTCCATTTTGTTTGGTTCACGTCGGCTTACCTATTTCTGCCCCAATTTTGACACCCCTGGTCTGGACCCATTGACCATCTGGCCCATGTCAATAACTCTCAATTCCGTAAACAAAAAAAGACCAAATCAAATGAGAACTCTGTTGAGACTTGAGAGAAAGAAGGGGGTCATGGGCCTCATGGCTTCATCACTTCATTGGGCCCACAACGTCTGCACGTTTCCAATGTGTTCTGGACCTTCTAGTATGCGTTTGGTATACCATTATTCTTGGGTCTACCAGAAGGGAATGGTAATAGCAGTCCCATGTGTTCTGGTATGCGTTTGGTATACCATCCTTGGGTCTACCAGACGAGGTAAGCAGTCCCACTAAGTAGACAATCCAGAACCTCCATTACTATTTACGCAACAAGATTTTTGGGGATTGGATTGATTTGCTCTGCAGCAAAGCCCATCAAGGAAGAAGAGTAGAAGAAAAAAAGAAATAAATTTGGAGAAAGTTTTGTTTTGTTTTCTCTTCTTTTCAAGGTCAAATATAGCGTACTTGCGTTGGATTCAAGAAACCATTTTTTTTCTATTTTCGTGTTTGTTTGATTTCTAGAAGGACCCACTTTTCCCCCTCTCTTATCATAATTTTACTTCATTGATTTTCAGATTATCTAAAAATGGTTCTCTATTTAAGATCTATCTAGTTGACCCAATTTTATTTGTGGGCATAAATGTACACTTTTCAACAGTTGGATCGTGATAAGGGTAGAAATGTAATTATCCTTATTTTTTTTTTTTCTATCCAACGATTGAAGATATGACTGTCTATGTACAGGATTATACATAAGACTTTTTTACATTTTCATATTATTTAATAAATATTTTATTTAATAAAATTATTGAAAAAAAATCATATGTATTACTGAAATAAATATGTGAGGATCTAATAGTATCAATCAATCACCCTTGGTCAACTTCGGCAAGGCTTAGTTGGTCCCAATCATTTTAAGGCCCGGTATTGTTTTCATCCGTTTAGATAGTGGTGCTTCATAGGTCAAGTCATGAACATATTACTATTCGATGGTTGGTTTTTTATTCATAATAGGGTTTAAGGTAATTGGATGAATTTAAACAGGGTAATTGATAAATTATGTCATAATCATGTTATAAAGTTAATCCAAGTTAGACAATCATCATGCCATTACCTTGCACCGGAATTGCCCAATTATTAATTGATCAATGCTTGAGCTCAATAAACTTAATAATCATATGAACCGGTCTCAAGTTTCAAGCGGTAAAACTTTTGACACTCTTAGAGGATCTACTAGGCTATTTAAAATATTTTACACATCTTTATTTTGGATAATTTAATCAAATAAAAAATAATTAACTGGATAATTTGATGAACGAAAACAAAAAAAAAAAATTGTTAAGTAAAAAATAATTGTTAAAGGTTCTAGATGCTATCAGCACATGTTGGCATATTTTACACACCAAGTCAATAATAGATAATTTATTACCGGAAAAAATAAGGAGGAGAGAGGAGAGAGGAGAGAGTTATTTTTCCTTGATTCTTTTTATGTGTCCCAGAAAAGGTAACGTGGTGCTAGATAGAAAAGCATCCTCAGGTCAGGGATGCTTTTCCTCTTTGGGGTTGTTGAGGCTCAGTCGTCAGGGCTGCAAAGCTAGGGAGGGTATCTTCTTTCAAGGGTTGCTCAGTCAAGGCAAGTGCAGTAATGAGTGCTACTGCTACTGCCCTTGTCCTTGCAGAAGGACGCTTCCATGTAAGTGTAAAGAGCCCACCACTCTCTCTATCTCTCTCTCTCTCTCTCTCTCTCACTCAGGACTTTCATCAAACGGAACAAACTCAAAAAATAAAAATAAAAATTGTATTCGGTGTCGGTTGGTGATTAGTAAGACATGGGAGCGCTCTTTTGGGTTCCCTAATCTTGCATTTAATTGGTACAGCTGAAGTTAAATTGATGGTGGGAAGGAGTGAAATAGTAGAGGTTGGGGGAGAAGGCTATATAATATACGAAAGCGTGTGCCGGTTACTTTGTAGCTTTCGACTTTCGTAGCCACAAAGCCATTACTTTGGTTCGCTCCAACCGAATCCTAATTTCTTCTTCCCCTCCTCTTCTTCTTCTTCTTCTTATAGGTGGTTGGAACTAAATAATAAAAACGGAAAGCCACTAGACACCAGCTTCTCTTTCTATTCTTTGAACATAATAAACCCAATGGATTGAATTAAGCAACACGCCTTCACCTCATTCTCTAATTAATTTAATAAATCATTTTTTTGTGTATATACACTCGTGTTTGAATTTAAAATGTAACCGCAAACGTACGGATCAGTGTAGCTACGGATTAAACACAGGGAGAGCAACCACTTTATGTTTTTATTTCTTTTAATGATACGAAAGTGAACCGATTAATGGTTGTGATCTAATTCTAATTACCGTTCTAAACATATGTATCTAAAATAACATCCTAACCATTCGTCATCTAAGAATTTAAAGACGCAAGCCACGCAATTAAAATTAAATAAATAAACAACACACGTAATTTTAAAATAAATAAATAAAGGAAAAAAATGCTGAAATAAAAATAAAGTAAAAGAAAGAGGAAAAAGCTAGAGAGAGACTCACAAGCAGGTTTCTCTACTTAGTCCGAGGGATGTATCATAATATGAGCTTCCCTGCTTAACCAGAGAGTCACTCTTATAAGGGTTACTCTACTTAGCTTTAGGGAAAGGGAGACAATTAAAATAAAAGTAATAAATTGATGGTTCTATGGCTAGGAGGGGCAAAACCAACACATACACTAGCCATGAACCTTGGGGGAAAGGAATAGCAATAATGTAAAGACTGAAATTAAAATCCTAAATTAAGAAAGAAATAGTAGTCAGAAGAGAGAATGAGAGGGGGGAGAGAAGACTATTGAAGGAGCTTACTTACTTGAACTTCAACCCTTGAACTTGAAAGTTTGGGTGATTTGAGATACTACCAGTACTAAAAACCAGATCTGGAATAAACCAAATCTGAAATTTTTAGTAATAGAGAAAACAAATCTTGAAACAAAAAAAAACTGAACTTGAAAAAAAAGATGCTCCACGGCTTGTGATCTTGTCACCTAGAACTATTACTTTAAAAACTACAACTCAATTGCATAAATCATAAACATAAAAAGCTGAATAAGAATAAAAGAGTACTTGCATTAATTGACATAAAAAACTATTACAAAAGTGATTAAAGCAAAAATAGAAAATAACTAAAACTAAAGAGTGAGAGAGGGAAAGAGAGAAGAAAACTAAACATAAACTAGAAAGTAAACTAAGGGGAATAATAATAAGGGGCTTTTATAGGGCTTTTGTCTTGCCTCATTCCTTCTACAAGTCTTCTTTAAGAAAAGAAAGAAAATAAAATAAAATAAAATCTTGGTAAAAATCCTCATTCTCTAAGATATTGTGTGAGGAAAGAGAGAATTCGTTTCTAAAATTAACAAATTATATTCATTCATTGCAATATTAACCAATATCTTACAATCTTGATTAAATCATAAATGAATCTCTGCATAGCATCTTCAAGATCTTGTAAGGTGGCAAGGAGAGAGAATAATCTTTAGGATTTTGTAGGAGAAAAGGATGTGGTACCAATGAGTGGGTCCTACCTTTGGACTGGTTCTTGATTCACTTTAAGCACTTTCTCTTATAAACTTGGAAACTAAAAAAAAAAAAACACTCATCTTCTATAATAATTTCATTCCTTCTTCGATGAACTACATCTCTTTTCTATATATTCTCACAAGATCTGGTAAGAGGGACAAAATGGGCTCCACATATCTATATATATTATCTGCCACCTTACATTGGTTAATATCAAATTTAAGTGAATTCATCATTTAATTATGGTTATTTTTAGTTGGATTAGGTTTGCCATTATTTAAAATTATTCTTTTATAATATTAATATATGTTTTTTTTTTTATTATGACAAATGTGGTTTTTAGTTTTGCATGCATTTTCCATTCCAAGGTAATAGTCTTTATTGTTTTCGTAAACCCTTTATTTGTCTAACTATTTGGTAGGTTTAGCTGTTTAGGAGTAGTTTTGTTCATAATAGGTTTTTTAACCCGTTTTCTTGACCAAAGATCTAGCTCCTCTTTATAGAGCTCAGGGATTAGAGAGTGATTACACGACTAGGAGGACCTGTTTTCATGTCCCTAAATTACCCCAGCCATGGAATCATTCTCTGATCCTTGGGCTTTATGGAGAGGAATCTTATCCCTTGATAGATAGGCTCAAATTTTAAAGCGCAATATTATCCTTCTTCTGATTTCTTTGTGAGATCAATCTACTATTAACTAGAAATGGTCTTTCATTTAGAATGGGTTGTGTCAAGGTTATCCCATGATATAAAGACTTGATGATTAGTGACCACTGGAATGTTGGAAAAATTAGGATATTTTCCTTCTAATTTTTCTAATGTTATTATTAGAACTCTGAAACTGGTTTTCATGGAGTGTGGTCTATGCACCCAGACACTTAGGGTGGTGAAATGACTAGTTTGCCCAATCTTAAAATGAAAAAAATTACGCTTCTATGAAGACTTAAAATCATCCTAAATTTAGGGTGTTTTGCGGAAAGATGCGACTGGTGGTATTGTTACTAGAGAAAGCTTTACTAAGTTTGTACATTTGAAAATTCTTGTATTTTTGTGAGGTTAAGGATGAATCAATATGACATTTGATTTTATCATAGTATTTTTTCTAAGCATATATGGGTTGTGGGACCATTGAGATTACGTGTGGAGTTCCTCCAGGCTCTCTCTGATGAATTTCTTTGAACATGTTGTGCTATCTCTAGTTTGATCCAATAGTGATAAAAATTGAATTTTATCTATTGCTGCTATTGCCATGTACTTTCTCTATGCTAGTATACTCTTTCTTTTCCTCTTCTCTTGGCATTATCTTACCTCTTAGCGCCTATTGACAAACCGTCTCTTGCTCTCCATATTGGCTAGCTGCCCACTCTGCCAACGCAAAGATCACTCTCCCTTATAACAATGAACGGAAAGGAAAATTGCCTGATCAGGTGGCCCTTGCACCTAGATATTTCGAATCCCTTATGAAATAAAAAACAAAAAAAAAAAAAAAAATTATTCATATTGATCCCCTACATGCATTCTCATTGACCCTTGTGTTAGTGCAAGGATCAATTATCAGGCAACATTCTTTTACCTTAATGACAATAATAAGGAAAAAAGATACCCACATTGTCTGCTTAATGCGTATATTCTCTCACAAGGCTTTTAGACATTTTCTCCCTCCTTGGTTCCTTCAGACAACACCATTCTATGCATTGCCATTGGTGTGGTGTGAGAAATTATTCCTCTTACAACAGCAAGTTAAGAACCCCTCTCTCTAATAATAATAATAATAATAAGGGAGAGGGTTCACTAAGCAAGTAGGATAGAGTATGCAAGAGAGGCACTATAAGGGACAGGAAGAGAGATTATCAATCAAGATGAGAGAAATAGAGATAGAAAGCATTGGCATATCCTATACGGCTATGCCTCTTCCTCCCATTATTAGGGAAAAGGTTATTTGAGCACATGGGTGGATACACGAGCACTCTCTCTCTCTCTCTCACACACACACACATATTCAATGACAATTCTGTCCTATTTAGGAAGCCGTTTCATTGCCCTTTATTTGTGCATTCCCCTATGCCTCTTGCTTACAGAGAACCCTATCCCTAATCATAACAAGAAAGTTTCATGTCGAGAATGTGGCTCTTGCACCTACGCCCATGTGTCTATCTCCTCCTCCCTATAAAATGACCTCCTTATCCTCCCCATAAATTGAATCAAAAGGAAGGTGATTGGGTCCTACACAAACACATGATCAGTGCCAGATAAATAACACTTCCCTTAATAATAATAATAATAATAATAATAATAATAATAATGATAATAATAAGGGATTAAATACCTTATCCAATTCCATAGTGTACTATTGTACCCTAACGTCTCTCTATGTCTATCTCTCTTCTCCCACAATAGTAAATTGATATATCATTTTATAAAAAGGGACGAGAGATAAACATAATAGGTACTAACTAACATATGCTAGGTTTGGCGAAAGAGAAGCCTAAAAGGTGCTTAGCATATGCTACACTATCTAGCAGTATTCTCTCTCCAATACATAAAGGGATAAAGCATGCCAGCATCCGCTCAGAGATCCTTCCCCATGCTAGCAATTGTAAGTCATGGGAAAAAACGAGTTATCAACTTTTTAGTTGTCAAAAGCTTTTTGTGATGGTGGTGGACTGATAGGAGTGGAGTGATAGGGAACGCAATGAGGGTTGTAGTTCGTTGTTTTCGAGAAGAAGATTTCGGCAGGAGTAGAATGGTCCCCACTCCCCATCCTATGTTTGCTAATCATGGATGTATGATATAGGAGCTAGGAATTAGGATAAGATCACAGATTGCGACGGGTGTGTTTGGTCACCTTCTACTTCCATGGCTATGCTTGTAGTTTTTCTTTCTTTCTCATGTGAATGTTAATATACTTCCTTTTATTTATAAATAAATCTTTTCTCTATTTGATTGAATTAGATATTAAAATTACTATGCTTTTTTTATCGGACGGTCAAAAAATGTATATATTATTTATTCATGTAGAAAAATAGATTTAAAAACTAGCATACCTTGTTATAGATAATATTTCTTATTTTTTCTCTATTCTAAGAAATAGAAAAATGAAATGATAATTAACTCCCAAACTTGAAAATAGTGTGTAAAAAACATTAACAACCCCCACCCTTTGACATGATCTATCTCTCTTAAAGGTAAGCCAATCATCTTCATAGAAAGAAAGCTGAAAGCACAAAAGCCTAATGTCTATCATAAAGGTTTGTTTGAAAATAGAAAAGATAAAATCAGGTAAGCCGTTTGATACTTGTTGGGGCTAAATTACATTTGGTCCTTGTGTTTTTATTCTCCTCTTCATGTCTTGCCTAAGACTTTGTTGTGCCTCTTAGTTTTTCATAAAAATCACTTCCCTACCCTTCACTTTCCCTTACGACTAAACAGAGCTTAGTGTCCAAGAAAACTTTTTGTTTGCCCATACATTTGGGAGGTTTAGATTTTTGAAGTAATTTTATTTATAATAGAGCTCTCTTAATCAAGCTTGGTTCAGGTTATTAACCCATCCTCATGACCCATGGATTCGGATTTCAAAAGCTAGATACTATCTCACTTCTGATCATTTTGATCCATTAGGAGTAATAAGAAAGGGTCTCTCATTTGGGATGCGTTGTGTCAGGTTATCCCATTGCTTTTTTTTTTGGTAGAAAGGTTATCCCATTATTTAAAGTTTGCCAGAAAACACCAGTACATCCTTTTATATGATACATAGATAGATATACACATATATAGGGAGATGCTAGCTATTGCTGCCCATTTTGACCAGGTTTTTCTCCGTAATACAGTAAGGGCTAAGGTATGGCAGCACATTTTTCTGTCTCTCCTTTTCACATGACATAACTTTGATGCCTTTTCATATGTGATATTGTTTTTATTGCACTTTATTAATGTATTCCTCTATCCTGCTTGCTTAGAGAACCTCTCCCCGGCAATAACAATGAATCGTCGTACTGCACACCCATGCTAATTGTATGAGAGTCATAGCATAGAATGAGTCATTTTTTCTTTTTTATTTCTCAACGTTGGGTGGTGGCAGTGGTGGAGTGATACGTACCACAACTAGGGTTGGACGACAGAATGATTAAATAACTCGGAGGCCATATCCTCTGTAGCGAGCGATGAGGTGCAGTCTAGTTAGGAGGACCTAGGCATGCATCCCCAACCGTTGGATGTTCATTACACTTCATCGCAGAGAATTTTTTTACAATAAGTCGGACCTTGTACAACTTTAAAGTTATTCCAATTGGAAGGACACAATTCACTCATCATATTTTAACATTTTTTAACTCTAGATTTAGAGAATGATCGTTCATTTATCATTTTAAATCATGATAAACATAATGACTTGGTCTAATTTAATATTTATAAGCTTTTCAAGAAAATTCAATTGAAATGTTATGATTAAGCTTTTTAAATATTTTTTTTTAGGGATAGCTATCATTCATTAACATTTTAAAAGCATGGCAAGTACGATAGCACAATCTGATCTAATATCCAACCATCATAAGCATTTGAAAGATAGAGTTCAAATATCATGTTGTACACTTTGTAAACTCTTGATTTAGATGGACGCGTCACCACAGTTTTAGGCTCTCTTTGGTTTCATTTCTATTTGTATTTATTTGACTTATTTCTATATTTACAAGTGTTTGGTATAATTTCTATATTTATAAGTGTTTGGTATAATTTCTACACAAATTTATAACACTTATTTCTATTTATAATAAATTAGAATAAATCACAAATCACAAATTACTCTCAAACTCTTTGTGATTTGTGGTAACAAATCATTTGTGTTGATTTTTGCTACCTTAACTGAGCATGTGTGCTAAACTACTTAAAATCAATGGTAAATAGGTAATTTCAGTATGTTTTATATTTTTCCAATAAAAAAACCCAAATCCTATCATCTCTCTCGCTCAAAGCTCGAAGCTGAAGGTTAAAACTGAAACTTATTTTCTCATTATATAATCTATTTTATAAATAGTTTATAAATAGTAACCAAACGAATACTATTTGTGGTCCATAATTTATTGTCACAAATAATTTCTAAAATATAGTTAATAAATACAAATAGAAATCATACCAAAGAGAGCCTTAGTAATCAATATTGGGAGCGAGATCTGTCATGGCGAATACCGATTCGGATTGCCCTATATATATATACATTAGGCCAGATTCGACAGACCAGAAAATTGGATTGTACTTTTATTTATTTTTTATCCGTCTTTTCGGATTTTAATACAATCGGGCTATATGATACAAATCTTTCAAACCATGTGTGTCACTCTCTCCTTGGCAGAGTAGAGTAGAGTGGCTAAGCTAATAAGATCCAATATTAAAAATACAAATTCACGTGACATCATTAAAACCGTTAAATATATTTATTAAAAAATTTAAACCATTAAAACATTAAATGAATGAAGGACCGACTAGAGAGTGACAATTTCATGTTAGATATTTGGCATTGAGGTTGTGGTGATTATAGTATTGACAAAGTTATTTGATGTGCAACATGCCTCGTGTCATGGTTTTAGATGTGTTTAGAGACATATATATGGTTTTGAATAGTTTCTGATATATTCGAGGCGTAGAGTCATTGATGATGCATTTTGATAGATATATAATATATTTCAATTGAGTTCGAATTGTAAACTTAGACGTTCTAAGTTCGATTCCCATTAGGCATATTTTGGGCCACTCACATGGGGGTGTTTAGTGTTCTTCACTATTTTCAGTGAAAATTGAATAGTTCTCATTCAACCCCAGTATGACTCGATTCATGCAATTGTCGGGTCAGTATAGCCCCGCGGGACTAGTCAGATTGAAAGCCTGAATATTCGTCGTTAGCAAAAAAAAAAAAAAGAGTTCGAGTGCATGTGATTGAATAGTGTATTTATATGCTTCGTTCAGATCACGTCATAATAATTAATGATGTGGCATAAATGTGTAAGACACATGGCATGGAGTTGGTAAAATGACATAGGTGTGCGCACACATGGCACGGCACCTAGGCAGCCATCCCAACAACTATGGCGTGGAGTAGGCAAGGTGACAAAGGTGTGCACGGCACATGGCGCGGCACCAAGGCAGCTGCCAACCTTGGCTGGCATGCCCAGCGCATAAGAGGTACTCGCATGGGTGCAAAGGCCGAGGGCCATGGTGTATTTTTGGTATATGGGTGCAAGGGCCAGGGGCCGATGTGCATGGCACGGCTGCATAGGTTTCGACCAAGGCCCGTGAGTCATGAGGCTGTCACGCGTGATGCAAGGAAGTGGTCACGGCCATAGGTGTTGGATTCGGTTCTTTTTCTGAGCGTGATTGCTCACGTCTTTTTCATAGTTATTGGTTGATTGTCATATGTATAGGCAATGATCTAATGATGTTCAATATTTCGTTTATATTTCGTTTTTCTACGTCTCTATTGGTGTCTTTTTCTTCGTACTTCGTTAAACATCATTGAATCATCACTTAAACACATGATATTCGCTAAGATTATAAGTCGACCTGAACAATCGCCACTAGAGAGAGGAGCCAGATCCATGGGCATGTGTGTGAAGTGCTGCGGAATTGGGTAGGAGTGCAAAGGTGTCGGCCAAGGGTCATGTGTTGTCATTTTATCAAAACAGATGTGGCGGTTTGAAGGACTTGGGCCACTTGGGCTTATGTTTTTAGGCGTTTTTAAGCAATTTACTGTGATCATTTGCCTGTTAGGGCCGTCAATGGCTTAATTACTTAAGGAACTATGTCCCTTAATGTGTGGAAATAAAGCGCAGAGGCATCATTTGAGATTTTTAGGAGATTTTATGGCCTGACGATGGGTATCAAGTCAATTTTATTTGAGATCGATGGCATACAGCAAGGCTCACTATTTGGTCGTAGAAGATGCTTGCGCCCGAGTCCTAATTGGAGTGGAGTAGGGCTGTCACGTGCACAATGCTCTATTGAGTCGTCATGTGGTTTTGTGTAGCAGCGTGGTTACTACAGCATTGAAGATTTCCTTTTCTCTGATCCGGTGCGCCAAGATTCGTCACCTTGATCTGATGGTGTATAACTCAACCGCCATATTGAGATTGATCCGACGGCTCTCATGGAACCGTCAGCTCATGACAACCAAAATGGGCACAACTTTAAATAGTGCTTTGCCGAAACGTCACGACGAACCCGTGAAAGCCCTTGTTTGTCCCTAGAACAAATTTGAAATGATTGTTATGTCTCCAATTGTAAATTAGGCAAAACTTCTTCAATTTGAGGCCATTTTTTTTTTTGGGTGCAAACTGCCTTTAAGGGGCAGAAAATATAGTAAATCATAGAGGGCAAAAAAAAAAAAAAAATTGCTTATAATCATTAAAATATCATACGGAAAATGTGGAATTCTAAAACCCTTGATAAGAGTAGGAAATTGCTACTTAAAGATGGCATGGGTTACAACATTATCAGATATACCTATATGAAAAATAAAGCAAAACTCAAAACAACCCTGCAGAAAATGAATATTCACAATAATAACAACTATTTCTGATGGTAAAAAAGAAACGTCTAAGATGCACTTGATCAGAACCTGATAGTCTGAATAGATCATTCAAGTAATAGATTTTCAAAGGAAGTGATACGAAGCAATTGGGACTAGTTATGAGAGCTTGTTCCACCATTAATGGTAGGTTTTTTTTAAGAAGTTTACACTGCTGCATTAGGCTTTTGAGAACACTCTTTATGCATTGGTGAAGCTCAAATGGATGTTTTGTTGATGGTGGTGATGCTTGTGAGTGGTGAATGTGCTTCCAAGTGACTTGTTCATTTAGGTATTATCTTAAAACCCATTATTTTAGATTTAGGTAGTGATTCTTGTGTTGCTTGGCCTAACCAATTATTGTGAGGGTGGAGGTTTGTATTTTTACGTTCAATTTTGAGTTGTATGGGACCTTGGTGAGTGTCCTCACAAAATGTTTGATAAAATACTTGGTAGTAGCTAGGCTTCTACGGTTACAACGGTAAGTGATGGGTTATGTCTCAAGTTTTGTATCATCAAAAATCAAACCAAAATTAACATATCGGGCATACACATGATACATGGCATTATTATGAGGTATTTGATCAAAATTAGACTCTGAAATTTTTTAGACGGATAATTTTGACCACATCTTCTCTCTATCCAAGGGTAAAATAGATGCATAATTTAATCTATCCACGTAGGAAAAGAGTCCACCCAAGGTCTTTGGATTATAATTAGAGTCTTGAACATAGTTAGCAAAAACAAGAACGGAAAAAAAAAAAAAAAAAACAAATATGGACGGTTCGGGTTTTAAAAGTTGAAAAATTCCAAATAATATGGTCAAATAAACGATAAAAAAAGGGTAAAAAACAATAACGAAGAAGAAGAAGGCAGGATACTCATATAAATTGAGGAATTATTAGATGAATACCTCCATCTAATGTTCAAAATAATTATAACATCTAACAAATTAATGCTTATACCTCCATCTTATGTTCAAAAAAAGAACCCTGACGGTCTAGTGTAGAGAATGCCCAAATAAAGGAGACACATAGTTTAATCAATTCTGATTTTACTCACATGGACCAAAGTGATACTAGAGTCCTTGAAGATCTCAAGGAGCTTGGCCTTGGCAAGAGAAAAAGCCATCTATGATGGTGGAGGTAGCAGAAATAGGAGATTTCAGAGATGGAAGAAATTGAAGGCCGTTGCAGATATGGCAGAGGTTAGAGGGGGTTGTAGAGATGGCTTGGCTCAATTGTAATGTTTTTCTATGTATGGGCTAGTACCAGTCATTGTGTGAGTCAGATTAGTTATTGGGTGTTGATCGGTAGACTGGGTTGGACAAAGACCGATTCAGGAGTGATACCCTAATGGGAATTCAGTTTTTCGGTTAACTGCTTTAAAGTGTAAAGACCAATGGGCCTCTTTACAATTAGGTCTTATTATAAGAGAATCTCACTTGTATTCTATTTTAGGGGTAGTCCCTGCTCTTCATCTATATAGAGGAAGCAACATCCATTAGTTGCATCTAATTGACAATTTACATAGAGAGGGGAGCAGACAAGATTGACAAGGAGAGAAAGCTTATAGAAGAAGATTGTACAAAAGGGAAAAGTCAAAGTTTGTGGAATCTTCCCAATACAATATGGATCTGGGTATGTGTTAATTAAATTCAAGATTGAATTATTAATTTTGAATTATGTACATTGAAGTGTGTGCAATGCGAAATGGGTGTGCACACATGAAAATGCTTATGAGAGGCTAAGTGTGCATACGACTGTGTGTGAACAAGGGCATGTAAATCATGGTTTATCTCGTCAGATTTCGGGACAGTTTTTTGGGGTCGGAATTAGACTCATTGATTCACCCCTCCTCGCAGTGACTGGTGGATTACGACACTTATTCCGTACCATTTCACCCATACAATGTCGCTCATGAATTGAGATTGGAGATAGAGGTTCAAATTTGGCCATGGCGGCCCGAACTCGCCCTTGGCCCGCATAGGGCTAGGCTTGAATATTCTAATTGAGCCCTTGAAAGTTTTTGGCCTTGAGTCAGGGTCACAGCGGGTAAGGTTGATGTTTGTGGTCTCACTCTGATTTCCCCCCCCCCCTAATTTATTGAGTGTTCGATAATTATAAGTGTCGAAATCATTATCTACTATGGTTGTATGAACTAATTAAAGTTCTTATCTAATGATGTTTTTTAGATTTAATTTTTATTTTACTTTTTAGTTCTAAGGGATTTAGGTGCAAAGTCAAATGAGTTTTTAGTTGTATTTAATATTTTGTAGGGTCAGGGCCAGTATATACTCGATCTTTGATGGCAAATCAGGGTCAGGGTAATACTGCCCCTAAATGGCGAACCCGGGTCAAGGCCAATCAGGGCGGGCTTGGGCTGAATTGAGCCCGACATAGTTAGATTGGGTTGAACTTTTTAGGCCTTGAGTTAGGGTTCAGGGCGGGCTAGAGCCCGACGTAGTTGGATTGGGTTGAACTTTGTAGGCCTTGAGTTAGGGTTCAGGGCGGGCTTGAGCCCAGCTAATGGGAGTCAAAGTTGGGCTAAGGTTTTGTGAAGCCCAGCCCAACCCGGCTCGGTTAGATTTTTTTTATGGTTTGAGGTCTCATCCCTAACTGGAGACATGACAAAGGTGGCCTTCATAAAAAGAGCGGGAATTTCAGTTATACCTATAAGGCCTAGTCATCGTAGAGTGCCCTTTGTCGTCGTCCAGAAACCCTTTTCCTCTGCAAATGTCATTTCCTCTGCAAATAGACGTTTCTTCGATGAAAACTTCTCTGATGCTGCCTGTGAAACCATGACAAAAGGATCGCATAAACGTCAGCCTTTGAAGAGAGGAGACTACGCGTGTTTCTGTGGCACAGAGTTTGAATTTCTCGATGGTCTCCAGAATCACGTTTCCAATAGACACACCATTCCAGCGGCAATCATATGCCAGAAGTGCAACCTGGTTTCTAAAACAGAGAACGATCATCTCGTACATATTCAAGAACGCGAGCTCATTAAAAAATGCCCGGTCTGTTACAGATCATTTACCAGTCAGCTGGATCTCAATAACCATCTTTCTGATCAACATTAAGGTACAATTTAAATTCTAATTTTTCCGTTTGTAATTGCATTTACTGTCTTTTTCTTTGCAAAGATCTGTTACATATGTGGTTTATGTCTCTAATTTTCTGGTAGCTCGACTGTTTTATTGCAGTTCGATCAGTAACAAGAAACCTTTACAAAGAAATTGTTAGTCTATCATTTTAAAAACCCTATTATTTTGATCTGTAAATAGCGCTATTCTTCTTGTTTTAAGCATACTATTCATTAATTTCTTTGTCTTTCTTGTAATCTAATACCTTAATATCTAATATTGTGGTCTCATGGGCTCATGACAGGTAAAGAAAGATGATATCCATTCAAGATTCCTTCAATGGAATGAGACTGATCCAAAGTACTTGAGAGACATCGTTCTTATTTTCTTAGTTGCTGGCAGAGACACAACAGCAAACACCCTTTCTTGGTTCCTTTACATTCTCTGCAAGCATCCTCACATACAGGAAAAAATTGCAGAAGAAATAAAGGAAGCAACCAATATTAAAGAAAATACATAGTTTGATGAGTTCGCAGCAAATCTGAATAAGATGCAGTATCTTTATGCAGCATTACCAGAAACTCTTGGACTCTATCCTGCAGTTGTAGTGGTAAGTAAACTAATTTAGTCACCAAATCATCTAGTGAACCCACTGGTATTGTTCTTATACCAACACAATATGGTGTATCAGGATGCGAAAATTTGCCTTTTGGGTGATGCTTTACCAGATGGATACATTGTGAAAAAAGGAGACATGGTTGCCTATCAGCCTTATGTCATGGGCAAGATGAAATTCATATGGGGTGAAGATGCAAGGGAGTTCTGGCCTGAAAGATGGTTCAATGAAGATGGAGTTTTTCAACAAGAAAGCCCTTCACAGTTCACAGCTTTCCAGGTGAGCTAAGTCTATTTTACACATTCTGGATTGCTTTAATAAAGCATTTTTCTCATTTCCACCCCATGATTTTCATTAATTTCTAATTTGGAGAACTTAATTTTTGTTGAACAGGGTGGTCCAAGAATTTGTCTGGGAAAGGAACTCACATACCGGCAGATGAGGATCTTTGCAGCCTTAGCTGTGACCCTTGCTATACTCATCTTCAAAATCTTTGCAGCAAAGGAGAAACGATACCGTCCAGTTGTGACTGAGCTTGCTGCCAAGTATGGAACTTATAGGTTGCTCAGTCCTTTCAGGAGTGAGGTCTATACAGCTGACCCTGCAAATGTTGAATATATCCTCAAAACAAATTTCCCAAACTATGGAAAGGTTAAAGATCAAAGCCAATCTCTCTCCCAAACTCAGACTCAATTTTGATTGAGTCACTGTTCAATTACAAATTGTTGCAGGGATGGCATAACTACAGCATATTGAGCGACCTCCTTGGTGATGGGATCTTCACTGTGGATTGTAAGAAGTGGCGCCATCAGAGGAAAGTGTCGACTTATGAATTCTCAGCAAAGGTGTTGAGGGATGTCAGCAGCATAGTCTTCAAACGGAATGCAGTAAAACTTGCACGAATACTCTCTGAAACTTCAACCACTAATGAGGCCTTTGATATTCTCGTGAGTAATCGGCTAATGGCTAATATATCTGCTGAACAGAGTATTAAGAGAGTTGGTTTGGATTGGATTCTCTGCAATAAGGAATTAATTATTCCATTATTTATGAACAGGATTTATTCATGAAGTCTACCTTGGACTCAATTTTCAAAGTGGGTTTCGGTGTAGAACTGGATAGCATGCCAGGATCAACTGAGGGGACAAAATTTCCCAATGCATTTGATGATTCAAGTGCACTGACTCTATGGCGTTATGTTGATATTCTCTGGCCCATCAAGAAGTTTCTGAATATTGGATCTGAAGCAGCATTAAGGAAAAATATTAAAGTGATTGACAGCTTCATGTATAAACTAATCAGCCAAAGGATTGAACAGAATAAGAACTCACCTGGTGATGCTTCAGGTGAGGGGCTGGTAACCCATTTAATCCAGTCCATTGTAGTGCTGAATATAGTGTTTGCAATCTACCATATATTCATGGAAGGGCCCTTTTTGTTGAATATTGGCAAGTGGTAACTAGGTTCCGCATATGCTGGATTAAGAAAATACCCCATCCTTTATTATTTATGTATTGTTGTCTTGCTTTCTTAAAATCATTGTTTTACTGCTGGCTGCAGTTGTATTCTCAACAGATTATAATGGGGAAAGTTACAATTAACTGACATAGAATTGCCTATTTCTGGGAGATAGTAAGTATTAGGACTCTTCTCTTGTTTAAACAGTTTGAAGTGATTAATTATTCTTTTATCACTTGGTATGACGAACTTGTTGATTAGGCCTCTTCTCATGTCCATTCTATTGCAGGATATAATCATTTCATGACATAAAGTTTATGTGTCTTCTTTGTTTGCTCTTCCTCTTGGACAAAAACTAATGAGTTTTAGATGTGGATGGGGCGTACAGGTCTTGTATCACGAGTTCAACAAGGAAGAGCAGTTGGCAGCCATTGAAGAAGATGATAAAGGAGAGAAAGAATCTGAAAGAAGCATGGTGGGAAGCGGCATTGAAACTGGAGTGGTGTAGAAACGCAACCCTAAAACGATGCAGAAGATAATGGAAAAACAAAACAAACAATGCACACGGATTTTACGAGGTTCGGCAAGGTTGCCTACATCCCCAGTGAGATGAGATCCTGCTTCACTATCAATGGAGAATAGGGTTACAGTGCTCGTCCTTCACACCTCTCAGTATTGCTTGCATTACAGAGAAAGAAACCCTTTCTACAAATATATAGCGAAAAAAACCCTAATCCGGATTAAACTAAAATTGCCCTCAAATAAAAAATTCGAGCGGGGGGCTGCGCCCTCCTGCCCCCCTTGCAACCCCCACGGTCCGCTAACTGGGTAGCAGGACCGCTGTCTTGCCTGTCTAGGTGCTGTACTAGTACTCCCTGAATTAAACTGCGACGGAATACAAGATATCATACACCAACAGAGTGGGGCTTGTTGGAAGTTATCTTGGTGTCATGGGCACTGGCCTCAGCAAGGCTGGCATGAACTTTCCTGTACAATATTAGTTTCTCATACCTGTGTCATGATCTTTTGAAATCTTAGATTATTGGTTTGAAGATAAGAAATCTTTTTCTACCCTCTTTTGCCTCTCTATGATCTCTTGTTGTTTAAACTGAAAAGCAATTAGCTGTGTCTTCAATTCTCTGAATCACTTTCATCCTCAGCCTGAACACCAAATTGTTTTCTTTAGTCGTTTTTTAGGCCTCAGTTTGTTAGAAGTGAATGAAGTAAATCTAAAACAGAAAAAGATAGAATTTTTTTTTGTAATTATTACCAAGAGCAATTGTAATGTAGGGCCGGTGAGCCCAGGAGACCCAACTAGGATGGTTGGGGGGCCACTTAAAACTTAAGATTTAGGCCTAAGATTAAGGGGCAAAATAATAAATATATTGATGTTTATAAGGTGAAAAGCACTCTTGTAAATAACCACAAATCTCAATGTTTCAATGGATCGGTTAGGGGAGAGGACTCAAGTGGGAAGGCTGAATTTGGAACCATAGAAGTTAAAGGACAATATGGCTTAAATGGCTTTTATAGGGGTATAATGGAAAAATCAGAATGAAGAACTTGAAATAAACCCATCGATTAAAGTTGCCTCCAAACTATGGTCAGGAAGAGGGAGGCGGAGAACCAGAACTTGGAAGCTGATCCAGGCCACCTAACCAAGGCTCCAAATCTCATGAAAATTTGTGAACAGAATCGCCTTCCCCAGCTTTATTGAATTCAAGACTCAATGACATGTAACAACAGGCGTTGATCTAGTATATAAGCTCTGAAATTTCTCCAGGCGGTAGTTGCAGGTCATTAACAACTCAGAGAGACAGCCACCAAAAGGGAGGGTTTCAACGATCAAGGACTTCAGGGTTGAGTCGCCTCAGGTAGGGGTTTGTTTGCTTCAAAATTTAAACTGAAAGGATTCGCATATATGGGATCAGCCACGGTTTTCTTATGTTGGAAGTTCTGCTAGAACAGAGACCAAGATTGGCGAGGAAAGCGACCATGACAGCTTTACAAGTAAAGATGGTGGGTCTGCAATTGGAGTAAATGGGATGCCGAGTGAGAAGTGCGTCTTCATCCAGGTCGTTCTGGTAGATGAGGGTAGGGATTCGATTGTGGAGGTTGAGGCGATTGCCAGTGAGGACAGAGACGGATTGTGGGAGTTTTAGGGCATTAGGATTAGGGTTAATGTTTATGGGATGTTGTTGGAGCTAGGAGTGACGGAGGGGATTGAGAGGGGGTTCGATTCGGAGGCGGTGCTTACGAAGACGACGCACAATGGCTTCTTCAGGGGTGGCGAAGGAGAGAAGGCGACGTGGGAGGAAGAGAGATGGGGAAGGGTAAGGAGGGTGAAGTTTTTGCACTATACTTAATTTTCTTATTGCGGTTTTTCTTGGGAGTTATCAATTCAAGGTTCCTAGGTTCCTCTTAGTATGACCTTAATTTGAATGATCTCTTGGTTCTTAAAAGATTTCTTGGGTGTTCTTTCAATCCTTTTGATCTTTGAGGAAATTTAAAAATTTGGCAGAAATTAGGAGGGTCAAGACCCCATCTAGTTGAAAAGATACTCGACTAGCTAAGAGGATCCAATTTTCATTCCCCAACTTTTTTGAGCCATCTTTTGCACATAAGTCAATTTAGCTGAGAAGCTATTAAAGTAGCTTGAAGGGTTTTGATATTGATCATTCGGGCCTCTTTTCTTTTAGTTGTTGATAAAATTTGACTGGTATGATTTATAAGCCACTGGCTGCAGAAGTTGATATAGAATATCTGAAGTGAGTTTATCAGTAGTTGTAAGTTGTAAACATGTGCTTTGTCACATAACTGCTGCAATTTTAAATGTTGAATAATTAAACCGTTGTGAATGTTGGCTATAATGATGTTTTATTCTGCTTTCAACTCAGGTTCTTGAATTCACAATGTTCTTTTGGTTTTCAAAATTTTATACAATATTGTTTGCTATAAATGGTTTGCAGGGTAGGCCATGGAAATCCTTCTCCATGAGTTGGAGGCCACTGAAAGGGGCATGAAAGCGGCTAGTGGATTTCTTGGTCCGCACAGGTGACTATTCATGTCAGGCCTAACTGAAGAATGTTAAATTTTTTGTCCTGATATTGGGTTATTTCTCCTGTTTTGTAAGTGTTTTAATGGACTGGGAGGTTCTTTAATGGATGTAGGTTAGGTGAGGCTGTAGAAAATAGGCCTTGGATGTTCAGTAGATTGGTAGATCTTCTACTAACCAAATTCTTTTCATCTTTTGAGGCTCTAGAGATGGAGCTTTCTGTAATGGTATCTTATAATGGCTATTTCTGTAGTGTACATTAATTGCTCAAGTATGGTGATATATCAAAAATCAATTTCTTTATTTTTTTTTTTGTTGGAATTTTATCTAAATTCAGATTCATGTATTAACAAAGGATTGTTCTGTCCTATGTCTAGCAGCTAATGATATAGCTCTTCTCAGCGACATCAAATTAAACATCAACTTGCTCTAAAAGTTCTTTGAAGTCGATGTCCACACACGCTACTTTTAGCAATAAAATCCAATTTTTATTGGATAATTCTAGCAACATAGGACATAGTTCTTCTCAATGATATCAGATTAACATCCTTCACATATGCAAAGAAACTCATTTTTTTAAGCTGTAGAGCACATAGCACCTCTCAACAGATATAAGATTAATCATCCTTAGCTTAGAAAGGTCTTTGAAATATGATACTGAAAATGTTGAAGAAACTTATTTCAGTTTCTTCTGAACATGCAGAACACCATAGATGGTGTTTTCCATTCTCAGAAATACTGGTTAAAGCTTCATTACATCTCATATCAACAGTGTTATCATACTATACCTAAAAAAAAACTAGAATTTCGCACAAACAACCCACTATCAATGCTCTTACTCGTCCTAAAGCAGTTGTAATCTTGGGTACATCTCAACTCTTCCCTCAAATTTAACCTGCCTAAGGGCTCAAATTGCCATGGACTAACTGAGAATCAAGGTGTGGACAGATTAGAATCGGTGAAAATACTGGATGTTGAAGCGCCCATGTCTTTAAACATATTGTGTCTACAAATTGAAAACATTTGAAGTGTCTAAGGATTGTGCCTAACGGTTTTCGAACTGGTTGGATGTAACCCAAATTGCTGTAGTGAACTTGGAATCCTTGGACGAAGATTTTTCACAGTTGACAAAGTTGAAGAACTTAGCTTACAACTGTTGGGAACTAACCGATAGTCCAGGTTAGCTCAACGTGTCTAAGGAATCCTTGGAACGATTGGATATTAGTTTTTGCTAAGCTTTGGAAGGATTACTAGATTTGTCAAATTTTAAAAAGTTGAAAATGCTGAAGGCTTCAATGGGGGAAGAGTTTGATTCCAAATGATTCATGGAAATCATTGGAAGTCGATCTCAATCCCAAAATCATAGGCAAAAAAATCATAATGCAGACAAAGTATCATAACCTTCACATCCAAAATTTAGAAAATTGAGGAATAAAAGGGACATGAATTTATCGATATTGTTTGCTACTACTTGCAGCTTTGCCATGCTATAGGAAATAATGGAAGTAAAAAAGGAACATGATATAATATCATGATTGTCATATACAACTTCCTTTAGGCAATTTTCTTCTCTTCCACCAAATAGATGCACAAATTTGAAGAGTTCCACTACAATAATCTTCAATACAGTCAAAGTTCAGGAATGGAACCTTTCTCCACTCCAACAATTATTGCTACAATACGAGAAGAGCCACTTTGCATCTTTTAGTACATCTGCAGCTTCAATACATTGCTGAACTATGGTTCAGTCGATACCGATCCGATACAGTCGATATGACCGATCTGATACAGATAGTTAGAACTATAGTATGGACCCACAATCATCACCCTGCATTAAATACACAGGAAAACCCATTAGGCTTATTACAAAAACAATCAAATGAGTATAAAGTTGAATCATGACTCCCATGCAAGGATTGAAGGATTAGTTGCCCCCAAATCCTTGCTGCTTTATCCCCACTCATTTAGGAGGCAAACTAGAGAGAGAGAGAGAGAGAGAGAGAGAGAGAGAGAGAGAGAGAGATCATGGTAATCTAAAAAAAAAAACACTTAGCCAATAGCTACAGAATCAAAGCTAGACCCAAAACCAAGTTAAGGATAACTTGCAAGGTTGAGGCACAGCTGCATAATTAAAGAATTGTGTCAGTTTATAGGATAAGTAGACATTATACACTCCAACTCGAAAATCAAGTGCAAATTTCGGTTGATCATGCTATTTTGGGAGCTATTAGAGTTCCTGAGGATTTTGTTGCTATCCCTTCATCATCCTTGCTAGACCCACTACCAGATTGAGCACCAGAATGGGAAGTAATAGAGAGGTTTTGGAAGGCTTGATCAAGCAGAAGTGGAACTAAGAAACTGGATTAACTAATATTTTAAGGATCTGGGTTAACCAAGTGATCCGGGCTGGATGGTTGAAGTTATCAGTTTGGCCCTACAGAAAATTTAACAACATCAGCAGACTGCTTCAAAAAATCAAAACACAAAATCAATGACATCAATGATGAAAAAGAGAATCAATTTACAAGCCTAAGCAGTAGGCATAGAAATTTTTCTCTTTTAACAAAACCAACAATGCAAGAATACTAAGTTAAGCAAATCTGAATACAATTGGTACTCATCAGCTTAGGAGGACTATATTAATTATATGAAGTGCAGAGGAATAGTATACTAGGCAGAATAGAAGCAACACAAGTCGAACATAGAACTGCAGTATTCTCCATATACTACCTTGTTTGAACATAGAAGCTCCAGTAATGCTACTTTGTATGTCTTCTCTCCTTAGAATAACGGGTACCTGTCTTTTCAACCATCTTCACCACTCCTTCATTGCCTTGTGACTAATAGGGAAGTACCTTGTCACGGGAACATAGAGGAATTAGAAATCGCTATTTTTTCACCCAATTCATTGAAAACTGATTATACAGACAAGGCAAACAATCCTATCCAACGACCACATCAGCCCAGGTGGCAAAGAGCCAACATCGAGGAGCCAAACCTTCCCATCCACTCAACACCATTGGATCACTAAGGGCAACTTTCATCCTTACTCGATGGGTGGGTCTTGCAATCAAACTCCCTTCTGCCATACCCTGTAACCTATACCTTATATACGAACCTCATACCCTATACCTTATACCTTATACCTTATACCATATACCCCATACACTGTACTTTATACCACATACCCCATACACTATATACCTTATACCTTATACCACATACCCCATACCCTATACCCTATACCCTATACCCTATACCCTATACCCTTATACCCTATATCCATACCCCATACCCTTATACCCCTACATCACTTAAAGATGAAATTGATCCTAAATTTGACTCTCCTCAAAGATATTCAGTTCTAAGACCCAATACCCCAATTGCCCAAATATGTTTGGCAAATTAACATGAAAGGAATAAATGTCAATCAATTTCTTGATCACGATGACAAAAGGGACAATCGTTAGATAAATAAAAGAGACGAATGAGGTTACCTTTAGTATGAATACCATTCCTTAACAATTTCCAAAGGTGATATTTGAATTTAGGATGAATTTTTTTTTTTTCCCACAAATATGACCATATCAAGGATTTAGAACTCATTGATTGGGATGCTCTAAAAAAAAAAATTGCAATTTTTGAAATTAAGGCATCGTTCTTTGAGCAATGGCAGAAGATGGAGTCCTCTAAACAATTTTTTATTTTTTTTATTTGGTGGAGCAATTTCTAGACATTCACTAAGAAGAAAAACACACCTCTAATAGCTTCTCTCAAGTGTTCATTGAAAATTCTTTTTCATAACGACACCTACTTCTACATGATTGCGTTAACCAACTTTGCTATGAATAGTTGAACCAAAAGAGTCTTGGTGGATTCGAACCACCATCCCCTGGGAACATAACTAAGACTTGCTCACGTTCCAAGTGCTCTACCAATTGAGCTAAAGACCCATAAAGTATAATTATCAAATAAAGATACAATAAGACTAAGAATTCCATTCCTCATTTTTTATGCAGAATTTCACTTCATTGAGTGAGTAGAATTTCAAAAAACTGCTTGTGCTGAAAATGAATACTAAGCATTTGAATGATCAAATAATCAAAATGCAAAATGAATGGCATCAATGATGAAAAAGCGAATCAATTTACCACCTTAAGAAACATGATGTCAAGGCATGTTACAAATCATGCCCATATCAACCTATCAAAGTTCTTAAAAATCAATGGAGCCTCAAGTTGGCTGCTGCTGGGAGCTATCAGAGTTCCTTTGAAATCCAATAGCAAAACCATATCCTACGCCTACATCTCCATATGGATTCCCCACAAAACCATAACCAGATAGGGAGGGTAATTTGGAAACATAGAGAGTAACCATGAGTCAAGAAGAAATCTAGCAAACAAGGGGCAAACCTCATAATATACAGTTGGCATAGAAACTTTTTTCTCATTTTACAAAATCAACAATACAAGACTACTAATTAAGCCAAGAAAATCCTGTATACAATTGGTGCTCATCAGCTTTAGAGACCTAAATTAATCATATTAAATGCAGAGCAATAGTATACTAGGCATAATAGAATATGGACACAAATCGAAAGTAGAACCACAATATTCTCCACTGTAATGGAATTGTTTGAACATAGAAGCTCCACTAATGATACCTTATATGTCCTCTGTCCTTAGAACAATGGGTACCCATCTTTTCAACCATCTCCACACTCTGAAAGTCATAGAAAAATCAAGTGATGTTATTAAAGATATTTGTACTCCTTGCATGATCAGTAAAAATGCTTCTAAGTTCTTTGCTTGCAGTATCCAGAATCTTATTACACTGGCTTGAGGTGTGAATAAATGATTCAAAGTCACAAAAGAGGTTCAGAAGCTTGTAGGTTTGGTAATAATATCAAACCAGTAGACCACATAAACTGGAAACCCCCATGTGGTCAGAAAAATCATTGGTCAAAGCATTTCCCCACCTGCATTTCAAATACAATATAGCTGTCTATTGTTTTTTCTGTTCCAATGTACAATGGCCAGTCTTTTAGTTCTCCAAGAAGAAGCTCCATACCATATATACTCCAAGATTCATTGCGTTTTCCCTAGTTCACCTCAAAGATTCATAAGTTATACTAGTTCATTTATCTGCATTGTTCAGAACATCCTTGGAGTTGTTTAACTGGGGAGTCAAGAAAGATGATGTTTGCCACTGCAAAATGACACAAATAATTAAATACAATTGCTTTCACAGGAAATCTAAGATGAATAATGCAACTTTCTAGATACAAATTCTGAAAATAATTTACTCTAGGCATGAATACGCAGTATGATTCAAGCATATATATTAGTGGGAGTCAAATCAAGGTAACCCTATTATTCACTACCCATATTCTTAGACCCACATTATTCATCTATTCTTATACATACATTAGATCCTTGCAATCTCATACATGAAAAAAAAAAAATTACTGCTAACAGTAAATATCACATATGGCACAACCCTAATCAGAGCTTGAAACCCAAGGTCATGAAAATTTTCTATAGCTCACCCAATCAAAGAATTAAATAAAGGAAAAAAGAAAAAGAAGAAGAAACTAATGGTAAAAAAGAATAAATGCATGGTTACCTGTCTATGATCTAGGAATTGTTGTGCTTAGCTTCTTGACCAGAAAAGATAAGATTAGCACGTTTTTTCACTTTGTGTGAGCTTTTTAAGGACATGTTATTTGCATTATCTAAGATCTAATTAGCTTAAGTTGGCCAGCAATTATTTTGTTGTTTAGAGAAAATAACAAGATTTCGTGGTTTAGTTAAGGACTAGTTTTTCTTTGACTAAGTTTGTGATAATGATCACTAGTTAGGTCTAACACAAATCTCAAGTTCAGTAACTGCAGTAGATATTTTCTTGTTTTAGAGCTCATAAATGACAAATTTTAATTTAAACCCTTCAACCCACTCTTCTCTGTGGATGTCTTAGTTATGAATTTGACTCCTTCCTCCATTGGCATAGGGGTGGAACCAACAAGGAAGGTCTCGATACTAACCTGACCTACATTTGGCTCATTTCACACTCTTAATAATGACTTTAGCTGAAACTCTGAGGATGTTGAAAAGGGGAATGTATTCCATATACATAATCCTACCATCTTATTCTCTGAATCAATGGTTATTCTCTTCTTTTTGGTGGTTCCAATACGGTGTTCTTTATGGCAAATTAAACATTGGGCAATTCTTAGGAGATCTACATGCCCTCGATTTTTGGTCCATTTGTTTCTCACCCTTTCATGAGAAACTGTTTCTTTTGCGGGTTAATCCTTCATACTATACTGTGCCCTTCGGGTAAATCAAAGAGAAGCATTGTCTTGCTTTCTTCTTGGTTGTACCTTTTGTTCTTATTTAGGTTATAATGTTATAAATCAAGGCCTTAAGGCCCAACATAAACGAGTAACTAATAGGGAGGTGTGACCTAGGACAGCAGTGGAATTCGATCCATGTTACCTCACTTCCTCTCTTGGGGTTCTAGGAATATTCTTGGAAGTGCTGCAAATTATAGATTGAAGTTGAATTATTGCTAATACTGTTTCAATCATCAATTCTCTATTTTCACTTCCAGTATGCAGAAATAAACACTTAAGATTAGTTATTATTTCTAACCATATGATTTAGATTCAAAATCACATTAAAAAAAATTAAGCAAGAAATTCATCACTGCTGATCTCATCCACCCCTTTTCTTTTGATGAAAATATTAGTTCCCATGAAAATGATGAGTGAAGGAACTGCTGCATTTGGAGATCAAAATCAGAGAGAAAAAGTAGGGAAAATGCAATCATTTTTCCAGTTAGAATAACCATGCATGAATCCCTAAACGAAGCCAACGTCATCTCTCACATATCACAGGAATCAATCAAAGAGAAATCATAAACAACTGGAAAAACACAAAAATGATTTCAGTGGAAAAAGCAAGAAGAGAGAAAAATCATAGCTTGGCAGAGAGGGCTGACCGAGCACTCCCAGAGGCTGCCCTTGATATGTCCCTCTCCTGTGAAGTTTTTCTGTGAACAGCAGGAACAGAGAGGCAGAGAAAGTTTAGGGGCAATTCCCAAGCAGACCCAATTAGAGAGAGAACTTTCAGTATTGCTTCCCATCCCAAATTCATTTAAATTGGTCTTCCCAACAATGTATCACAGTTACACCTGAATCCGGGAGCACCCCTCAATTGCATGTCAACAGTGCATACATTATCTTTAACTCCAGCCACTTCACCTGCCAACAGACCCAATTTCTCGTGCTGCTCGATTTTTCGATCGATTGCTTCGGCTTCCTTTAATACATCCTCAGAAACATGGAGAAAGCTCCGAATTTGTGGCTTGATCTGTCGCAAGACTCACAACCGATTCAAGTAGTCTTGGGGCAATTTCGATAGCTCTTCGCTGACAAGAGATAGAACTGAGGGCACTGCTATGATGCCCCTTTTAATCCTTCTCCTACTACTTATCGCATTCTTGCCAAGGGACTTGTGGATAACAACAAGATTGATCAAGCTGTAGAACTGAAAACTGAGATGTTCAAGAAGGGTTTCGCTCCAGACTCAATTGTCTATAATCATCTCAAGTCGGGGCTCGTGAGGAAGTCGGATCCGAATGGAGTTTTAGCTCTGTACGAGGAATTAAAAGAGAAGCTAGGGTTTGTCTGAGATGGGATCGCTTACGGAAGCTTGATGAAGGGATACTTCCTCAAAGGAATGGAGAAAGAGGCGATGGATTGTTATGAAGAGGCCATCGCGGAGAATTCTTATGTTAGGATGGCTGCTTCGGCTCACAATTCCGTTTTGGATGTGTTGAGTAAGAACAATAAATCCTGCAATAATAGAATGGGAAACCATTAAAACTCTGCAACAGAACATCTTTTTGTCATGAAAAGCATTGTCACTGAACCGTGAAAGTGACATAACAACAGGTATAAAAAGAGGTATACGTATAAACCCTAGTATTTCTCTTTTATTGGTTTAAAATAATATTTAATGATCTAATGGTTTAAATTGATCTGACAATATCCAAGGGTCATTAGATGCTAGCACACCTTATTCCTGGGTAATGTGCTAGCATTCCCAACCGTTGCCTTTTTTTTTTTTTTTTTACATAATCTTATTTCTTTCCAAAGGATTCGAATTATACAAGGGAACTCGGAAGATGAAATCGGTAGGCTTGAGGAATCCTATTATACGTGGGATAGAATAATTCAAATCATAGTCTCATAGATTTATGAGAGATAAGAAGCAACATAGATCTAAAGTTACGTGAGTAGTAGCGGCTCAGTAGATCGTGAGCAGAATTCGAGGGTGGACTCTGCAACTTTCATAGCGGCACAGCGGAGAAAAATGTCAGTTTCCATCTCAAATCTTTTATTTTGGTGGATTTCTTTCATATATCTGCAACTTAGATCCAAAAAATCTTTTTTTTTTTTTTGTTTTCTTTCTCTGTCTCAAATCTTTTTTTTCTTTTTCTGGTTTCGTTTTCTTTCATATGTCTGCAACTTAGATTTGAAAAATCCTCTTTTTTTTTTTCTATTCTAAAAATCTTTTATTTTTTTTTGGGTTTTCTTTCCTATGTCTGTAACTTACATTTTTTTTTTCTGGTTTTCTTTTATGTCTATAACTTAGGTCTGAATTTTTTTTTTCCAGAATTAGAAAACCTCTCCCCTCTCTAAACTCTTTCGCTTCTGGTTTTCACAATTACAACGTTGAGCTTTTAATTTGGAAGAGAGGAAAGAGAAAGGACTCCGTTCCCTAACAGAGACTTCCTGCTATTTTGTCTCTTTTCTGTTCACCCTTCTCCCTCCCCTCCCTAATGGATCTTCGTATCTGAATCATCATCCCCGATAGATATAATTTGATGCACATTGGATTAATTGTGATTAATATATGTTTTTTTTTTTTCTTTTAACTTTTCTCTTTTGTAAATTAGTTAATAGCATGTACGTAGGGTGGAATTTAACTTTATTTCAGTTTTTGAGTTCTAGATTCAGTATTAGGAGTTGTTTATTTGATTCTCTATAATTTAGATTTTGGAAATTGAATGAAATTTGTTTGACGCAGCTATTGCCAAGAGTTACAATACGCAAATCTATTTCTTCAATCTCTTCTTTGTTCCCCTTTATGTAATCCAAATCCACTCCAACCATCCTTTAATTGCTCTACCAATGTATTTATCCTTTTGGAAACCTTTAAAATCAGTCTTAGAATTTTAGAATACCTTTAAAAATAGTCCTAGAATTTTAGAAGATCTGCTGTAGCATTGCAGTTTTTCTTATTTTTTTTTTACATTCTTATGGCTTCTTCATTGTTGATTGATAAGTGTTGAAAAATAATTGATTGTTCGTTGATATTTTGATTTAAACACTCACCTGTAAAATGGTGAATTTACGCGTATATTACTGTATTTTTCGTGCACAAGATTGGGTGGCTTCAAGAGCTCCCATTTTCCTCATCCAAGTATAAGTATGAGTATTCATAAAACCTTTATGGACCCAAGACAAGTCTCAAACAAAGGGTGTGGCATTTTTTTGTTTTGCCTAAGAGAACCCTCTGCAATGGCAATGATGGACGATAATATGAATATGGGGTTCACCCATCCTTCGATTATCTATCTTCTCTGATTTTTAAGTAAAACAAAAAGACTTTTCATCATAAAGAAAAGAAAAGAAAAGAAAAAAAAATAATAATAATATAGAATGACAATAATAATAATAATAATAATAAAGAATGACATAATTGTTTGTAGGGTATTTTACTCCAAGGATTGATTCTAGATTGATTATCTCTTGAGATTGATGATGCATTAACACTTTTATCCATTTATGGGTTGAAATTTAGGAATAAATTAGGAATAAATTTGGCCCTGTGGTACTGACTATATGCATGTGCTCTTTGTGCTTGCTTACATTTCTTGTCTTATTGCAAATAAAAATCATAAAAAGTCAAAACTTTTGGAAAGATATTTGTATGACAAGTTTATGTTTGCTTTTCTCCCCTCACCTTTTTACGAGATTTCTTTTATATTTTGTTATTAACTTTGCTCTTTTATTGTTTTCTTATAGTTTCTTTTTCGACTGTCTATTTGTCACTACCTTATTTGCAGGAGACAAGGAAGGATATGGGAAACTGGGCCGAACTTTGTAGTGACATTCTAAGACTGATTGTGGATCAGTTTTCGAAAATCGAAGATATTGCGCATTTTGGTGGAGTTTGCCAGCCATGGCGATCAGTTTCAGTTGAGAAGTGGCACTTCTCTATTGTTGATCCCTGGTTGATGCTTGCAGAGAAGGAAGATAGTGATGAACGTGGCTTCTACAGTCTCTCCACCAAAAAGGTTTACCACATGAACTTACCAGAAACCCAGGGTAGGAAGTGTTGGTACTCATATGGTTGGTTGATAACTTTAGGGCTTGATTTGGATGCAAATCCCTTTTCTCGATCTCGGGTTACAATTCGGTTTCCACCTTCACCAGGACTCCCCAATCAATACGAGCCTGGAATATATCCATAATTTTTCAGTCGAACTTTTATTGATAAAGTGATATTCTCCTCGAGACCATCTGTCCCTTGTGAAGATGACAAAAAATGCGTGGTTATGGGGATATTTTCTGAATGGGGGAAATTAGCTTTCTTGAGAATGGGAGATGAAGTTTGGACTCATGTATGCACACCTAAAGCCGGTTTTCACGACATTGTCTATTTGAATGGTCAATTCTATGCTTTTAGTAGAAAAGGAAAATTGGTAATGGTTGACATATCTTGTCCTGATCCAAAGACGATTGAGATTGCTGGATTACCAGAGGGTCGTAACGCTGCTGGGCAGTTTTATCTTGTGGAATCAGTAGGAGAACTTTTTATGCTTGCACGAAGTGTTTATATGGGCTATGTGGGCTATTATGAGGGAGACGAGGACGAGGACGAGTCTTACATTTATGAAACAAATGAGTTTGAGGTTTACAAGTTTAATTTTGATAACATGAATTGGACATTGGTGAAGAACTTGGACAACCGTGCGATTTTTGTGGGTGTTAATGCTTCCTTTGCCATCTTTCCCTCTAACCATTCAGGATGCGAACCCAATTGTATCTATTTCACTGATGATAATTCATATGGTCTTATGAAAGATAGTCGTCTAGAAGGAGGAGCTGGTAAGGACATGGGAGTGTTTCGGATGGAGACTGGGAAAGTGGATTATCATTATAAGGTTCCGGACATGCTAAGTCGTATTTGTGCACCACTTTGGATTTGTCCTTCTCCATAACTTGTATTTGTGCACCTCTTTGGATTTGTTCTTCTCTATAGAGGAAAAAACTTGTATTTGTGCACCTCTTTGGATTTGTCGTTCTATAGTGGATAATTTATTTTTTACTTATAAATATTGTTTGAAGAAGTAAAATTGTTTTTTTTTTTTTTTCATAAATCTTTGAATGGATTGATTAGTTAGTATCATATCAATTGCTGGTATTGATTGAAAGGGTTACCTAAGAGATTATTAGATTATCCATAGCAAATGAATTATCCATAATTTCATATGGAGCTCCAAATATATGCTATTGGGATGGGATATTCTATACCTGATATGCCTGCTAAGGATAACGTTCCAATGCTCTCTTGTGCCTTCTTATTGTCTACGGTAGAATTTTTACCCCATGTGTTTGTCCAGTAGCATCATCTAATAAGGTGTGGGGCGATTGAAAAAACAGGAAAACAAATTTTTGTTTAATTATGGAGGTAAGAATCCAGCGATTTTTTTTTTTTCACCCAAAGAATATTTGTTTAATTATGAAAGCCTTGCACACACATGGTTTCAATTATTGGTATCGTATCAGCCGTATTGTAGTAGTATTGGTTGAAATCAATCTCCAATCCTGGATCAATCCAGATCGGTTACCCATATCTTTTCAAGGGTAAAATAGTAAGAAAAACATATTTTTTTTCTGAAAAACAAGGGGCATGTTCACACGCCTGGGGTGAGCGCTACCTTGAGCTCAGCCAAGGGAACTTGAAGTAGAAACACTGGAAAGAGGTTGCCTGATTTTGTTAGGGTTTGAAACGGAACAGATTGTTCAAATCTTATCAAACACCTTGTTTTCCATTTCTGTTTCCTTGTCGTTTCTTGAAACAAAAACGGCAAAAACGTTATCAAACGGGCTCTAAGAAAAGCATATTTTTTCTGAAAAACAAGGGGCATGTTCACACGAGGCTTCTTCACAGTTTTTCGTTGAATCGTTGCAAATCACCAACCCCCCCCCCCTCTTTTTTTTTCTTTTCTTTTGTTTGTAAACATCAATTTATTCAATATGCCAAGGCAAAAGTGCAATAAGACAAAATTTCAAAATTCCTTTAGAAAGGAGGGCGCCCAAAAATCTCTATGAGAAAAGAGAGTGCCCATTTAACAATAGAATGGGTCATCTCATTTTCACCCCTCTTTTGAAAACAGAATTTCCTCAACAAAAATAGAGATATTAGGAGTGGAAGAAGGGAAGGAGGAGAAGCAATTAACATGTTTGCTGATCATTGATATATAAGCAGAACTAAAAAGAGTCCACCATGGCCATTCAATCGTGGTTTGGGAAAGGCAAGTCCAAGAAGTGATGAATAGGAAGAAACCAACAAAGGGGTTCTCGTATTTGAAGGTGGACCTAGATGCGCTGCAGTAGTCTAAGACCAATGAGAGGAGAGCCAAGAACGAGGCCGAGCTCAAGATTTTAATGGTTGTCTTCTCTGTCTTTGTGTCTCCAAGTTCTTTTGTAAGAAATGCAAGGCAAGGGAAGCGAAGAAGAGGATTGCACTTGGCCAAACGATAGAAACAGTGAAATAGGCAAGAGAGATCAGAATACTTCCCTGTTCATCTTCTCTTGCATTAGTTTTACTTCGCTTTGAATTTCCAAGTTGTTCGATGAAATGCTGAAAAGAGTAGTGAGCATTCTAAAAATCAAGAATGAATTAAAGTGAATATTTATCCAACAGTGTTCTCATTCTTAGTCAAGAATGCATTCTATGAATTGAGAATAGGAATTTGCGTCTTTTTATTTTCACTTTATCAATAGGGCATAAAATATCTATGCTGATTTCTTAGATTCTGTTATTCTAGATACGACTCTCCGTGTTTGGTGGATGAGACCCCTAACTTTTCTTGTAAATAAGGAGTTTGTGGCTGTCTGGAGGTTCTCCTTGGATGCCTTTCATTAATGGAATTTTTTCTTCTTGATTAAAAGAAAAGGATAAAGCAATAGACTGGGCATACATTTCTGTGTTAGTAACAGGGATAAAATTTGGCTGCTACCTAGTTAGCAAGAACTACCCTGCTACCCATACGTTGCAGTGTTTAGAGAAGCATGAAGCCACCAATATAGCTATACAGGAAAATAAATTAATATTTAAGTAATATGAACAAGGCAAAACAACTGCTAATTGTCGATATGATTCAAATTTCTGCCCAATCCCCTGCCACTGCAACTCGGCCTTACGGTTATGGCTTCAATCGAAAGAGGGCATTAGACTTGAGAAGATAAGCCGACATTGCGACACTTTACCTTTTTTTTTTTTTTTTTTTTTTTTTTTTGTTAATCCAAAATTGAACACAAGGTGAAATATTCAATTAAGAACAAAAATAAACCTCAAAAAGTTCTAAAATTGGACCCAATACCAATCTCGGGAACTTGATGAAAGCCTTCACGGGGAACTTCTTCGGAGCTTTTTCAATGAATCCTTGCGATTCACCTACTTGGGGTATTTATCGATTCCTGCAATATGAAGTAGTGGTCATAAGGGCAGTCATGAATTCCATCATCGAAGGATCCAATCATCTTTATCTCTCTCGCACAATGGGAGGAGGACTTTGTTGAGGGTTGTGGTGGAAAAAATGGTTGCTACATAAACTGATAGCCCCTTTATTTATGAATTGTTGTCTTTCCATTCTCCCATTCCGGGCATCCAAAGGTATACTGAATTTGGTATTTTATGAAAAACTCCCCATTTTTTTTCTTTTTTATTTTTCTTTTTTTATTTTTTTATTTTTTATCCCAAAAATTTCCATCAAACAACCTGGCCCTAAGGCTGTGTTTGGTAGGCAAGAGAAGAAAATAAAAAGTACAAAAATTATACTATTTTCTTGGTTTAAAAATTTCTATTGTATTTGTTATGTCCTGACCCAAAAGAATATACTTTTTTTTGAATTTCAAAAATCATTTTGGGAATGATGAATGTTTCTTATGATGTAGAAAAAAGAAAAACCTTTACCAAAAAAAAATTAAAGTCTTGCTTAAAAAATAAGAAAACACAAGAAAATAAATTTTTATTTTTTATTTTTTAATTTTCTTACCATTTCATTTCTTTTCTTTTCTTCTCTTGGCTACCAAACACATCATAAGGCAAATAGAACTACCCAGCTATCAAGTTGACCGTGTGATTAGAATCCTATGTCATGGTCATTAACTCCCACATTGTATAAAACTAAAAGTAGCCCTTGAATGCCATTTTGACAAGCACAAGACCAATGGCAATAATACCTCTTTCACCACAGGTGAAAAGAAACTCGATCCAAATTTACTAATCTCAAATTTTGTGCACAGGAAGGGGCAGGAAATTCAACAAAGTTTTAAATCCTTAGAACTCCTAAATTGGTTAAAATGGGATGAAACAATATAGAGGGTAAAAGTGCAAGGAAAAGATTGCAAATAGTGGTTAGCTTAGATGTGATGATCTACATGGTTGGGCATTTGTACTCTCATTTAGACCAAAGGCATTCCAATCAACCTTTTTGTTTTTTTTTTTTTTGTTTTTTTTGCTAACGACGGTTATCCAGGCCTTTGGCCTGACTAGTCCCGCGGGCCCATAATGACCCCACAACCGCATGGACCGGGTCATACCGGGGTTGAATGAGAACCATTCAACTTTCACTGAAAGCAACGAAGAGCACTAAACACCCCTGTGTGAGTGGCCCAAGGTGTGCCTAGTGGGAGTCGAACTCAGGACGTCCGAGTTTACGGCTCGTACCAAGTTCGTTGCTCACCAATTGCGCTACCCCCTTGGGTTATCAACCTTTTTGTTTGTAGCTACATTAACTTTGTTTAAATCAGAGAGTCATTTTAAAATGCTTTTAAAATCTAAAACTTGAGATTTATGCTAGTGGAAGATTGTTGGATTTCCTCTTTGATGGGCTAGCGTAATCCCAAACATAGTTTCCTAGAACCTGTTTGATAGTATTGACTATTGGTGGAGTGAATCATCTATTCCAATAGTGATAAGTGATCACGCAATAGGTTTTTTATCGGATCTCTTTTCACCGATCTTAATGGTATAGTGTGAACCTATTATTTTATTATTTTAATGGCAAAAGAGCTTTGATTTCCTTTTGGAGGGTTGGTTCCTATTTGGCTATTTTCACTCTCTATATATAGTCGGGACTGACCCATTAAGTGCATGATAAAAAAGCATAAAATTGATTGGAACAAATGATAGACAGGACCAACATTGATCGTGCTGTGAGAGGAGCATATGAGAAGGGATACATGAAACTAGTGTTCTTCAATTATGGATTCAGTTTACGTACTTATTTTTTTAATTAGAAGAAAAGATAAGAAAAGATCGATTAAATACCTATTAAGAGTTTATAAAAGTAGTGTATGTCCATAATTCTTGTTTTTCTTACCATGTACTTGACTATACTAACCGTATTATCATTACATTTTACGCAAAAAATTGGTTTAAATAAGAAGTGTCCACCTCAGTTCTATAAGGAATAGTGACCAAAGGCCACTTTAAAAAATTGTTAGGGTTCATTAAAAGTTCTAGCTCCACCATATCACTCCAAATTTTGTGCACCTGTCATCCATGCTTAATTGTTTCTTTAATCCTGATCAGAATTCCCTGCACTTCCGCTTCAATACTCTCTCCTGTCATTACATAGTTGACAAGTAAGAATAAACATTTGTTTTGTGAGAATAGGGCAGTTGCCCAACTTTAGTGGGCATTATTGGTCTGATTTTTTTTTTTTTTTTTTACCAAACACAGTCTTATTTTTTTCCAAAGGATTCGAATTATAGTCGAAAGAAGAAATTGTTAAGAGGAAACCTATAATAGGTGGGATAGGATAATTCGAATCCTAGTCTGGATTGGATACATGTATTATAATTTGCATAGATTTACAAGGAAAAAATAAGGATCATAGATCTCAATAATTTAAGACCCTGTTTCCCTCGTCGCCAACGGCCTTCCAAAACCCTCAACTCCGTCGAGTGAGAAGCAGCGGCGCCCTCCACTCCCACCAACATCCGTGAGAGCGAAACCAACGGTGGACTCTACAACTTTGATAGCTGCGCAGCGGAAAAAAAAAGGTAAGGAAACCCGAAAACCTCTCTCCATCTGAAAACTACTTTTTTTTTTCTGGTTTCTTTTGAATCAGAAAACCTCTCCCTATTTGAAAAATCTTTTCTGAAAAAAGACTCCCTGTTTTGTCTCTTTTCTGTTCTTCCTTCTTCCTCTCCTCTCTATCATATCTTCGTATCTTAATTATCATCCCTGGTAGATATAATTTGATGCACATTGGATTAATTATGATTAATATATGTAAATTTTTTTTCTTTTAATTTTTTTCTTCTGTAAATTAGTTAATAGAAAGTGCAGTGGATTCTAAATTTATTTCAGTTTTTTAAGTAATAGTCAAGTTTAGTCAAGTATTAGGAGTTGTTTATCTGCGGATTTTGGAAATTAAATAAAGTTTGCTTGACTCTGCTGTTGTCAAGAGTTTTAGTGCACAAATCTATTTCTTCAATCTCTTCTTTGTTTCCCTGTTTGTAATCCGAATCCACTCCAACCATCCTTTAATTGCTCTACCAATGTATTTATCCTTTAAAAATAAGATCTGCAATCTGCATGTAGCATTGCAGTTTTTCTTATGTTTTTTTACATTCTCATGGCTTCTTCATTGTTGATTGATAAGTGTTTAAAAATAATTGATTGTTGCTTGATATTTTGATTTAAACAAACTCTCTTATGTAAAATGGTGAATTTATGTGTGTATATTGCTGTATTTTTTCAAATCTAAATGATTAAAGAAGCATGTTTTCCATTTTTAAATTTTGCCATTCTCCAAATGTTTGACAAGATTGGGTGGCTTCAAGAGCTTCCATTCACCTCATCTAAGTATAAGAATGAGTATTCATAAAACCTTTATGGAACAAAGACAAGTCTAACAAAGGGTGTGGAATTTTTTTGTTTTGCCACAGGAACGACTGCAATGGCAATGATGGAAAATAATATGAATCTATTATCTTTCTTCTCTAATTTTTAAGTAAAACAAAAAGGAAATTTCATCATAAAGAAAATAAAATAATAAATAAATAAATAAAAATAATAATAATATAAAATGACAATAATAATAATAAAGAATGACATAATTGTTTGTTGGGTATTTTACTCCAAGGATTGATTTTAGATTGATGATCTCTTGAGATTGATGATGTGTTAAACTTTTATCCATTTATGGGTTGAAATTTAGAAATAATTTTGGCCTTGTGATATATCCATGTGCTCTTTGTGCTTGCTTACATTTCTCGTCTTATCGTGAAAAGTAAAAACTTTTGGAAAGGCATTTGTTTGACAAGTTTATGTTTTTTTTTTTCTTGGAATGCAAGATTTTTTATGTTTTATTATTAACTTTCCTCTTTTATTGTTTTCTCATAGTTTTATCGTTTCAACTGTCTATTTGTCACTACCCTATTTGCACGAGACAAGGAAGGATATGGAAAACTGGGCTGAACTTTGTGGTGACATTCTAAGGCTGATTGTGGATCAGCTTTCAAAAATCGAAGATATTGCTCATTTTGGTGTGGTTTGCCGGCCATGGCGATCACTTTCCATTGAGAAGTGGCAGTTCTCTATTGTTGATCCCTGGTTGATGCTTGCAGAGAAAGAAGATAGTGATGAACGTGGCTTCTACAGTCTCTCCAGCAAAAAAGTTTACCAATTGAAGTTGCCAGAAGCCCACGGTAAGAGGTGTTGGTCCTCCTATGGTTGGTTGATAACTGTAGGGCTTGATTTGAATATGCACTTATTAAACCCCTTTTCTCAATCTCGGGTTCCAATTCAGCTTCCACCTCCACTAGGACTCCCTAGTCAATATGAGCCTAGAATAGATCCAGAAGGTTACCGTCGAGTTTTTATTCGTAAAGTGATATTCTCCTCGAGACTATCTAAAAGATTCCCTTGTGAAGACGACAAAAAATGCTTGGTTATGGGGATATTTTCTGTATGGAGGAAATTAGCTTTCTTGAGAATGGGAGATGAAGTTTGGATTGATGTATACGAACCTACTAAAGTTGGTGTTCAGGACGTTGTCTATTTCAATGGTCAATTCTATGCCTTTAGTAACAATGGGAATTTGGCAATTGTTGACATATTGTTTCAGGGGTAAAACCATAAGAAAAGTGCACTTGATTTTAAAAAACAAGGGGCAAAAGTGACCAATATACACCGATCCTCTCCGATACTAATCCAAAACAGATCAGCATCGACAGAGACCAATATCAGTACCGAAACCAAGAACTAAATTCATGTTCACAAGAGACTTCTTCGCAATTTTTTTGTTAAATCCTTGCAATCACCTTATTTAATTAATTAATTAATTTATTCATTATTATTTTTTATGTAAACATCAATTTATTCAATACGCTGAGGCAAAAGCACAATAATACATAATTCCAAAATCCTATAGAAAGGAGGACTCCCACAAACATCTATGTGAAAAGAGAGTGCCCATTTAGTAATAGAGTGGTCATCCCATTTTCACCCCTCCCCATAAACACAAAGTTGCAAAAAGAAAAAGAATATTTTTAAAAGCAAAATGCCCTTGACAAAAATAGAAATATTAGGAGTGGTAGAAGGGGAGAAGGAGAAGCAATTGGGAGGCCAATGTTGATAGATGAAGAGAGAGCAAAATGAACACCCAAAGCGTTGCCCACCACTGTCAGAATAAGCACAAAATGGTTTGAGGCAATGAGGCGCGCCTGCTCTAGCGGTCCAAGATAATACATTCCATGCCCAACGCTGTGGGCCAATTACTAGAAGCTACATCCAAGAAAATGGATAAGACTCCAAATTTGGGATGGGGGGAGTGAACTCTGATCCATTATCAAGTAGCGGTTTCACCTTAGAAGAAATCAGGAAGAGAGAGAACCTCCTCAATACTTCTCTTGACTAAACTCACCCAAGAGCGAAGAGAAGGAGTAGAAGTCTTGAAGCATCTTGCATTTCATCTTTTCTAGATCTCCCAAATGGCAATAGCATGGGCAGCAAAGGACATTTGATTTTCCTTCTTAGGATAAAATCACCTTCTTAGGGTATTTATGGATTCCAACAATCAAACAGTGGCCATAAGGGTGGCTATGAGTTCCATCACCGAAGGATCTAATGATCACAGCATCGATCCTCTCTATCTGCCTCTTTCATAATGGTGGAGTATTTTCTACTTTGACTATTTCCTATCCCCCGAAATCCTACCTAGAACGGTGCGACTTTGTGAATTTTGTTTTCAAAAAAAAAAAAAAACTAAAATAAAAAAAAAAATAAATAAATAAAATATTCTTTTCTTTTCTTTTCTTTTCTACTACTCGTAACCAAATAAACATATTTCTTTTTATTTCTTCTCTTTTCTAGATTCTTTTTTCTTTTCTTTTCTTCTCTTAGCTATCAAACACAAATGGGGTTTAGTGCTCTTAGGCTACTCACACGGGGGTGTTTAGTGCTCTTCATTGCTTTCAGTTAAAGTTGAATGATTCTCATTCAACCCCGTAATAACCTAGTCCATGTGGTTGTGGGGTCAGTATGGGCCCGCGGGACTAGTTAAGCCTAAGGCCTGGATACCCATCGTTAGCGGAAAAAAAAAAAAAACACAAATGGGGTTGCCAATCTATCTGGTTGGCCATTTGCTTAGACTCCTATGTCGAGGTCATTAACTCTCACATATACTATACAAGATTAAAAGTAGCCCTCCAATGCCAATCTGACAGGCACAAGACCAATGACAATAATACCTCCTTCACCACAGGTGAAAAGAGACTTGACCCAAATTCACTGAGCTCATATTTTGTGCACCGGAAGGAGTAGGAAGTCCAACGAATTTTTTTTAAATCCTTGGAACTTCTAAAATGGTTAAAATTGGATGAAACCATATAGAGGATGAAAGTGCAAGGAAAAGATTGCAAACAGTGAGAAATGTCATCTTAGATATGATGATCTACATGATTGGGTCTTTGTAGTCTCATTTGGACTAAAATATTTCAATCCACACTTTTGTTTGTAGCCACATTCAGTCTATTTAAATCGGAGAGTCATTTTAAAACTTGCGACTTATGCTAGTGGGAGATTGTTGGATTTCCTCTTTGGTGGACTAGCATAATCCCAAATTTGGTTTCCTAGAACCGGTTCAACAACATTGACTATTGGTGGAGTGAATCATCAATTCCAATAGTAATAAGTGATCATGCAAACTAGATTATTTATTGGATCTCATTTGTCTGACCTTAATGGTATGAAAATATTGCGTAAGTGGGAACCTAATATTTATTCCTTTAATGGGAAAAGAGCTTTGATTTCCTTTCAATGGTTGGTCCTTATTTTCATTCTATATATAGTCGACACTAGCCTGTTAAGTGTACAATAAGAAAACCTAAAGTAGACTGGAGCAGAAGGTAGACAAGATCAACATTAATCGTACGGTATGCGAGTAGAGCATATGTGAAGGATCTTTACCAAAAAAAAAGGAGCATATGAGAAGGAATACATGAAACTAGTGTTCTTCAGTCATGGATTCAGTTTATATGCTTGTTTGATCTCCATAAAATGTATTGTATGTATGTTTTCTATCAAAAATTTCATTTTTAGCCTTAGCCTCCTTTGATAGGCAGAATTTCATTGTTGATTGATAAGTGTTTAAAAATAGCCCTAGAAAACAGTGGATTGAAAGTTTGTATATCTTCTCTCCAGCCAACGATTTAATTCAAGTTAATCAAATCCAACAGTCAAAATCCCAAATATTAAATGAATGAAAATATATTTTACGGGACGGATTAGAGAGTGACAATTTCATGTTGGATAGTTGGCGTTGACGTTGTGGTGATGATAGTATTGACAAAGTTATTTGATGTGCAACATGCCTCGTGTGATGGTGTTAGATGTGTTTGGAGGCACAAATATGGTTTTGAATGGTTTTCGATGTATTCAAGGTGTAGAATCTTTGTACACTCCATTATATCGATGATGTATTTAGATAAGTGTATTACATATTTTAATTGAGTTTGAGTGCATTTGATTGAATAGAGTATTTATACGCTTTGCTCAGATCACGCCATAATAATTGATGATGTGGCATAGATGTGCAAGACACATGGCATGGAGTTGGTAAAATGACATAGGTGTGCGCAACACATGGCACGGCACCAAGATGGCCAACCTAACACCTATGGCGTGGAATAGGCAACGTGACATGGGTGTGCACGGCACATGGTGCGGCACCAAGGCAGCCGACCTTGGCTGGCATGCCCAGCGCACAAGGGGTGCTCGCGTGGGTGCAAAGGCCAAGGACCATGGTGTATTTTTGGTATATGGGTGTAGGGGCCAAGGGCCAAGGGCCAAGGACGGATGTGCATGGCACGGCTGCATAGGCTTCGACCAAGGCCCGTGAGTCATGAGGCTGTCAAGCATGCTGTAAGGAAGTGGTCACGGCCATGAGTGTGGGATTCGGTTCCTCTTTTGAGCAGTGATTGCTCAGGTCTTGTTCATAATTTCCTAGTCGATCGTCATGTGTCTAATGATCTAATGATGTTCAACACTTTTCTTTTTTTTACTTCCTCTACATCTCTGATGGCGCCTCTTTCTCCGCACCTCATTGGGCATCATTAGATTATCACTGAGACACTTAATGATCATTGAGATAACTATGTGCCAATCTGAACCATCGCCCCTAGAGAGAGGATGCGGATCCATGGGCGTGTGTGAAGTGCTGCGGCATTGGGTTGGAGTGCAAGGGTGTCAGCCAAGGGTCATGTGTTGTCATTTTATCAAAATAGATGTGGTTTTTAGGACTTGGGCCACTTGAGCATATTTTTAGGCGTTTTTAAGCAATTAACTGTGACCATTTGCTTGTTCAGGCCTTCAATGGCTTAATTACTTCAGAACCATCTCTCAATGTGTGGAAATAAAGCGCAGAGGCATCATATGAGATTTGCAGGAGTTCTTATGGCCTACTGGGTCGTCAGGTGGTTATGTGTAGCAACGTGGTTACTACAGCATTGAAAATTTCTTTTTCTCTGATCCGGTGCGCCCAGATTCGTCATCTTGATCCGATGTATAACTCACGCGCCAAATTTAGTTTGATCCAACGGCTCTCATGTGAACCGTCAGCTCATGACAGCCAAAATGGGCACAACTTTAAATAGTGCTTTGCCGAAACGTCACGAAAAACCCCTGAAAGCCCTTGTTTGTCCCCAGAACAAATTTTGAAATGATTGTTATGTCTCCAATTGTAAATTAGGCATAACTTCTTCAATTTGAGGCCTTTTTTTTTTGGGTGAAAACAGTCTTTAAGGGGAAGAAAAATATATTAAGCCATGGAGGGCAAAAAAATTTGCTTACAATCATTAAATATCCTTCCGAAAGGTGGAATTCCAAAACCCTAATGAGGGTAGGAAATTGCCACTTAAAGATAGGGGTGCCAAGCGGTCGGTTTGGTTTGGTTTGGGTCTAAGAATGATGGAGACCAAAATCAATTTGTTGAGGAACTTCGATTTTCGGTCAGTTTGGTTTCGTTTTTTTTTTTTTTCAATATTGGATTAATATCGGTTTAAATCGGTTTACTATTGTGCTTGAACCATAATGAAATCTTACATTCATAACTTATAGTGACAAAATTTGATGAAAAAAAAAAAAACACTTTAAATTTATGATAAAATCATGGTTTATCATTGTAAGAGAAAGATAATTAATTTGAAACCAATGAATAACAAATTACTAAGAAGATAACTAATATTGAAATCACAATATGAATCCTATTATCCAATCATTCATTTAACTATCCAACTAGTTTTGTATAGTGAACAAGGAAATCAATGGAAGCATTTTTACAATTTACAAATCAATTTCTCTTTCATAACCTCATATTCAATGATTTGTAACAATTCTTTACAATAAAAAATATTCTCACTAATATTGCAAAAGTGGATAGTCATTTCACCAATTTATAATCTCATAATCATTTATTTACATATCGGTTTCATTCGGTTTGGTTTCAGTTTGATTATTGGTCGATTTGATTTGGATCGGTTTTCAGCCGGTCCCAACATATCTTAGTCCAAAACCAATCCAATAAGGATATGTTTGGTTTGGTTAGGATTTTTTCAATCGATTTCGATCGGTTTTATTGGTTCAGGCTTGGTTTTGACACCCTACTTAAAGATGGCATGGGCTACAACATTCTTAGATCTACCTATATGAAAAAAAGAGTAAACTCAAAACAACCCTGCAGAAAATGAATATCCACAACAATAGTAGCTATTTCTGATGGAGGTTGAAGAGAAACGTCAAAGATGCACCTGATCAAAACCTGATAGTCTTAATAGATCATTCAAGTAATAAATTTTCAAGGGAAGTGATAGGAAGCAATTGGGACTAGTTATGAGAGCTTCTTCCACCATCAATGATAGGTTTTTTTTTTTAAAGAAGTTTACATTACTGCATTAGGCTTTTGAGAACACTCTTTATGCATTGGTGAAGCTCAAATGGATGTTTTGATGATGGTGGTGATGCTTGAGAATGGTGGATGTGCTTCCAAGTGAGTCGTTCATTTAGGTATAATCTCAAAACCCATCATTTTAGATTTAGGTAGTGATTCTTGTGTTGCTTGACCTTACCAATTATTGTAAGGGTAGAGGTTTGTATTTTTACCTTCAATTTTGAGTTGTATGGGACCTTGGTGAGTGTGCTCACAAAATGTTTGATAAAATACTTGGTACTATCTCAGCTTCTACAGTTAGAGTTGTGAGTGATGGGTTGTATCTCAGGTTTTGTATCATCAAAAATCAAACCAAGATTGACATATAGGGCATACACATGATACATGGCAATATTATGAGGTATTTGATGAAATTAGACTCTAAAATTTTCCAAATTGATAATTTTGACCACAACTTCTCTCTATCCAATGGTTAAAATAGATGCATAATTTAATCTATCCCCGTAGCAAAAGAGTCCATTGAAGGTCTCTAGACTATGATTAGAGTCTTGATCATAGTTAGCAAAAAAAAAAATGGACGGTACGGGGTTTAAACGGTGAAAAATTCCAAACAATATAGTCAAATAAATGATAAAAAAAGGTAAAAAACAATAATTGGATGGTATGGGTTTTTAAACATATAGATTAAAAAAAAAAAAAAAAAAAAAAAAGACAATATACTGATATAAATTAAGGAATTATTAGATGAATACCTCCATCTAATGTTTAAAATAATTATAACATCCAATAAATTAATGCTTATATATTTCTTGACTCATTATAAGTTCTAAGATATCATTGAATATCATGTAACGCAAATTCTAAATTCATACACCACAACAAAAAAAACATATCCAAAATCTTGTTTAGCAATGATGCTTAGCTATGATGTTGTTCATTGTTGTCAACATGGTTACTACAGTTTTAAAGTGACGCATGTTCAGTTGGAGACTAGGAGTTGGGGGTCATCACTTTAGAAACACTTTTCAGCATATACATCAGTTTGTAGCTCAATTTTGGGGTTTGGGCATTGAATTTTAGTTGATTGTGATATCATAAGAAATGTAGGCCTTCGAGTTACCTATCATTAGTCAAGTAACCATTATGTTCAACAAGTCTTAGGTCTAAAAAAAAAAAAAGAACAAAAATACGTTTTAAACATGTTTAGAATAGAATGCTTTTCATTTGTCTTTTTCTCAGTTCTTTGGAAAAAATACGGAAAAACGTATTTTAAATGGTAAAAAATAAAAAATAAAAAAAACATTTAAACGGGGCCTTTGCAAATTAGGATCCTGATGAAGGACTCAGATCTTCTAATGGGCTTTAATCACCAGCACAAATCCCAACCCCGAAAGACTTGGGGAGAATATGCACATACATGATTTCATTGGTCATTAGAGCATATAGGGCAAAGAATCAATTTAGATTTTAGAATGAAGAGTTAATAATATCACCTAAAATTAGCCTATTACAGCCAAGGCCAGGATAGAAAGTGAATAATAAAATTCTATTTTAACAGTTCTGAGCGCCAAAAGATTTTAGAATGGAAAAGCTAAGCTACTCGGTTCCCATTGGGTCAGAGATGAACTGGAATGCAAAGGCGCTGTATTAACTAAACATTCATCCACAGGAGAAGGAAAGAGAGAAGTTGGAAGTGACCAAGCACATTCGTTGTAAAGATAGGATTCCTCTCCATAGAGCGTATGGACCATTGAGTGATCTCACAGTTGGAGTGACCTCGAGACATATGTCCGAATCCTCTTAACCGTGGAATCACTTTATGATCGATGGACTCTATGGAAAGAATCCGAATCCCCATCGAAATCTATGATCTAATCCTAATTCCTATGACCTAGGCCTATTGTATTTTTGTGGCCACCACATCTTAATTGATTGCAGGTCCAATTTATGACTTAAAGGGGAAAATTTTGGTCATTTCAATATTCTTAGTGAGCGGGCATGGGGCCATGGACGCATCCATATTTAATGGATCCGATAAGTCTTAACAGTACTCATGGATAAACAAACAGTCCAATTCATCCCCAATTCAAATCAATCAACCATGGGATGACTGAATGGAATCCACATCTTTTACAACAGGTGGTGAGAAGTGGTGAGTATTGGGTGATAGATAATATTTGGGCACACATTTTAAGGGGTTTTTAGCCACCAGATATTCACTATACCAGTACAATAATTGCAGACAATTTTCACAAGACTGGATAAGACAACCGTTGACTCGAGCTGTGATAGATTGAGGGTATTTTCATCACTAGGATACCAACTCCATTGGTAAATCTGCGTAGAAGGATGAATCATGACTATCGAGGAACTATTATTTTAAAAACCAATGTTCTATGGTTTGGAACCTCTATTGTGACCGTGATCGGTGAATGGCAGTAAAGATCTAACAATTGGGAGGGCTCGATATGCACTCCAATCTCGGACACCCATTGCCAACTCACCGCTCATGATAGAGGATTTCTCGTTTTTTCTTGTTTGAATACAAAACATCATTTTGAACTACTCTGTCGCTATTTGGGACATAAATATATGCAAACTCTTTGAATTATCTTGCATACTTACAGTTTTCTATGGCTTGGATACCCTACAATGTTTATAAATAGTAATGTCTGTTTTCTTTTCATTAATGGAAGTCTTTCCAACAGTCCTCTTCCCATGTTCTTCTGAGGAACTCTGAAGATGGGTGATGGAGTAACCATTCTACTTAATGACTCTTGTGAATTTGAAGTCTCAAGTGTCTATCCAAGTGATCACATAGAAATAAAGAGAAATTAGTATTGTGAGGATGCTTTCCTTCTTTTATTGCAAAAACAGGACCTCGGGATGCGTACCCAGATATTCTAGTTATTCAATGCTCACCACTCCATGCACCCATTGCAGACAATAATTGCTCTCTTTTACTTATTAGAAAAAAAAGTGAAAGAAAAAGAACCCCTACAATCTAACGTAAGGAATGCCAAGTACAACTCCTCTTTTTCAGGGGGTTATGAGAGTTGCCCCTCCCCCTCATAACCCCCTGAAAATAGTGGTTGTGTCTAAGCATTTTCTACGTCCTATTGATAGGGTTCATCTTAAAATATATTTAAAATAAAAAATCCTATGAAACCTTAGAGATTCTTTCTAGTTATGATGCAACAAATTGGATGATAGATGGGAGAGCTCCTGCAGTCTCTCACAACATACAACTACAAGAGACTCTAGGGAGCTTGAATCGCTCTGATGAGTAGAACACCATAGGAATCGGCGGAGGGGAGCACGGTTTGAGGAATCAGATTGGATAAGACTGAATGGGTCGAATTAGTATTGGCCCTGGTTGATCCATGATCTTGACCGATCCAATCCTAATACATAGGTATGCACCATGGTTTTAGTGTATAGTATTGGAATAGGTACTAGAATCTTAAAAAGTGATATGGTGTCGGAATGGATCGCGTGGATCGAAAATGCCCCTGATTTTGTTAATAAGTCATATTTTTTTACATTTTTACCCTTAGTCCATATTGTTCAACTGATATAGTATCAACTAGGTATTGAGATCAAAGATATGCCAAACCGATACTAAAGGAGATCTGATATCGATACTTGAAACCATATTTGACACTCTTGCAGTTTGTTTGAAGGGGAGGGTGGGGTGGGGTTTTGGAAAGAATTGGTCCCACCTATGTAGGTGGGTGAAGGACTGGAATGGAAAGGACCTGGAAAAGTTACTTTACCTCGACTTTACCATTCGAAATATACATTTGGTTTAATCAGTGAGAAGGAACGTGAGGACTGCGGAAGGAGAATGAGTGAGAGGGAAGGTATGGTTGCAGAGAAATGAGCTGTGGATCGGGGGTGGAGGTTAGAGACTGCAGAGCTTGCAGAGATTAGAAATTACCGGGTGTAGGGCTTGCAAGAAGGCGAAGGTTGCTCTAGTTTCATTAAGCGTAGCTAGCAGGGGTGTCAAGCGGTCGGGCCGGGTCGGTCTCAATCATGTCTAATCGGTCTCGACCAATTTTTAGGGCTGCACCGTGAACGCTCATTTAGCTAAACAGGCTTAGCTAGAGTGGGCATGGTACGGTTAATAATCGGGCCAGTCGGTCTCGAGCTTTAATTGGGCTGCCATAAACGGGCCTTAATCGGACTATAGATATATTTCACTTTAAACGAACTTTAAACGGATCCTCTTTAAAATTGATCTCTTAAATGTGCTTGAAGATGAATACCAATAAAATGAGGCAAAGATGGGTATAACAAATAAAAACATCACATTGTTAAAATGGATTAAACCAAAGATGGGAAAAGCAATTAAGGTAATAAGATATTCGATCGTTAACCCAAGAAACTCAAAAAAAATTAAACTATGCCTACACAATCCAAGTTTAGCAAGTTCAAATTAATTGAACTATGCATAAGAAAGATGAATGTTCATATAACAATTACCACCATCTAAATTGTACTTATCACATAGCCTTAGCACTAAATATAAATAATATTAAAAAAATACAGGTAGTATTAAAGGGGTCGGGCTAGGTCGGGCTTAAAGGAGTCGGTTCAAATCGGGCTTGTAATGTGTCGGGTCAGTTGGGCGCTCATCGGGCTAGGTGACTGCACCGTGTACTACATGTTTATAAATGTGTTGCTCGACACGTTTATTAATCGGGTCGATCTAAGTCGGACCACTTTATCTATCAAAGACTGCGAATTGGCAAGAGATTAAGGAAAAAGACCATAATCTCCTTCATACGAGCCTATCAAATCAGACCACCCCTTTTGCAAAGGGACTTTAACGAAAACGTATAACGGAAGAATGTTATGATCAGGTAGTTAAATATTATTCATTTAGCAGTGACCTAAGGGACGCTGTTCGAGGTATGGGATGCCTGCTACTACTTCCCTCTACTGGTGTATAAAAGGAAACATACCTAAGACATGGATACGCTCTCTCGAACCTTTCTTCTCTTGCTTGGTCCTAGAGCTCACATATGTTTCTCCACACTAAGGCATCGGAAAGTCCCGTCGTTGCAATCGGCTATCTCTTCTGTTTATTTTTGTCTCTCTTCTTTCAGGTCTCCGTCCGAAGGAGAACCGACGCAAAACCAACCGCAACAAATTGGCAGCATCGATCTGTGGCATAATCTTCTATTTAGACATGACCCACAGTACAAGTAGATATCACCATATCCACCTACTCAATCGCCATAAAGAAATCATAAAGATCTCCCCATAAAAAAAGCCGAAGCAAATGCTCTGGAAATCCCGTAGCCGAAACAATTAAAGGAGACACATATAGTTTAGTCAATTCTGATTTTACTCCCATGGACCAAAGTGATACTAGAGTTCTTGAAGATCTCAAGGAGCTTGGCCTTGGCAAGAGCATAAGTCTGTCTAAGATGGTGAAGGTCGCAGAAATAGAAGATTTCAGAGATGGCAGACATTGAAGAGGGTTGCAGATGTGGTAGAGGTTGCTGGTGGTTGTAGAGATGGCTGGGCTCAATTGCAGACCATTACAACATTTCCCTTGAAAATTCGACAATTGGTGGGACTTTGTGAAGAGTCCGAATCCTCTACCCATTGGGGGTACCTCCCCTAATGAGTTGTTAGCAAAGAAACAAAATCTCCATCCTAGCAAACATAGCTAAGGCAGATTCCGTTTCATCGGTAGAGAATCCAAACAAGTGGGTGGGGTAGAAGAATCAGCCTGCCAGCTCAGTCGACTTTGACAACTTTTTGCTTGTTTGGCCTAAATTCCCACCCCACACCATGGTTTTTGTGCCCACAGTACTGGAACAAGTATTAATATGGTATTGAAATGGATTGATATTGGGTTGCTCGTATAAAACAGAAATACCCTTGATTTTCTTAAAAATATATATTTTTAATCCTTGTTTCGTACCATTTCGTCGATACAGTATTGGCCAGGGCATCGAGATTGGAGATAGGGATGCAAGTTTGGCCCTGGTGGCCTGAACTCACCCTTGGTCTGTCCAGAGCCCGCATAGGGCTAGGCCCGAAAATTTTAATCATGGTGGGTAAAGATTGATGTCTGTGGTTCGACCTGATTTTTTACCTTGACTATTGGCTATAATTTGGCCTTACCCAACCCTAATTTTTTACCTTGATTTATTGAATGTTTGATGATCAATTTTTTAAATTTGGTAATCATTATCCACCATGGTTGTATAAATTACTTAAACTTCTTATCTAATGATGTTTTTTGGACTTAATTTTTATTTTACTTTTTAATTCTAAGGGAATTAGATGCAAAGTGAAATGAACTTTTAGTTATCTAATATTTTGTGTGGTCAAGGTCAAAGAACACCCGGCCTTTGACGACAAATCAGGGTTAGGGTATACCCAACCACAGATGGAAAACTAAGGTCAAGGCCAATCAGGACCAATAGTGTGTGTCGAAATTTTTAGGCCTGCGTTAGGGTTCAGATGGGCTAGGGCTCAATTAATGGGACTCAGGGTTGGGCTAGGGTTTTGAAAAGCCCAACCCAACCCGACCCAATTGCTTCTCTAAGGGAAAAATGATATAATGACGTATGTGGTCATTCTCTGTTTCGGAGACAAGATTACAGTGTGGCCAGAGGATAGGCTTTCTGACCATTTGCGTGAGCCACAGAAATGTGTTCACGTAGTCCATCAAGAAAGACAAAGCCCGCCTACAGAAACAAAGGGAGTCCCCTTTTTTGAGAGCTTTACAAGAGGTGGATCCTTTTCCCATCGTTTATTGTTTGCATGTAGCATCAGAAAAACCCTAATTGCAGAAAAAAAGCTATTCACATAGAAACAAAGAAGACGACGATATGACTCTCTTTGATAACTAGCCACATTTGTTTTTCAAATTCCCGCTCCTTTTGTAGAGATGGCTTGGCTCAATTGCAAACCGTTGCAACATTTCCCTTGAAATACCCTTGATTTTCTTTAAAAGATTTTTTTTAATTCTTGTTTCGTACCATTTCATCAATACAGTATTGGCCAAGGCATTGAGATTGGAGATAGGGATGGAAGTTTGGCCCTGGCGGCCTGAACTCACCCTTGGTCCGCCCAGAGCCCGCATAGGGCTAGGCATGAAAATTTTGATCACGGTGGGTAAAGATTGATGTATGTGGTTCAACCTGATTTTTTACCATTGACTATTGATTTAATTTGGCCCTACCCAATCCTAATTTTTTATCCTGATTTATTGAATGTTTGATGATCAATTTTTTAAGTTTGATAATCATTATCCACCATGGTTGTATAAATTACTTAAACTTTTTATCTAATGATGTTTTTTGGATTTAATTTTTATTTTACTTTTCAATTCTAATTCTAAGGAATTAGATGCAAAGTCAACTGAGCAAAGGAGCGGGAATTTGAAAAACGAAACCCCAATATGGTACCCAACCCGACCCGATTGCATCTTAAGTGGGAGACATACCAAACGCCGCCTTATGCAAAAGGAGCGGGAATTTGAAAAATGAAACCCCAATCTTTAAATGTGGCTAGTTATCGAAGAGTGTCATATCGTCGTCTTCTTTGTTTCTCTGGGTTTTCTGTGAACAGCTTTCTTTCTGCTTTTTAGGGTTTTCTTGATGCTATTACCTGCAAACAATAAACGATGGGAAAAGGATCCACCTCCCGCAAAGCTCTCAAGAAAGGGGACTTCCCTTGTTACTGCGGGGCGGTCTTTGTCTTTCTTGATGGACTACGTATCCACATTTCTATTGCTCACAAAAATGGTCCGAAGCCTATCATCTGTCCACGCTGTAATCTTGTCTCGGAAACAGAGAATGACCACATACGGCATTACATCCAAGAACATGAAATTGTCAAGAAATGTCCCATTTGTTACGATTCATTTACCAGTTCACTGGATTTTCGCAATCATGTTGCCGAGAAACATTGAGGTAAAATTCAATTATAATTTTCAGTTTGTAATTAAATTCGGATCTGCTATATTTGTGGTTTAAGTCTTTGATTTTCTTGCAGAGGTTGGTAGATAGTTAGAATGGCTCCGATTGTGTTATAGCAATTTGATCTATCACAAGAAACAAATACAAAGAAATTATAGTCTCTCATTTAATTAAACCCTATGATGTATCTAACTTTGATTTTGATCTTTCAATTGAATTCTTAATTCATTAGCACAGAGCTTGTGTTAGAAAGTCCCCAAAGAAAATGCAAGTCTCTCATTTAACCAAACCCTAGGATTGTTCCAAATTTGATTCTGATCTGTCAATTGAATTGTTAATTCTGGTTATTTGATTCTGATCTGTCAATTGAATTGTTAATTCTGGTTTTTTTTTTACTATATCTGTTCATACTTTTGGTTTCTGTTCTACCTTTTACGGCCATTGATCCAACCCTTGGATGCTTGGATCAGCACCAAACTTTAAGGCAATGTTCGCCTACCCCAGCCTTTCGACCTGACTTTGGGCTTCATCTGAGCCCTGGTCCTTTACTTACCGGGTCCACTTTGATTGCTGGAATTATTTAATGTAAGGGGTCATGGAACCCTAACCTACAATTTTGATGATGAAAAAATATTGCCTATGAGATGCAGATGTGTGAGATGCTCCATTGGTTATTGAGAGACTGGCCTAGGCCATAGGTGAGAGGCCTTGGTCATATCCCCTATTCCTCCATTCTTCTTCCTTCTTTGTTTGTATGTTTTTACTGCTACGAATTCTGTACTGTGGTGTTGAAGATTCTGTGGCACCTTGTCTGTGGAGTTATACTGCAGCATATATGCAGGACTCATCAACTTCTACCTGGCCATCAGATTCAGTCATTGTTTTGATAGTTTAATCCTCCCTTTGAAACCCCTCATTGGATTGTTAGATCTTCTATAAATCTATCCTACTTTCTAGTTTTAAATTAGATCTGCTGTGTTGTCTCCACATCTGACCATCAGCTGCCCAAGGGATTTTGAAGCTTTTATTACTATTAGTAGCCTACCATTGACCTCAGTTCCATTACATAATTTATGTAGGTAGTCGTATTCAGAGCCTAAAGGAAGGTCAGGTTACCATGGATATTGACTTCCGCTAGGGTAGTAATGCTAGGATCAGTCTTGCTGTTGAGGCAGCAGTTGTTGCTTCTGTACCCGTCCAGGTTGGTAAATTAAACATCTTGAAAGCTTAGGTACTTGGAGGCATGGGAATGGTATAGGTTTTTCTCCTTGTTTTCTCAACAAATCACTTTCCATGAAAC
>NC_056562.1:31815828-31847053 GCF_013358625.1 Macadamia integrifolia
TTTTTTAAATTCTACCTCCCGTTGTTATAACCATTATTATTGTGTTAGTGGACTGAATATGACCATCAACATACAGAGGTTCAGTGATATTGGATGAAACTGTTGCAGCCTTAAAGGGATATAATTTCCATATTTGATTTAGATTCTAAAAAAACGTACTTACCTTCTTCTGTAACAGTGGTAGCAGCTTGCACTTCATTTGATGATTAAACTATGTAGGATCCTTTTGGACTCCTTTGAAAAAGAGTCCTAGAATTTTTGAAGATCTGCAATCTTTGTGCTGCATCGAGTTTTTCTTGTGTTTTTTACATTCTCATGGCTTCTTCGTTGTTGATTGAGAAGTTTTCAAAAATAATTGATTGTTGCATGATATCTTGATTCAAACAAACTCTGTCCTATAATTGATTCTGAGATTGGAATGGATGGTTTCATTGTACTATATAGGTAGTTGAGACTTGGAATTGACACCCCTACTTCTGGTGATCATGCATTGCATTCATTCTACATGAGTGCTTTAATTCCTCCCCATTCACCACTCTCTCTCTCTCTCTCTCTCTCTCTCTCTCTATGTGTGTGTGTGTGTGTGTGTGTGTTTGGGGGGGGGATTATTGATATCATCAGATAAAGAGAATAGAAAGACCTGCTCCAAGGGAGACCAACTTGTCTCATAGGGCTCATTTAGTCTGGAGCCTGCATCAATTTGGAATTGCCATATTGATCACTATTCAATGTAATTTTCATATCATATTTTCACATTGTACAGCTCAAGTCAGTGAAATTATAAACACTTTGATGTGTTTGTTTCCATGTGTGAGGACCGGCGGGTTTAGGGTTTCCCTGGACCTCTCATCCCTTCATCTTCCTTTGTTTGGCAAAAGGAATGGTATGTTAGCCCAAAGGCTCTATTGAACACAAGTTGCCACGTATATTAGCGTGTAGGACTAATCTAATTGAAATTACTTCATGTGATCTATCTAATCACGTGTTAGGATTCATGTCAGATAATGGTCTAAAAAAGGGGGTAGGAACCTTGAGGATTCATGTCAGATTATGGTCTAAGAAAGGGGTTAGGCACCTCGGTCCACCCGGTAAACACTAGACTTCAACCATATGTAACGCCCCGGTCCTATTAACCTTGCACAATATTGTTCTCTTTGGCCTATGGGCTTCAAGGTTTTAACACGTGTTGCGCCATATTAAGGAGGCTAGAGGTTATCAACTTGCCCAGTAATCTCCCCCAGGCGATGTGGGACTAAAGTTTGCACACCTTCACCGATCTTCTAAACCCCCTGGTACTTGCCTTATTCTTGGTAAGGACACCTGGCCAATTTCTCAGGCGGGTCTGGTATTTCCCATATTCTTGGGTCTCACACCCTAGGTCTATACACATTATTGAATGGGTCATATAGGTTTTGAGCATTACTATCACACATGCATTGAAAAAAAACATGGCAAAAAAATGTTAAAGAAAAGTTCAAATCCACATACTCGTATTCAGTTGCTCTGTACGATTAGTATACAGAATGTAAAGCAATCATGCATATGAGTAAAGAGTAAAGACGAAGCTAGTCCTAACATTCATGTCATAAAAAATGGCGTGAGTGAAATTGGACATGGTGTTGGGGGTCATTGTACACCATCAAGTCTAATCATGCAAGCAAAATATTGAATAAAAAATTAAAAGTAAAATGTCATGTACAAATATGCTTGGGAATAGGTTATAATAGCGAGGAAACTTTCAGCAGGAATTGCAAAAATCCAATAAAGTTAGTTTAAACATAAGACATCTAAATAAACAACTTTGAATGAGGAAAGTTCTATAAAAAACCTCTGAAAAACGCAGCTAGCGAGTCTGCAACTTAAGATTCCATTGAAAGAGAATCTCATATTTTACATTGGTCAGCAAAGAAGTAAATCTGGAAAAAATATAAAAAAAATTCCACACTAGCTAGATTACAACCTAATACGCAACTCTGAATAGTGACGATTTGTAAAAATCCTTGTGAAAATTTTTTAACTGATTGCACTTCATTGTTGCCCTATTAGGGACAACAATAAGTTGTGCTAAGTATAAGTATGATAGTAGAGAATACAAAACTTGGAATACAAATCTGTAAGAAAATAATGAAAGAGGACTTAACCCTCTACAACTTTCATGAGGGTGTTTTGTGGTTAGAAGGGTGTGTGCTCCGGTGTGATCAGTGCAAGGTCAAACTGATGTGAAGTATAGCAGCAGTTCCTTATGATTCTAGTGTGTGAATCTCAACAGCTTTGATTGAGGTTCGGTATGTGTTTTTGGGACTGTGTGGATCCCTAACAAGTGGGAGGAATCATATATTTATGATTGGGAGGCTCCTAGCCACCAAGGCAATATGCGAAGCTTCCAGATGAGGGTGTGACTTCTTTATTTAGAGAGATATTTTGGTCTATTTATGAGAAGTGTATTTTCCCAAAGGGTGTGAACAATTAACGCATTTGTCCCATGTGTTTCTAGAGTCTTCTAACCGTCCTAGGGTCTTAATGTGTGTCTAGGTACATCCCGCAGCAAGTATGAGATTTGGTCAAGATTTTGCCAAAGATAGACAAAATCCCTACAAAATTGTAGGATCCAATAGAATTTACATTTTGACTAACATAGATAGTATTCGGCCAATGTTGGCTTATGTGCAAATGGCGTCGACCAGAATGCATCAGGTGTTGGCCTGAGTCAGTACAACTCTAACTTTATTTTTCATGTCTGCAACTTAGATCTGAAATTTTTTTTTTTTCATGTCTGCAACTTAGATATAAAAATTCCTTTCTTATTCATGTATGCAACTTAAATCTAAAAATTCTTTTTTTTTTTTTCCTTAAAAAAAAAAAATACTTAGATCTGAAAATTCCTTTATTTTTTATTTTTCCTTTTTTCATGTCTGCAACTTAGATCTGAAAATTCCTTTATTTTTTCGTTTCTTTTTGTTTTCTTTCTCCATCTGAAAAATCTTTTCTTTTTCTGTTTTTCCTACATATGTCTGTAACTCAAATCTGAATTTTTATTTTTATTTATTTATTTATTTTTTTTTATGAATCAGAAAAATTCTCCCCATCTGAAAAAACATTTTCCCCCTCTATTTTTTCTGGTTTCTTTTGTGCAAAAAGTTTTTTTTTTTTTTTTTTTTTTTTTTTTTTTTTCAAATCAGAAAATCTCTCCCATCTACAAGTCTTTCCCCTAATTTTCACAATTTAAATTTTAATTTGGGAGGGAGGAAAGAGAAAGGACTGATCCCGACTCTCCCTATTTTGTCTGTTTTCTATTTATCCTTCTTCCTGTCCTCTCTCTCGTATCTTCGTATCTTAATTATCATCCCTGGTAGATATTATTTGATGCACATTGGATTAATTATGTTTAATGTTGGTAAATTATTATTATTATTTTCGTTTAACTTTTATCTTTTGAAAATCAGTTGATAGCAAGTACAATGGAATCTAACTTTATTTCAGTTTTTGAGTTATAGTCAAGTTTAGATTTAAGTATTATGACTTGTTTATTTGCTTCTATGAAATTTGGATTTTGGAATTGAATGAAGTTTGTCAGACGCTGCTGCTGCTGCCGCCAAGAGCTCTAGTGCGCAAATCTATTTCTTCAATCTCTTCTTTGTTGGCAAGAGTTTTAGTGCACAAATCTATTTCTTCAATCTCTTCTTTGTTCCCCTGTATCAGTGGTACACAATCCACTCCAAATATCCTTTAATTTCTCTACCAATGTATTTATCCTTTTAGAAACCTTTAAAAATAGTCCTAGAATTTTGGAAAACCTTTAAAAATAGTTCTAGAATTTTAGAAGATCTGCAATCTGTATGTAGTATCACAGTTTTCTTATGTTTTTGCTTCTTCATTGTTGATTGATAATTGATTCTTAGATTGGAGTGCATGGTTTTGATTTTACCATGTAGGTAGTTGAGACTTCGAAGCCTACACAAAATGGTGAATTTATGTGTGTCTATTGCTGTTAATACCAATTTTCAATTCTAAATGATTAAGACCCATGTTTTCCATTTTTGCATTGTTTTTCCATTCTCAAAATATTTGACAGTCCAACTCAAATATTTAGCTGTTCTAAACACGCCATACTGACCACAATTTTTTTTGCCATTTCTAATTTTAACTGACCATGGACAAGATTGGGTGGCTTCAAGAGTTCCCATTTTCCTCATCCATGTATGAGTATTCATAAAACCTTTATGGACCCAAGACAAGTCTCAAACGAAGGGTGTGGCATTTTTCTGTTTTGCCACAGAGAACTCTCTATAATGGCAATGATGTATGATAACCCAAAGAATATAGATATGGGGTTCACCCATCCTTCGATCCGTCTCCCTCTCACTATAGTATATATCTTCTCTAATGTTGAAGTAAAACAAAAATGACTTTTCATCATAAAGAAAAGAAAAGAATTATAACAATATTATTATTATAGAATGACATCATTGTTTGTAGGGTTTTTTTCCGCCAAGGATTGATTCTAGATTGATAATCTTTTTGAGATTGACGATGCATTAAAACTTGTATCCATTTATGGGTTGAAATTTAGAAATAATTTTGGCCTTGTGGTATTGACTCTATGCATGTGCTCTTTGTGCTTGCTTACATTTCTTGTCTTATTGCAATAAAGATCGTAAAAAGTTGAAACTTTTGGGGAGGTATTTGTTTGACAAGTTTATGTTTGCTTTCCTACTTTTTCTTCTTTTTTTTTTCTTGTGCGCTTTTGTGGAATTGAAGATTTCTTTTATATTTTGTTATTAACTTTGCTCTTTTATTGTTTTTCTTCTAGGTTCATCGTTTCTACTGTCTATTTGTCACTACCCTATTTGCACAAGACAAGGAAGGATATGGAAAACTGGGCTGAACTTTGTAGTGACATTCTTAGATTGATTGTGGATCAGTTTTCGAAAATCGAAGATATTGCTCATTTTGGTGCGGTTTGCCGGCCATGGCGAGCAGTTTCAGTTGAAAAGTGGCACATCTCTATTGTTGATCCCTGGTTGATGCTTGCAGAGAAGGAAGATAGTGATGAGCGTGGCTTCTATAGTCTCTGCACCAAAAAGGTTTACCACTTGAAATTGCCAGAAGCCCACGGTAAGAAGTGTTGGTCCTCCTATGGTTGGTTGATAACTTTAGGCCTTGATTTGGAGATGCACTTGTTAAACCCCTTTTCTCGATCTCGGGATTCAATTCGGTTTCCACCTCCACCAGGACTCCCTAATCAATACGAGCCTGGAATAGATGCAGAATTTTTCCGTCAGATTTTTATACGTAAAGTGATATTCTCTTCGAGGCCATCTAAAAGAACGCCTTGTGAAGATGAGGAAAAATGCGTGGTTATGGGGATATTTTCTGAATGGAGGAAATTAGCTTTTTTGAGACTAGGAGATGAAGCTTGGACTCCTGTATACACACCTGAAGGTGATGGTATCACTGACGTTGTGTATTTGAATGGTCAATTCTATGGTTTTAGTAATAGAGGGAAATTGGTAATTGTTGACATATCTAGTCCTGATCCAAAGACGATTGAAATTGCTGGATTACCAGAGGGTCGTAACGCTGCTGGAGAGTTTTATCTTGTGGAATCAGTAGGAGAACTTTTTATGCTTGCACGGAGTGTTTATATGGGCTATGTGGGCTATTATGAGGGAGATGAGGACGAGGACGAGTCTTACGTTTATGAAACAGATGAGTTTGAGGTTTACAAGTTTAATTTTGATAACATGAATTGGACACTGGTGAAGAACTTAGACAACCGTGCAATTTTTGTGGGTGTTAATGCTTCTTTTGCCATCTTTCCCTCTAACCATTCAGGATGCAAACCCAATTGTATCTATTTCACTGACGATAATCCATATGGTCTTCTGAAAGATAGTCGTCTAGAAGGAGCTGGTAAGGACATGGGAGTGTTTCAAATGGAGACTGGGAAAGTGGATTATTACTATGAGGTTCCAGACATGCTAAGTCGAATTTGTGCACCTCTTTGGATTTGTCCTTCTCCATAGAGGAAACTTGTATTTGTGCACCTCTTTCAATTTGTTGTTTTGTAGTGGATAATTTGTTTTCTATTTATGAATATTGTTTGAAGTAGTAAAATTATTATTTTTGGATTGATTAGCTATTGGACGGGATGGCTCCTAGTAAACATAGTTCCTCCCTGATACTGGTCGACTTTTCTTTTTTTTGGGGTCCGAACCGATGCCAATCTATATCTGATAAGCTTGGTAAGCTTAGTGTTCCTTGTGCTTTCTTATTGGTTTACGTGCTTGTGCTTGTGCTTGCACCAACATGATAAAATTTTTACCCTATGCGTTTGTCCAGTAGTAATGTAGCATCATGTAATACTGTGTGAGAAGATTGAAAAAACAAGAAAAAAAATTTTGTGAGGCGATTGGAAAAAAGAAAAAAACAAATTTCTATTTAATTATGGAGGGAAGAATCCACCGATTTCTTTTTTTTTTTTTACCCAAAAAATATTTCTTTAATTATGAAACCCTTTCACACGCATGGTTTCAAGTTTCGGTACCGTATCGGCCATATCAGCCATATTGTATCGAAATTGGTTGAAAACGATCTCCAATCCTTGATCGATCTGGATCGGTTATCCATACTGTTTCAGGGGTAAAAGTGACTGTTATACACCAATCCTCTCCGATACTAATTCAAGACTGATCGGTATTGGCAGAGACCAATATCGGTACCGATACCAAGAACTAAATTCATGTTCACACGAGACTTCTTCGCAATTTTTTTGTTAAATCCTTGCAAATCACCTTATTATTTTTTTTTTTTATTACTTTTTATGTAAACATCAATTTATTCAATATGCCGAGGCAAAAGCACAATAATACATAATTCCAAAATCTCATAAAAATGAGGACTCCCAAAAACATCTACGTGAAAAGAGAGTGCCCATTTAGTAATAGAGTGGGTCATCCATTTTCACCCCTCCCCATAAACACAAAGTTGCAAAAAGAAAAAGAATATTTTTAAAAGCAAAATGCCCTTGACAAAAATAGAAATATTAGAAGTAGTGGTAAAGGGGCGGAGGAGAAGCAATTGGGAGGCCAATGTGGATAGTTGAAGAGAGAACGAAACGAACACCCAAAGCTTTGCCCACCACTATCGGAATAAGCACAAAATGGTTTGAGGCAATGAGGCACGCTTGCTTTAGCGGTCCAAGATAATACATTCCATGCCCAACGCTTTGGGCCAATTATTAGCAGTTGCATCAAAGAAAATGGATAAGACTCCAGAATTTTTTTTGGGGGTGGGGGGGGGGGAGTGGACTCCGATCCAGAATCAAGTAGTGGCTTCACCTTAGAATAAATCAGGAAGAGAGAAAACCTCCTTAATACTTCTATTGACTGAACTCACCCAAGAGCGAAGAGGAGGAGTAGAAGTCTTGAAGCATCTTGCATTTCGTCTTTTCTAGATCTTCCAAATGGTAATAGCATGGGCAGCAAAGAAATTTGGGGTCTGTTTGATAACGTTTCAAGAAATGCGTTTCTGCCGTTTCTGTTTTCAGAAACAGCAGAAACGGAGCAAAAAGCGTTTGATAAAACTGTTTCGTTTAACTTATTTTTAGAAATAGAAATATAAATTTTTACTTATTTATGATTCAAGAAACGACCCAGGCGAAACAAGTTCAACTTGTTTTGCCGTTTCTGGAAATGACTTGTGGTAATTCTTTCACTGGTTACCATCAACTTCTAAAAATATGACTTATCAAACACCTTCAATTCTGTTTTTGTTTCTGGAAACGAAAATTTATGTTTTTGCCGTTTCTTGAAACAGAAACGGCAGAAACGTTATCAAACAGGCCCTTGATTTTTCTTCTTAGGATAAAATGACCTTCTTAGGGTATTTATGGATTCCAACAATCAAACAGTGGCCATAAGGGTGGTTATGAGTTCCATAGCCGAAGGATTTAATGATCACAACATCGATCCTCTCTATCTGCCACTCTCATAATGGTGGAGTATTTTCTACTTTGACTATTTCCTATCCCTCGAAATCCTACCCAGAAAGGTGCAACTTTGTGGAGGGGTTGGATGGGGCAAGGAAAATAGGTTGCTACATAAGCTGATAGCTTCTTTATTTATGGATGGCTGTCTCTCCATTCTCCCACCCTGATCATCCAAATGAGCATTGACTTTGCTATTTTACCAAAAAAAATCCCCATTTTTCTCTCTTTTTTTTTTTTTTTTTATTTATTCAAAGGAAACAAACATAGTTATAAGTTAATATATAACATATCCGATCTACAAATATATTGTTTTTCCCATACTGCCTCTTTGGCTATTACTTTTAGATCCCCCATATATCTATTACTAGTTGTCATACAAAATTTAGGGTAACAGGGATGTTTATCTAGTTCTATGCGTACTGAAACTAGAGTTTTATGCCACATATTAAGTAAAACATCATGGTTGTTTTTCAGTAACCATCCAATTTCCATAGCATCACTCCAGATATGATTTATCTTCATATGTTATCTCCTTGTTTTTAATATCTCAATTTTTTTCACCGGAGAGAAAAGGGATTGCCATGACCATGTGAACATAAAAATCTTCTACAATGAGGCAATGAGGATCCAATGATTAGAATACATGTAAGAGCCCTTTCAACCGTTGAGTCATCCTTGCCACTCACAGCTCACCATAGAAGATTTAAACCGACCGGGTGATTAAACAACTATGTTATCATAATTAACTCACCTATATTATACAAAATTGAAAGTACCCTCAAATGCCAATCTCACATGACCAATGGCCATTGTGCGGTAATACCTCCAGAAACTCGGTCTAAATTTACTAACCTCAAATCTTTGCACGGGAAAAAGAATTCTTTTAATGACCGACATCAAGTCAACCCCTAATGAGTCTGTCTCTTTTTTGGTGCAACCCTTGAGTCTTTCTCTCTCTTCTCCATGTGAAAAGGCATTATTTCCATCCTTTATTTTATTTAGGGAGGAGAGAGAAACGAAAGCTGGAAAAACAACTAGTTCCCATAAATAACCGATGAGTCTATCATTATTAATTAGAACTTTGAAGCCGATCAGAACTTTCCTCAACCTCCGTATCTTTGTCTTCCTCTCCTGGGTCCATAGGTAAGATTCCTTCCTTTCCTTCCTCTGCGTTTTCTGGAAAGTGGCAAAAAGAATTTGGCATTCATGACGGGAGATTGCCTGAGAGCTCCTCTTCTGGAATCGGAACAACGCCACGCATCCGACGAAGCCGAAGTGGTAGTGAACATCAACGGATTCCATAGACCCCTCATTCAAAGCTTCTCTAATCATAGCAAACAGGTGAAGGGCACGGAGGATCAGAATCCTTTCGATGAAATCGGCGCCGGAAGTTTCTCCATTCCGCCGCAATCGACGATCGATCCGTTTCGGAACAACACCCCTAACATCGAAGGGCTATATGAATGGCTGAAGATTTTGGTTTGCATTCCAATTGTAATTCTTCGTTTAATCTTGTTTGGGCTATGCATTGCGGTGGGGTATGTCGCTACCAAATGTGCTCTACAGGGTTGGAAGGACAAGCAGAATCCCATGCCCAGGTGGAGGTGTAGGATCATGTGCATCACTCGAATGTGTTCTCGTTGCATTCTTTTCTCTTTCGGGTAGGCTGCGGGCCTTTCTCTACCTTTAGCTGCTCTCTCTGTTTTTGTATGTTTTAGTTTCTTCGCTTTAATCAGTTCGTTAATTTATCGTGAATCAGACACTTGGTTACATGTGTCGAGTAACACATTCACAGTTTTAAGAGATCCAATCTTGCTGCTGGAAAGGCCTGAGTGTTGCGAAGCATAGTCCTCACCTACAGTTGGTTTCCTAACTTTAACAGTTAATTAGTCCTGCAACCTTTTTGGGGAAGGAGATGCCAAAATGTGAATTTAGATCCTGGCAATCCAAAGTCGTACTCAATCCACGAGAAGCTGATGAATTTTGACAAAATTATTCATAAATATCAACATACATGCATATTTTCATGATTAGAGGACAAGGATCCATGCCCATTTCATTGGGATAAGGCTGAGTTGTTGTTGTTGTGATTTATGAATATTAACATAATGGTTGGCAAAGCACTGATTCGATTCATCAGTTTAGATTATTAGATTATCAGTATGTAAGTTTAATTTACATGTACAACATTTTTTTTTGGGGGGTAAAATGGAAAATAAAAGGAGAGAATAAATGAGAGTATGTATTTGGAACTCTGCTGGACTTGTGTATTCATCTCTTTTCATCACCCCCAGAATAAAGTAATTCACTGCGCATATGTAGAAGGGAATAAACCTCTATGGGAACAATGTACATAATCTACTCTTAGCCTTGAATGGGAAAAAAAATTAGCTTCATTAATATATATATATATTTATATGTTCTAGGATTTTTGAGTGTTTGAGGTGGCCTGCCATCATCATGTGTTCTATCTCTTCTGGTGGTCCTACATTGCATTCAATTTCTGAACAAGTGCTTTGATTCCTCCCCATTGATCACCTCTTCTCTCTTTTTTATGGGTTACAGGTATCACTGGATAAAGAGAATAGGAAGACCTGCTCCAAGGGAGACAGCTCCTATTGTTGTATCTAACCATGTATCATACATTGAACCCATTTTCTTTTTCTATGAATTATCTCCAACCATTGTTTCTTCTGAGTCACATGATGCGATGCCTTTTGTCGGAACAATCATCAGAGCAATGCAGGTAATTCTTTACTTTTATAGCTGCATATTATGTTATATCTTTCTACACATAATGGTTTACTGATGTTTAAGTAAATCATCATGCCTTTTTATATGCTTTATGATGTAATTAATCCCTGGTTGATGCTTCCATCTTTGTTATATTTTCTTAGGTTATTTATGGTTATTTATGTTAACAGGTTTTCAGCATCATCGAGGACGCATGCTGTTAGTGAAATAAAGGTAGGAAGGCTCCAATCTTAAATGTGGTGTTCACTTACTTAGTAGTGTAGTTGAAGTTGTCTTTTCTGTTCAAGTGCTCATGTAGCACAAGAAAGTGTTCATTTTATCCTATGCTGTATATGAATTTCCTATTGAAGCTTACTTCTTTTGTACATCATATGATAGATTCCATTTGCTTGTTTGGAAAAGCTGGGACTCTAGCCACTGGGAATTGGGCATGTCCTTCCATTGTGTATCAAATTTGGTAGGCACTTGGGGCCATTCACTCAAGGTTCAAGGTTTCGGGACTAGGCTTGAAACCGAAGTTTCGGCCGAACCTCTACACTTCTTTTTTTTTTGGGGGGGTGGGGGAGGGTAAGTTTTGATGACCAAATTAGACACTGAAACTTCTAGGAAACCCTATTTTAGGCCCTCTAAACCGAAATTTTGGTCAAAACCTCTACATTCTTTTTCTATGTTGTAAGTTTCGAAATTTAGGTCCTAAAGCCCTATTTTAGGCTCTCTAAACATAGTGGAACCCTTGAATTTTGAAAAATCACACCCAAAATAGTAGTTTGTCTTTGGACCTTAGGTTGGTAGTGTATGCTGTATACATTATCCAATATGCCCTATTCCACAATTTTTAGTGCTATAACATATATAATTCAAGTAAAACAACTTAAATATGAGTTAGGAATGAACATACATCAAATTATAAACCATTTCATAAATCATACATGGTTTGTTATAAAAAGGTAAATATATCGAAATCAACAATACAAGTAGCAAGTCACACCTATGCCCATCCTAGAGTCCTCGACTCCTACTACCACATCGAGTTCCGTGGAGGATCAAACCAACAACGCAGCAAGTCTCCACTTCCACTCTGTTCCTCTACTGCCCAAGTACTTGCCCAAACCTTGTACATAAGTGATTTGGCCAAGAAATCTCAAAAACAAGGTAAAAAACTCATTATGCGGTGAAACCTGTCAAAGTGAATGAATTTGGAAAGCCTGCGAAACTGAAATATTTCGTGAAGTTCCGCGAAATTTTGGTGAAACTTGGAACCATGCATTCAATTAGGGTTTTTTTCCCTCTTACCTGTGAACTGTGACCAATAGTTTGTTATTGCCACCATTCCTCTTTTGGGTGTGCATGTACCTTGCTTGCTAATCTTTACATGATTTGGGATAAAGATCCTGTGCATTTTTTCTTCCTTCATTCTCGAGGAGGGGGACAACTTAAAATATTGCTTCGTATTTGCAAGTTCTTATGGAATATATATGCTGTCATCTCTTCTAAGCTTTTGCGATTCATGAATCAACACTTTTGACTGGCTTGAACATAACCAATGGTTGGAATAATAGAGCTTCAGGATACAATTTAAGACTCTTATTGCTATATGATTCATGAACTGTTGCGTACTTGATGTTTATCTGATATTTGTACATTTTAAATCTGCTCTCACTTGATAGAACAGTGTGGTTTTCAGAAATCTTGTGGTTTTTACTTTTTAGTTGGTTACATCCCCTACCCCCTTTTGTTTTCTATCGTTGCATCTTAATTTAATTAACCTGTACGCTTCTCTTGTTCCCCCCCACCCCCCGGCTGGTTTCTTCTGTCCCCAAATAGTTGGGATAAGGCTTTTGTTGAGTTGTGTTTATGATTCTTACATACTGTAGAATCACATATTCCTTTGCTATATCTGCTTTGATATTACGTTACATAAACTTCGTTATGTTGTAACCGAGTGTCAAGATGTGTTCTCCTAATTGCCATGGTTGCTATTCTATAAAATCTTGTGATATTCGTATACTATGAATTATTTAGATTTCTAACCAGGATTCAACTTAATTTAAAGGAATAAGTTGTATCTATTTATAAGCCATTTGATACAGAAATGTACTTTGAAGGATCTGAATACAGCGGAAAGCTTCATGCGATGACTTTCCTCAAGTTCTATTGTTTCCTGAGGGTACCACAACTAACGGGAGGGTCCTTATTGCTTTCCAACTTGGTGCATTCATTCCTGGTTATCCAATCCAGCCAGTAGTTGTTCGCTATCCACATGTGCACTTTGATCAGTCTTGGTATGGGTTTTGGCTTATATGGAAATTTCCTATATGGCTATATTAAATTTTAACTCACTAAATTTTCTTTATCTTTATGCTATTCTTCGTAGGGGGAATATTTCTTTGGCAAAGAGCATGTTCAGAATGTTCACCCAATTTCACAATTTCGTGGAGGTATTTTATTCTATGCATGCACATTTTTTCCTTCCCCCCTTTGACCTATGAATTTCAATCTGTTTTACCTTCAGTTTTTGTGTTCTGGTAAGTGTAATTTTGAATTGATTGTTGCACTTCTTACTTTTTACTTCTTATGCTTTAAAAGAAACAAAGATAAAACAAGCATACACATTATGCTAAATGAAATTGCTCGGTTAAAATGAATAAAGGACATGTAATATTCCATCTGATCTCTTGTATATATGGTATATTGCTTTATGCTTTAATTCATTCGTATTTTTATAGTGGTCCCTTTGTTCACATCCTGCAATACAATTAAGCTTCCAAAAGAACCTAATTAAGCTTAAGAATTTTTTTTATCCTAACTTGTAAAACCATTGATTCTCCAATTTCTCCAACTAATTTTGAACCCATTGCTGTTTTACAATCCTGCATTTTGCTCCTTGTTCCTACCAAGGTTTTCAAATCCCAGGACCTTTTAAGGCAAATGTTATATAAGAAAGAGTTTGCAATTTACTGATAACCTGCCTCTTAAGTGGTGCAGAACCACTTCTTTTGTGAATGAAGGTTAGAGAATCAACTTATAGTTTCTGTTTGTTTAGTTGATAAATACCCAATGTAGTGACGTGAGGTTAAAACTTTTCAGCCCCAGCTACTGGTATCACCTCTCTTAAATCTTAAACAATACTTCTATTGGAATTTGTTTTTGATTGCAAGATGTGCCATAAAAACTCAACTAGTTATTATTTTAATGAAGTATGACTTTCCCAACTTAGGAGTCAACATCGTTAATCTCATTGCAGAGAGTTGTTCTTCATGGGATGGCTGTTTAACACCCATCAGATTCAGGAAATATCTTATATTCCATTCTTGAAAGTTAATTCAAGGTAAGACCAGATGATTCTTCTTGTAGTCTTCTATTTTACAAAGTGACTGAACGTGGGGCTGCCTAATGACTTTAAATAAATGATAGGCGGGAATCTCTTTTCAGATGAAATACTCTCAGCTGTATTTTTTACTGGTTTCGGCTGCAGACATTTGATCAGCATTGTTGCAATCACATTGATGTAATGCTTGCTGATGGCTTGTCTAGGATAAAAGCTTTAGCTTTGTCATTATTTGCAACTGGATTTTGTAATTTGGCTAATTTCTAAGTCTATGTTCTTGTCAGTGCAGGGGCCACCATTTCTTAATTTGTTTTTCATAGTATGCAGTTTCCTCATTTCATTCAATTACATAGTCAATGATATCAATCTATAGTAGCTGGTTGCTTGCTATATTTCTTTATCGCATACTAATCTTGTATATTGTGGTTAAGTTTCAATTTGATATGATAGAAGTTTGGCCTAATATTTAGATATTCGGAAAATTTGGATATTTCAAGGAATCTGCGTTTCATTCCCCTAAAATGTATGGATAATGCCAAAATTATTGTTTATGCTACCCATTTAGCTTCAATCCTAGTTAGTCCATTTTATTAAAATCTAAACTTTTATCCCGCCTTTTTGAATACCGAGCTTCCTCGATTCATTACTTAATTCAACAGATTCATTCTTCTGGCTTCTGAACTAAGTATATAGTTTTTAATATAGTGATCTTATTCTGGCTTTGACAGATTGAATACCTTCCCATTATTTCACCTCTTCAGAACCAAAAAGACAATGCTGCCCATTTTGCTGAAAGGGTGAGTTCATGTTGATTCTCCTCTATACTTAGTTGAGTATTGCCATTTTGATACAAGCACACCCACTTCTAATATGCCCATGTATTTGTTCGAGTATTTTCTGTAGTAACTATGCCATAATGCAGATGACATTGTTTAGTTGATGTCATCTGGTTCTCAAATATGCTTTTTTTTTAAGTCAAAAGATTTAGAAATAGCTTTGTTGCTGACAATTTCTCCTTTCTATTCCGTAATCAATATGTTCTCCCCCAACTATCTTTGCCTTAAATTTTTTTTTTTTGAGGGGTATAAATTTGTGCTCATCCTCTATTATTATGATTTTATTTTTCCCAATTAGAAGATCACATGTTCAATAGATAACATGTCGATACTTTTTCTTTCTAAAATAATGATTTGCGGCCCGCTTCCCCCCTTGTTTTCGTAATCTACTTCTCACTCTCACTTACACTCTTCCTCAACGTAAAAAAGATTTATTTTTCTTGGCTGCTTGTCCCTCTCTACATCTTTTTCAAAGTCCGTCCTTTCCTTTGATTTGTTTTGTACACCCCTTTCTTCTTCTTCTTTTTCTCTTCTTCTTCCCTGCTGCTGCAACCGGACTTGCAGCCGAACCTTCCTCCTCCTTTCTTCTTCTTCTTCTTTTTCTTTTTCTCTTCTTCTTCCCTGCTGCTGCAACCGGACCTGCAGCCACACCTTCCTTCTTCTTCTTCTTCTTCTTCTTCTTCCCTGCTACAACAGCCACTGCAACCTTTCTCCTCCTTTCTTCTTTTTCTTTTTCTCTTCTTCTTCCCTGCTGCTGCAACCGGACCTGCAGCCACACCTTCCTTCTTCTTCTTCTTCTCTTCTTCTTCTTCCCTGCTACAACAGCCACCGAACCTGCAACCTTTCTCCTCCTTTCTTCTTCTTTTTCTCTTCTTCTTCCCTGCTGCTGCAACCGGACCTGCAGCCACACCTTCCTTCTTCTTCTTCTTCTTCTTCTCTTCTTCTTCCCTGCTGCTGAAACCGAACTTGCAGCCGCACCTTTCTCCTCCTTTCTTCTTCTTCTTTTTCTTCTTCTTTTTCTCTTCTCCTTCCCTGCTGCTGAAACCGAATCTGTAGCTGCACCTTTCTTCTTCTTCTTTTTCTTTTCTTCTTCCCTGCTGCTGCAACCACTACCCGGCAGCACCCTTTCTCCTTCTCCTAGTTCCCCCCTCCTTCATCTCCACCAAGGCCTTAAACCCACTGAATCATATCCTTCTTCTTCTTCTTCACTGCTGAACCAACACCAACCGAACCCCCCCCCCCCCCTTTTTCCCTCTTTTTTATTCCTTTTCTTCATTTTAATCTAAATTCAACTTCAAAAAACAAACCTTAAGCTTAGCAGTAAATCTAGCTTAGGTATTTTATTTTACTTTCAACATGGTCTAATCATATTTCTTACCATTTGTTGGAATATTTTTAATCCATATCATACTCTAATTGGCTTCCATCATATCTGGTTTAATAATTTTGCTTTAATTTATTGTAGCTAATCTAAACAATTTAGGTTAACCAATTCTTTTTTTATCTATTTACCAGTTTAATTAGGTAAATCATAACCTTAGAGCAATTTAGATTTATTTCATATAATGTAGTATATACTTAGATTAAGCATATCCGTTTTTTTACCTAATCTAGGATAGTTTTAGGCATCTTTCACTTAGTTGTTCTAAAATCCATTAAACAATAAGATCAAAGTAGGACTCATATTGCATTCAACCAATCTTTTAGATTCAATCTTAAACCCTAGATAAGTGTAATTAGACTAACTAGCTTTAATTACATCCCTCTTTTGATCATCTAATATAGTTAATAAACATAGTTTTAATCTAGTTAAAAGTCATTTGCAAACTAGCATAAATAGGATTCCATACCATACTTTACTTTACCAACCATTTAGGTACCGCTTGCAAATAATCTATTATAGGACCTCATAATGTGTTAAATCTTTAATCATACCAATTAGTTCAATTTAGGATTTTATAATTTTATTAACCATCCATCTAGGTTAGGCTCAATTAAACACATTAGTTCAATTTAGGATTTCATAAGTTCATTAATCATCCATCTAGGTTAGGCTCCACTGGGGACGTCAGACTCTTGATTGACCACTGTTTGTATAGCTTTGTTTGTACCTTATTGTTTGTATATTGACATGTTATTTTTCACTCTTCATCACTTGCATACACTTCTTGCATTGTGCACAGCATGCCTTACCCTTATTCACCCCCGTGGTGTAGCTGCCAGGGTCCCTTACATACGTTTGGGCCGCCCCCAGTTACATCACACCCCTTAATACCGTACCATTTAGGTCTTGAATACGGAACTTATCGGCGAGGGTGTTACCTTGCGTCCTTGAGGGAGATCACACACATTTAGGTGTGCCCAAAGAGACGCTGTCGGTTAACACTCTGAGTTCGATATGCTCGAGCAATTCCCCTATTGGTATATCAAAGGGACCACGTGCCTCTGATTCATTCCGTATATACGGGTGATAGGTATATCGGTCTTGTCAAGGTAGCCTTGCCGGTCCTAAACCTAACCAACATGTATCATATACTTGGACATAGAACCAATGACTAGGATCAACACAACTAATGTAATATTGTTTGCTGTTCATGTTGGAACCCCTTGTAGTCATTTTTACCTGTCTCAATATGCCATTCACCAACGGAAGGATTGGATTTATCATTAACATTAAAGGTGCTAGTGTTTATAACTACACCAGTTGTAGATTCTTACAACTGCACCGTATGATTGGTACCGTGGCTATATGCTAACATCACCGGTCCGATGTGGTATAGGTCTCAACCTGGTAAAGGTTTCACACATGCTATCTCGATGTTAATAGTGGACCCAAATTCGTCCACCGCGGTTTTCGGTGATTGATTCGATGTAGATCCGCCTATATGGAAGTTCTTACACGAACCACCTTGTTTGATCTATCAATTGAGAGTCTCTTCAACTTAGGGGCACTTCCTTTTGGTTTACCGCTAAGTTGATGCCACTCTCATTTGAGCTAACTCTTGTTTGGTCTAGTTGTCCTTGTTTGTGTATGCTTTGACCCTAATTATGCTCAAATAGGAGAATGTACTTGTTACCATCTCATCCTTTCTTTTGTCCATGTTCCAGTACCAATAAGGAGTGTAATCCGAAGTTTCACTTTCTCATCATATTCTACTCAGTTGAGGCGCCATTTCTCGTCAGGAAGGCCATTCCCTACCCTTGTGGGTCAAAGGTCCTAATTCAATTAGACTAGTGAGGCTTTCACCAGAACCCTCATTAGAAGTGTTTCCCGTTTCCCGTTTCCCGTTTCCCGTTTCACCAGAGGGTATAGATGCCATGAGTCAAGATGACATTTCACCAACAAATCCCGACCCCATGGAGGCTCGTGTCACTAAGATTGAGGAGATGTTAGCAAACTTAACTGCGATGACGCAAGCTCAGGCTGGTGTTACTCGACCGGCAGAAGTTCAGGACCAACGGAGTCGTCTCCATAGTCCTAGGGTTGTTCCTCACCCCAATGTGTTAGGTGTTGAGGATGATGTTGTGATTGACAATAGCCCTGTTATGGGAAAGTCTGAAAGTCTTGAGAACCAAGAGTTGAAGGATAAAGTTAGTCGCCTTGAACACTTGATCAGGAACCTTAAAGGTGTTGAAGATCAAATCATTGATACAGAAGGATTGTGTTTCTTTCCTTATGTTAGGTTGCCAGAAAAATTTAAATGGACCTCTGAAAAGTTTGATGGTAGGGGTGATCCCCGTACTCACTTAAGATCTTTTATTGACCAGTTAAGGGGAGGCCGAGGCTTCACGGATGAGCAACTGGGGCAGGCCTTCCAATTTTCACTGACTAGTGCTGCTCACCATTGGCTAATGGCCCTAGATTCTTCCTTAACCCGCACTTGGGACGACATGATGAAGGCGTTTACTCGCCAATACTCCTATAATACAGAGATAGAATTGACCAGGAGAGAGTTGGAAACAACAAAGCAAGCAGCAGGTGAAGGGTTCACTAGCTATTTGAAAAGGTTTCGTGACAAAGCGGCTCAGATGTGGGATAGGCCAAATGAGAGAGAGCAAGTGGGAATGATAGTGAGAGGATTGCGAGACCCATACCGAAAGTTTTTGTTTGCTCTCCCCATCCTTAACTTTGATGGTTTGATAGTTGCGGCACAACAGGTCGAGGATGCCATCTTTCAAAGGGAACTCCCCAAAATGGATCGGTTTGCAACTGAGTCCAGTAGTAGCAGAAGACCTCCACAACAGAAAAGCTCAGGGGTCAATGCCATAATGTCTACTCTCCCTTCTGCGGCACCAATATCGTCCACAACGGTAGCTCCGTTCACACTAGAGCAAGGGACAGCTCCTCCCAGTCGACCTAAGAGGCAGTTCGCCAATTTGGGTGCACCCCTGAGTTCAGTTTTTAGCAGATTAGCGAAAGCCGGATTGATTTCTACGATCCAACCAAGGCCTATTCCCGAGCCAAAGCCACGTTGGTATAATCCAGACCTATTCTGCCACTATCATTGCCAAGAAGGACATACCACAGATAACTGTTTCAATTTGAAACATGCTATACAGGACCTTTATGATGCTAAAAAGTTTGAGCTTTGACCTAAACAGCCTAGTGTAACCACAAATCCTCTTCCAAATCACCAATCAATCAATGCTCTTAGTGAGGATTTGAAAGAATTTGACCCCACCATCTTTATTAGGCGTCTGTCTATCCAGAGCGAGGGGCATGTTCATGTGGTGAAATCGGACGCAAAGCACAAACAGATCAAGATAGTTGAAGGAGAGTTCATGAAGTATCAATCAGAAGCATCTGAAACTCTTGAGATGGTACCCTATTTCAAGAACTTGAATGGTCAATTCATTAAGGAAGTGCATGACTCTTCATACTCTGGGTTTTCAGAACTGTGGCTCGATGAAATATCAGGAAAGGAGTTACCAGGTTTTGAGATCTTCTTTAACTGCGTGGTTGATCGGGCAGAGTCTTAAGCAGCCTAGTAGGCCCATCTGGGGCATCAAGGAGGATTTATGGATGATAGTAAGCTCTTTGGTACAGAAGTTCTGATGATTATAGAAGACAAAGAGGGGTTGGTCATGTCTGGGTTCAAGTCCTTCGGTGTTGTAGGTAGTCAGTCATGTTGTTAGGTATTTCCAGCTTTTTTCCCTTTCGGTTTCGTGTGAGAAGTTTTTTCTTTTTAATTTTGATGTTGTGTCAATCCAATCAAGTTTCCACATGGTGTAATCGTTTCAGTTTTTAATGAAATAGTTTATTTTGAGTATTTTGTTTGTTCTCCTCCCCATTTCCATCTCTTGATGATGAATCTTGCAGTGATCTTTTGCCTATTTTCTTCAAAAAAAAAAAGGGAGGGAGCCCATCAGTCATCCGTCATTCATTTTGGTGCCAGAGCCTTGGTAATAAAAGGTCTTGAGCTCTCCACACATTTAATCCCCTTCCAACGAGTAAGGAGCTTAAAGAGAATTTTTCACATCATTCAGCCTATTAAGGGAGGCCATCCTTGGCCGCTAGTTATCCAAAAAAAAAATCCTGAGAAGTTAAACTCCACTAGTTACCCTTTTTGGGCCTAAGCCTATCCTTTGGAAAGCCCATTACGGCCTACCCATATCCCATTACCAAGGTACCCTTCACATATTTAATCCTACTAGCCTCTGGGGTCTGATTAGAAGACATTTTTTGTACTAGAGCCTGATATTGCCAATGTTGGGGAAAAGCACTTTTCCATTTCAAAATTCAATAACAAAAAAAAAATAGCAAAGCTCCAAAGGAAAGAAAGAAAGAAAGGAAAAAAAGAAAAAAAAAGGAGCAAAGCTTTAATCCAAAAGCAATCCAATACCCTAGGCAGGGGCAAGAGAGAAAATTGCTCACAAAAATTGAAGAAAAAGAAAGAAAGCAATAAAGGCAAAAATTGAAGATTCTAGTTAGACCCTGGGGGCACATTTGAGCTTTTACCCTCATTTGGAACCAAGTCCTAAGCCCCATTATAACCTAACAAGTCCTCCTAGGCTAAATGTGGTGAGATTTTCTCCGATAACTTCGAGCTCACCCAGTTATGATGGAACTTAATTATCAAGGCTTTACAACCAATACATCACCAGCGGCAGGAACTACGTCCGACCTGATTCCTGATTTACTCAGGATACGTAGGCAGCTTGAGAAGTCAATTTCAAGCTCGGTCCATCACCTCAATCACCATACTACCTTGTTTTGTTTGGGCTTCACATGAATGTCCTTGCTTGGCTTCCTATTTTGAAGGCGATTTGATCATTGCTACTTTTATCATCAGGAGATGGCCTTCTTAGACTCGAACTCTTTCTCCCGTCCCTTATTTCGACGGATTCCCAAGAGTTTCACCACTTAGTCCTTTCTTCTAAGCCTCATTAGTTGGCGTGATTTCTCTAGTGAGCTCGTCATTCCATGTAATAGCTCCCAACTCTACACTTGGTAGAACCATTGGGTCTGCATCCTTTTCATATTATTTGATTGGCTTACTACTTATTTCTTAGAGCTTGGGCCACAGACATGATGTTTTGGGTATTTTAAGGAGCCACCCCTCAAGTCTTGAGAAGCAGCCAAAGAAGTTACTACTATTCCCGCTCATAAAATGCGGGCCACATCAGAAAGGTGCACTCACAAGGAAAAGAAGGGATCAACATGTTGAGGATGTTCACCATGAGATAAAGATTTGGTCGGAGCAACCGAAAGCCATTACAATTGGAGACATCAAACTATATTTCCATAAGTTGCAGATACATGCAAGTAATGCATATTCAGGCAAGATTTATGTGAGTTTAGGCCGAGCAAAATGGAGATGTCACAGTCTGGGGCAACACTCATTGATGGGTTACCTCCCTTGTTTTAGCTTCGTTCTCATGGTAAAATTTGTTTTGGCAAAATCCTTCTTTGTCATTTTCCAATGTAAACACTTCTCACTCCTTTTTATAGTGGTGGTCATTTACACTCTCTTACGTGAGCACAGTGTTAGGATTTGCATGACTAACCCTTTGTCTAACCAATCAGGTTGATTTTTATTTAAATTGAATTGCAATATCATTACATCTCATGATTACAATGTTGAACATTTAAGATTTTGCGGTATTTAACCTCAAATGCATCAGCTCATGAAGATTGGTTCAGATGGTTCTTTACACCATTACCAATTCCATTTCAAGTCCGGTTATTTACACCGAAGATTGGGCCTGACGGTTCTTTACACCATTGTCAATTCCATTTCAAGTCCGGTTATTTACACCGAAGGTTGGGCTTGACGGTTATTTACGCCAACGTCAATTCCATTTCAAGTCTGGTTATTTACACCGAAGATTGGTTTGGATGGTTCTTTACACCATGGCCAGTCCCATTTCAAGTCCGGTTATTTACACCGAAGATTGGTTCGGATGGTTCTTTACACCATTGCCAATTCTATTTCAAAATCCGGTTATTTACACCGAAGATTAGGCCTGACGGTTATTTACACCAATGTCAGCTCCATTTCAAGTCCGGTTATTTATACCGAAGATTGGTTCGGATGGTTCTTTACACCATTGCTAATTCCATTTCAAGTCCGATTATTTACACCGAAGATCGGGTCTGACGGTTATTTACACTAATGTCAGTCTCACCTCAAAGTCCGGTTATTTAAGCCGAAGATTGGATCTGACGGTTATTTACACCAATGTCACCTCCATTTAATTCTAGTTATTTTCGAACTGAAGATCGGGTCTGGCAATTATTTATACGAATGCCATTTCTATCTTAAGTCCGGCTGTTGAGATTGAAAGTTGCGTCTGGTGGTTACTTACACCGGGGTCAAACCTAGTTTCTCTTGTGTTTGACCATTCATTTACACCATTGTCTCATATTTGCATCTATGGTCTGCTTGGTTCTTTATACCAATGGCGACTGATTGCATCTACACCATCATCTCATACTTACATTCAGGGTCTGCTTGGTTCTTTATACCAATGACAGCTGATTGCATCTACACTCCTTTTATCATACTTGCATTCATAGTCTACTTGGTTCTTTATACCAATATTGGCTAATTATGTTTACACCGTTTTTCCATACTTACATTCGTAATCCGTTTAGTTATTTACACCTAACGGTCGATTGTATTTACACTCTTTCCATACTCGCATTTAAGTCTCCTTGATTCTTTATACCAATGTTGGCTAATTGCATTTACACCATTGTCTCATTTTTACATTCATGGTGTGTTTGGTTATTTATACCTGACAGCCAATTGCATTTGTACTCTTTCATACCTGCATTCATTGTCTACTTGGTTCTTTACGCTAAGAATGACATATTGCATGTGCATCCTTAGTCTAGGTTTTACCTGCATATTGATCGACTACGATAGGTTTTATATCACGGTAGCACCCACACACTACTTGATTTCGCATGTGTTATCGATCGACATTTCCTATCTTTGGTCTTATCTCTCATTTTGCATTTGCATTTGCATTTGCACCTCCGCCATCCTTGAGCCGGATGTCGGTAGTACATTGCTCCTGGTGACAAAATGGTGTGTTCTTTTCTTTGCCTTTCGACTGTTACACAAGTCTCGGTCAAAGAGGGGCAATCTGTAGACACCGAATTTTGTCACCCTCCGGCAATAATGACAATATGAAGGATTACATGTTGGATATTTTAGACTTGGAGAATTTTCAAACTTAGAGTAGAAAATGACCATTTTTTCCTATAAACTTTCAAGAGAAAATGTTTTCAAAAATTAGAATTTGATGTTGTGGATTATTGTTGTTTGTCCCCTCAAGTCGGACATTACACTTTGATGCGAGAACTATGCGAATCGACGCTCAATTCTCTCTTTCATTATATGATCCGGGTCCCTACTTTATGTATATTTTCGTAAAGGTTCCCGGTCGAGACTGCAATCATGTCTCACATCATTGGATAGTGCTCGGACTGAGCTTTCTAACGACATACTACACGTCGAATTCCGACAAACGGTTTGAAAGATATGACCCCCGAAAGTTGACTCTAAAGTTCGATATCAGATTCCATTCCGAACAACCAAAGGGTGCCACATGGCGCCCAAACCCCTTTGTCCAAAAGCAAGCCTTTTTGGACAATTCTCTCTAGATTTTTAGTCCCACATCGGAAATATGAGAGAATTGTCCCAAGTCCCAAGGCTATAAGAATAGCCCTTCCTCTCTTCCAAAGGGGATGAGAAGAATTTGAGAGAAGGAATATGGCCCCATGAAGGTTTTTGCTAATTCCCTCTCTCTAAAACAGAATTCCTCCAAGTAAAAATTTTTGAATGTGTAATCCTCCTTGAGCCGGGAGACCTAGTCCGGTTTGGTTCAATTTCGAGCTTGAAGCACAAGGGTTATCTCCCATTGTTTCTTGATTAAAGCCGGGTTAAGGTATTTATTTATTTATTTTTCTTCCAATAGCGATTTAGAATTAGTTTAATTAATATATTAGTTTCTAATTCATTAATAATTGATTTATTTAGATTAATTATGTTTAATTAGTTTCAGTTTGGTTCAATACGGTTTATTAGATGTAAATTAATTTATTCCGGTCCAATTAAGGGTATTTAGGTTTAATTGATTCTTTTAGATTAGTTAGGCTTAATTGTTTTTTTTTTAACATGTTTACCTTTGATTTGGTTTAGTTTTTTTAAATTGCTTTTTGTTCTTTTAATCTGGACCCTTAGATCAGAATCTTACATGTAACCTAATCCTTCTTCTTCTTCTTTTTCTCTTCTTCTTCCCTGCTGCTGCAACCGGACTTGCAGCCGAACCTTCCTCCTCCTTTCTTCTTCTTCTTCTTCTTTTTCTTTTTCTCTTCTTCTTCCCTGCTGCTGCAACCGGACCTACAGCCACACCTTCCTTCTTCTTCTTCTTCTTCTTCTTCTTCTTCTCTTTTTCTTCCCTGCTACAACAGCCACCGAACTTGCAACCTTTCTCCTCCTTTCTTCTTCTTCTTTTTCTCTTCTTCTTCCCTGCTGCTGCAACCGGACCTGCAGCCACACCTTGCTTCTTCTTCTTCTTCTTCTTCTTCTTCTTCTTCTTCCCTGCTGCTGAAACCGAACTTGCAGCCGCACCTTTCTCCTCCTTTCTTCTTCTTCTTTTTCTTCTTCTTTTTCTCTTCTCCTTCCCTACTGTTGAAACCGAATCTATAGCTGCACCTTTCTTCTTCTTCTTTTTCTTTTCTTCTTCCCAGCTGCTGCAACCACTACCCGGCAGCACCCTTTCTCCTTCTCCTAGTTCCCCCCTCCTTCATCTCCACCAAGGCCTTAAACCCACTGAATCATATCCTTCTTCTTCTTCTTCACTGCTGAACCAACACCAACCGAACCCCCCCCTTTTTCCCTCTTTTTTATTCCTTTTCTTCATTTTAATCTAAATTCAACTTCAAAAAACAAACCTTAAGCTTAGCAGTAAATCTAGCTTAGGTATTTTATTTTACTTTCAACATGGTCTAATCATATTTCTTACCATTTGTTGGAATATTTTTAATCCATATCATACTCTAATTGGCTTCCATCATATCTGGTTTAATAATTTTGCTTTAATTTATTGTAGCTAATCTAAACAATTTAGGTTAACCAATTCTTTTTTTATCTATTTACCAGTTTAATTAGGTAAATCATAACCTTAGAGCAATTTAGATTTATTTCATATAATGTAGTATATACTTAGATTAAGCATATCCGTTTTTTTACCTAATCTAGGATAGTTTTAGGCATCTTTCACTTAGTTGTTCTAAAATCCATTAAACAATAAGATCAAAGTAGGACTCATATTGCATTCAACCAATGTTTTAGATTCAATCTTAAACCCTAGATAAGTGTAATTAGACTAACTAGCTTTAATTACATCCCTCTTTTGATCATCTAATATAGTTAATAAACATAGTTTTAATCTAGTTAAAAGTCATTTGCAAACTAGCATAAATAGGATTCTATACCATACTTTACTTTACCACCCATTTAGGTACCGCTTGCAAATAATCTATTATAGGACCTCATAATGTGTTAAATCTTTAATCATACCAATTAGTTCAATTTAGGATTTTATAATTTTATTAACCATCCATCTAGGTTAGGCTCAATTAAACACATTAGTTCAATTTAGGATTTCATAAGTTCATTAATCATCCATCTAGGTTAGGCTCCATTAATCGAATTAGTTTAATTTAGGGTTTCATAAGTTGCTAAACTAATCCTAGGTTTAGGCTTATTTAATTAGCTTAATCTGAGACTCATAATACATTAATTAAATCATTTAGGCTTATTTAATTAGCGTAATCATTTCATTATTTGCATCATAACCTATCTAGCATAATTTAGACACTTGGTTTAGGGTTTTCACATGTCATGCTTAGATACCTAGTTTAGGATTTTCAGTGACCTAGATTTAGGACTAGTTAGTAGGGTACAAACAAACTTTGGTCAAACAAAAAGAGACCGGCCTTAGGGTCGGGCAGACTGGGTGCCTAACATCTTCCCAGTCTGTCACTTGACACTTGTCTAGAACCTTCGTGCAAACCAACCTTATCCATCAGTCATTAGTCTCTCTCCCTTGATTGGGGGAGACATTTATGGGTCCTAGACCCTTTCTAGGTGGCGACTCCCTTTTACCCATAACATGTATCCCCCTTTGGCTTTTGATGACCAGGGGATACTATCTCATCTCATTAGGGTCGAACCCTAGCGTGTGTACATGGGCTATGCGCCGTATTGCGATCCTGGGGGCGGAGGTCCATGGTACCTACACCTCCTAAAGTTGTTCATCATGCCATATTTCATGCGTCTCTTCCAAATGAGTGAGTTGAATTAATGCAAGACCTCCAATGGCCTAAATACTGAACAATTGCAACTTGGATCTCTCATGTTAGGAAAGCGTGGTTGTTCCCCCTAATATTTGAAAACCTCTCTCTGTCATGTGAGAGTCAGGTTCCTTAATGGAAACTTCAAATTTAAGGAAAAATTACAATCTTCCTTCCAATTCTTTTTGTATAATTCCATTTTTTTTATTCCAGTTTATGAGCCATTTGATGGTGGACAGGATCAATTATTTATGTTAATCTATTATGGATCTTTAATTTTTCTCACTCTTTTACTAGGATGGAGATGGAAGCAGATCACATTGGGCTATTATCGATTGATTCTGCTGGATATGACCCCCGGGTGGCACCCAAAGTTTATGAGAGTTTGGGTAAGCTAACAGGTGAGTCTGGTTTGAGTAATTATCTCTCCAGACAAGCCAAAGTCATGGAAGAAACACTTACATATATAGGGAAGTAAGATCAGGCCATGGGGTTGAAGGCTTTCTATGAAGAGTTGATTCCATCTGGAAGACCAGCACAATTTCTAACCAAGGTCAATGTCATAGAAGAAGCTTACTGATATGCAGGGAGCTCTGGTAACATTCCCTTTAAAGAGTCAAAACTGTATTTCTGATTCCACTTGCCTGCGTAGTGGCATTTATGTGCCTTTGAATGCTTTCCTATAGGTTCCATACCATCTGTTTGTGTGTACACCATGTGTTTTACCTTGGCATTCATTTCCAACCAAATTTTCTATGAATAGTTTGTACATAGAAGAAGCTTACTGATATGCAAGGAGCTCTGGTAACATTCCCTTTAAAGAGTCAAAACTGTATTTCTGATTCCATTTGCCTGCGTAGTGGCATTTATGCACCTTTGAATGCTATCCTATAGGTTCCATCTATTTGTGTTTACACCATGTGTTTTACCTTGGCATTCATTTCCAACCAAATTTTCTATGAATAGTTTGTTTTGCCTATGGTGAGTCGACACCCCTAGCCAGGATCTGATAACTTCTTCGTCTCATAACTTTTATAGAAGATTACAGCCTAAAACTTTCAGTTTTAAACTAGCGATTTTTTAAATTATTAAATTTATTTATTTTTCAATTCTAAGCATTAAACAGCGTAGCTCCACAACAAAAAAAAATTGTTTGATTTGTCACATTAAAGACAAGTTGAATTGTACCGGCTAAGTAAAGCAGTCTTCAGGTGGTGTGGGGAAGATTGATGTTGTATAATTAAAATGGGATGAACTCCCGAGTCACTAGCAAGGTTTCAGGTATCGGTATTGGATTGGCTATATTGATGATTTGTAAAACGATAAAAATAAAAAGAAAAAAAACTTTAACATCTTTTTTAAGGATAAAATGGTCTTATCAAACCCGATATTATATCAGTATCAGTCGAGGTCAATACGAATGCTGATGCCTATACATCAGTCATGCTTAAATGCCGCGGGCCTCCCCTCAAATGATATGATTTTTAAGAGATTTGAGATCTGCTATTTCTAGGATCTTTTTGGATCACAATAAGTGCAATTGGATGCTTACTTTTCAGAAATTTTATCCCCAGAGATATGATTAGAAAGTAGACAGCTCTGGCTATCGCTTTCTTTCTAACACATGAACAAAATATAATTGAATGTCTTCGATAGGATAGAGAGATCGATGATCTCATTTGAATCATCTATAGTAATCACTTTCGAGTAGATGTGGTTATGTCAATGACACCAATGGAATGGTCTATTCTCATACTAATGCATCAAAATCATCTGCAGTGAGGTGGTGAGGTGCAATGAGCATCGAATGATGCGGTGCATGATTGGGTCTTCTCAGCTACTGGATGTTCACTGCACCTTGCTCGCTACAAACAATTTGGACGTACTAACATGCATCGATGAATGATAAAAACTGATCAAGAAAAAAGACCAATTGTCTTTACATGATTATGTTTTGAAATAAATATGAATCTAGTAATGGGGCCTTCTTGATTTTCTTAACACCCTCAATCATTAATGCTTCATTGTCTTTTCTCCCATCTTCCACATCTTTCTAACGTCCCTGTAAGCCCTTTCTGATTCCATGGATTGTTAAAGAGTAGATACTCACAGTTCTTTCCCTCTAGGCTCCATTGTTAAGGCCTCATTGGCATTTTCTTCCATTTTTATCCTTGGAATATTCCACTTTAAAAAGTCTCATGCAATGAAATGGGAATGCTTGGACTGAACAGTAGCAGTGGATTAGCTCATATCATGCTAAAGAAAGCAACTTTCTTCAAATTTAAGAAGCAACAAAAGTAGATTTAGAAAAGAGACCCTCATTTATCGGATCTGGCTCCTCTCTAACTACTGCACCCTCCAACGATCCATCTAAAAGTTGGGAAGGCTTGGCCATGATCCCAACACCTGCCAGCGCCTGGGGATGCATGTCCAAGCACTTCCAACCCTTGGATGGATCGTTGGAGGGTCGGTGGTGTTGGAGAGGATCTTTTTCCTAATCTATGATGCCTTGATACTTTTCTATTCTTAGCCTACCAATATTAACGTGATAGAGTTGTAAAAGTATCCAATTTTGTTTAAAAAGAAAAAAAAGAAAAAGATATTGACATGGTTTAACCATTCATGTGGATAAATTTTTTATATGGTTTACCCGAATTGTCAACTGTTTTATAAATTTATATCTGGCCTTTTCTTTTTTTTCCTGCACCATAAAAGGGTTATGTCGCATGTTTTAAAATATTCTGTTTCAAAGCTTCTGTTGATTTTGAACTTTCAGTGAATTGTTTAGTCGTACTTGTTATTTTGATTGGATGAATTAATTCTTTAACCTCCACATTTCTGATGATTGGCTTGGTATAGTCATCCGATCTTCAAGATAGAAGCAATGTTCCAACTTGATTTTTGAACGCATGCATGCTACGTAGGAATCATATGATAATTGATTCTTGAATTAGATTTATGAAAACAAATATGGGAAACTTTTGATTTTTAGAAGGCTTGGTTGTACGAATCGGTTTCCTTTACTATTCTTAAAATTTTTTTTTTTTAATTAACTTAAACTTTGGGTAATTTTAATTTCATTTTATTTTTTGTTTGAACTGGTATAGAGTGTCAAGCTAATCAAGTTAGCGTGACTAGAAGTCTCTATTCCTCATTTTATCCTAATTTTATTTTTTATTTTATTTAATTTTTTATTATTATTTTTTTTTTACTACAAGGTTGAAAACATGCAGTTTTTGGGTGGTAAAATCACACCTTGGAATGATTGTTTGATATGAACCATAGCTTGCATCTTAGGGTGTAGAGTTACCCTGTAGCATTTGAACATTCATAGACTTTACTAAATCTAATTTATATCTCTCTAAAATAAATCATGCTCTTTGCTTACCTTCCCAGTTTGAATCTCTCAAGCCCAAGGAGAGCTTGGTGATCAGACAGAGATACGGTCTTGATGGGAAATGATGATCAAATTCTATGAGAGAAATCATAGAACTTGAATATCTCAAGAGAGATGGTCCAAAAATATGAAGTAAAAGCTCTTATGAAGCTAAAGCACACAACTTGAGTGGAGTATCTTTGCATATATATATTTACTGCAAGTGACTGAAAACTATTATAATGTGCATCTCCTTGATGTCCTTTGTCCCGTTATGATCCCAGTTCATCTCTATTCTTTATTGTATAATTCCTATACAGTGAAGATTATGTACGGTAGTATTCTCATATTTACTGATACTATATAATTAATAGAATAAGAAATGCTTGTACGTGGTCGTATGTATGTTGCCTTGTTAATAAGGAAAAGTTCAATATATACTTTACAACATAAGGTGCCCTTTTTTTTTTGGGTAAGAATAAGGTACCCATTGACATCTTGAAACATCGTGCCAACAGCTTGCATAGATTCTTAGGTATATTTTTTTGCCTACGAGAAGAAGACTTGAACTCAAGGTTTTAAAGAGCTACCAGCTACAGGATAGAAGAGCTAGCTACCATAAGCAGAGTTACTACATGACCTATAGCAGTCGTGACACTCAAGAACTACAAAAATGCTGACTTGACTCTAAACTTCGCTACCTTTCTCTGAGCTCCTAGTGACAAGCAAGCAAGCAAGGGATGGGCTTGCTAGCCAAGCCTTGATTCTTATCTATTGCCTTACCAATCTCCCACAAAAGTTAAGCGAGCAAGGGCAATTCCAGATTAGCTCAGACCTGAAGCTACTATGCTGCCGATCCTCTCTATCCTTTTTTTCCCTAAAAACTGAAATCGTCCAGCTTTATAAAGTGAATTTCTATAATATGATCCCTCTTTCCACACACACACACACGCACACACACACACACAAAATGTTAGCCGTACATCCATTTGTACGTATGTTTTTATAATATATATATATATATATACAGGTGCAAATGCACGTGTGGCTTTTGTTTGATGTGTGTGTGTGTGTGTGTGTGTGAGAGAGAGGGAGAGAGGGAGAGTTTTTTACTAAAAAAAAAAAAAAA
>NC_056562.1:31851299-31857781 GCF_013358625.1 Macadamia integrifolia
GTACTTTGTCATCGATTTCTTCTTCGTTGGTGCAATCGCAAGGGAAACACTCAGGACGATGAGAGTGCTTTAGTTGGACTTGGATGTGGAGTTAAGCATATGATTAAGCCTCAAAACAATTATTTATACAGAGTAAACCATCCTATTGTTTAATAGAATTGGATTGGATCTGGCGAGGGATGATGAACCAAAGAGGAGAAAGGACAGACAGAGAGGGAGAAGGAAATACAGTATCGTGCAACGACAGTGGTGGATGGATGATGCAATGACAGTGGGAATGAAGTATGAGATTCAAACTATCATGTCGTCAATAAATGCTAGCATTCAAGATTCTAATATGTACCACCAGCTGTCCCAACCTTTTCCCTAGAAATATATGTGTCACAATTTTGGGATGTTTACCGCCTACCATCACCATGTGTTCAGTCTCTTCTGATTAGGGGTGTCAACAGGTCGGGTCTAATCGAACTTGACCACTTAGAAGTCTTGCATCGCAAACACCCGTTTAAGTAAACGGGTCTAGCTTTGGGGGACATGGTACGGTTAATAATTAGGCCGGTCGGTCTCGGGCTTTAATCGGGCTATCGTAAACGGGCCTTAACTGGGTTATAGACTTATTTAACTTTAAACGCGCTTTAAACAGGTTCTCTTTAAAATTATTCTATTAAATGTGCGTGAAGAGGAATACCAAAAAAATAAGGGAAACATGAGCATAGCAAAGAAAAAAATCAAATAGTTAAAATGAATTAAGCTAAAGATGCGCAAAGTAACTAAATTACTAAAGTACTCAATTTTTAACCCACGAAACTCAAATCAATTAAACTGTGCCCACATAACCCAAGTTTAGTAAGTTCAAATCAATTAAACTATGCATAAAAAAGAGGAATGTTCATATAACAATTACTACCATCTCAATTGTACATATCACATACCCTTAGGACTAAATACAAATAGTATTAAAAAAAAAAAATACAAGTAGTATTAAAGGGGTCGGGCTAGGTCAGGCTTAAAGGAGTAGGTTCAAATCGGGCTTGTAAATGTGTCGGGCCGGTCGGGCTAGGTGGCTACACCGTGTACTAGCTATTTATAAATGTATTGGGCTCAAGCCCGACATGTTTATTAATAGGGCCGATTTAGGTCGGGCCATAAACGTGTCGGGCTTGATCGGGCCTACCGGTGCTGGCTTGGAATTGACACCCCTACTTCTGGTGATCATGCATTGCATTCATTCTACATGAGTGCTTTAATTCCTCCCCATTCACCTCTCTCTCTCTCTCTCTCGCTCTCTCTCTCTCTCTATGTGTGTGTGTGTGTGTGTGTTTTGGGGGAGATTATTGATATCATCAGATAAAGAGAATAGAAAGACATGCTCCAAGGGAGACCAACTTGTCTCATAGGGCTCATTTAGTCTAGAGCCAGGATCAATTTGGAATTGCCATATTGATCACTATTCAATGTAATTTTCATATCATATTTTCACATTGTACAGCTCAAGTCAGTGAAATTATAAACACTTTGATGTGTTTGTTTCCATGTGTGAGGACCGGCGGGTTTAGGGTTTCCCTGGACCTCTCATCCCTTCATCTTCCTTTGTTTGGCAAAAGGAATGGTATGTTAGCCCAAAGGCTCTATTGAACACAAGTTGCCACGTATATTAGGGTGTAGGACTAATCTAATAGAAATTGAAATTGAAATTACTTCATGTGATCTATCTAATCACGTGTTAGGATTCAAGTCAAATAATGGTCTAAAAAAGGGGGTAGGCACCTTGAGGATTCATGTCAGATTACGGTGTAAGAAAGGGGTTAGGCACCTCGGTCCACCCGGTAAACACTAGACTTCAACTGTATGTAACGCCCCGGTCCTATTAACCTTGCACAATATTGTCCTCTTTGGCCTATGGGCCTCAAGGCTTTAAAACGTGTTGCACCATATTAAGGAGGCTAGAGGTTTTCAACTTGCCCAGTAATCTCCCCCAGGCGATGTGGGACTAAAGTTTGCACGCCTTCACCGATCTTCTAAACCCACTGGTACTTGCCTTATTCTTGGTGGGGACACCTGGCCGATTTCTCAGGCGGGTCTGGTGTTTGCCATATTCTTGGGTCTCACACCCTAGGTCTATACACATTATTGAATGGGTCATATAGGTTTTGAGCATTACTATCACACATGCATTGAAAAAAAACATGGCAAAAAAATGTTAAAGAAAAGTTCAAATCCACATATTCGTATTCAATTGCTCTGTACGATTAGTATACAGAATGTAAAGCAAACATGCATATGAGTAAAGAGTAAAGACGAAGCTAGTCTTAACATTCATGTCATAAAAAATGGCGTGAGTGAAATTGGACATGGTGTTGGGGGTCATTGTACACCATCAAGTCTAATCATGCAAGCAAAATATTGAATAATAAATTAAAAGTAAAATGTCATGTACAAATATGCTTGGGAATAGCTTATAATAGCGAGGAAACTTTCAACAAGAATTGCAAAAATCCAATAAAGTTAGTTTAAACATAAGACATCTAAATAAACAACTTTGAATGAGGAAAGTTCTATTAAAAAACTCTGAAAAACGCAGCTAGCGAGTCTGCAACTTGAGATTCCATTGAAAGAGAATCTCATATTTTACATTGGCTAGCAAAGAAGTAAATATGAAAAAAATATAAAAAAAATTCCACACTAGCTAGATTACAACCTAATACGCAACTCTGAATAGTGACAATTTGTAAAAATCCTTGTGAAAATTTTTTAACTGATTGCACTTCATTGTTGCCCTACTAGGGACAACAATAAGTTGTGCTAAGTAAAAGTATGATAGTAGAGAATACAAAACTTGGAATACAAATTTGTAAGAAAATAATGAAAGAGGACTTAACCCTCTACAACTTTCATGAGGGTGTTTTGTGGTTAAAAGGGTGTGTGCTCAGGTGTGATCAATGCAAGGTCAAACTGATGTGAAGTATAGCAGCAGTTCCTTATGATTCTAGTGTGCGAATCTCAACAGCTTTGATTGAGGTTGTTGGTATGTGTTTTTGGGACTGTGTGGATCCCTAACAAGTGGGAGGAATCATATATTTATGATTGGGAGGCTCCTAGCCACCAAGGCAAGTATGTGAAGCTTCCAAATGAGGGTGTGACTTCTTTACTTAGAGAGAGATTTTGGCCTATTTATGAGAAGTGTATATTCCCAAAGGGTGTGAACAATTAATGCATTTGTCCCATGTGTTTCTAGAGTCTTCTAACCATCCTAGGGTCTTAATGTGTGTCTAGGTACATCTGGCAACAAGTATGAGATTTGGTCAAGATTTTGCCAAAGATTGACAAATTCCTACAAAATTGTAGGATCCAATAGAATTTACATTATGACTAACATAGTTAGTATTCGGCCAATGTTGGCTTATGTGCAAATGGCGTCGACCAGAATGCATTAGGTGTTGGCCTGAGTCAGTACAACTCTAACTTGAGTTGACTCAGGGGGTTTGGTCTAAATGGATTTTTTTTACTCAATTTAGGACCGGCCTATAGTTCATTAGGTAGGCCTATAGTTCATTAGGTAGTCTTGGTCAACTCTAAGCATGTCAAAACCCATAACTATTTTTTAAAATATTTTTGTTTAATTTTTTAACCATCCTATATTAGCATGGAGGCAAAAATACACTTCTCAAATTTGAGAGAAGACCTCGACCGAATTACATGAGCTCTCAGCATCTCAAGGGATTTCGAACTCATCATTGCATAGCCTTTCCATGGGTGACAAAATGTGGTATCTACTATCTACACCATGTCATTTTAGACGTAATGTGCTGCATGATTGAGTAATTTTAGCCTCATTTGGAATAAGACATTCCAATCAACACTTTTGTTTGTGACCACATTTAGGTTGTTTAAATCGGAGAGTCATTTTAAAATGTTTTAAAAATCTAAAACTTGACTTATGCTAGTGGGAGATTGTTGGATTTCTTCTTTGGTGGGCTAGCATAGACCCAAATTTGGTTTCCTAGAACTGATTAGGCAGTATCGACTATTGGTGGAGTGAATATTCAATTCCAATAGTGGTAAGTGATCACAAAGTAGGTTATTGGATCTCGTTTGACACACCTTTTTTTTTTTTTTTTTTTTTTGCTAACGACAGATTCAAAATTACATTAAAAAAAATAAAGCAAGAAATTCATCACTGCTGATCTCATCCACCCCTTTTCTTTTGATGAAAATATTAGTTCCCATGAAAATTAGAATGGATGAGTGAAGGAACTGCTGCATTTGGAGATCAAAATCAGAGAGAAAAAGTAGGGAAAATGATTCAGTTAGAATAACCATGCATGAATCCCTAAACGAAGCCAACGTCATCTCTCACATATCACAGGAATCAATCAAAGAGAAATCATAAACAACTAGAAAAACAAAAAAATGATTTCAGTGGAAAAAGCAAGAAGAGAGAAAAATCATAGCTTGGCAGAGAGGGCTGACCGAGCACTCGCAGAGGCTGCCCTTGATATGTCCCTCTCCTGTGAAGTTTTTCTGTGAACAGAAGGAACAGAAAGGCAGAGAAAGTTTAGGGGCAATTCCCAAGCAGACCCACTTAGAGAGAGAACTTTCAGTATTGCTTCCCATCCCAAATTCATTTAAATTGGTCTTCCCAACAATGTATCACAGTTACACCTGAATCCGGGAGCACCCCTCAATTGCATGTCAACAGTGCATACATTATCTTTAACTCCAGCCACTTCACCTGCCAACAGACCCAATTTCTCGTTCTGCTCGATTTTTGGATCGATTGCTTCGGCTTCCTTTAATACATCCTCAGAAACATGGAGAAAGCTCCGAATTTGTGGCTTGGTCTGTCGCAAGACTCACAACCGATTCAAGTAGTCTTGGGGCAATTTCGATAGCTCTTCGCTGACAAGAGATAGAACTGAGGGCACTGCTATGATGCCCCTTTTAATCCTTCTCCTACTACTTATCGCATTCTTGCCAAGGGACTTGTGGATAACAACAAGATTGATCAAGCTGTAGAACTGAAAACTGAGATGTTCGAGAAGGGTTTCGCTCGAGACTCAATTGTCTATAATCATCTCAAGTCGGGGCTCGTGAGGAAGTCGGATCCGAATGGAGTTTTAGCTCTGTACAAGGAATTAAAAGAGAAGCTAGGGTTTGTCTCAGATGGGATCGCCTACGGAAGCTTGATGAAGGGATACTTGCTCAAAGGAATGGAGAAAGAGGCGACGTATTGTTATGAAGAGGCCATCGCAGAGAATTCTTATGTTAGGATGGCTGCTTCGGCTCACAATTCCGTTTTGGATGTGTTGAGTAAGAACAGTAAATCCTGCAATAATAGAATGGGAAACCATTAAAACTCTGCAACAGAACATCTTTTTGTCATGAAAAGCATTGTCACTGAACCGTGAAAGTGACATAACAATAGGTATAAAAAGAGGTATACGTATAAACCCTAGTATTTCTCTTTTTTTGGTTTAAAATAATATTCAAGGATCTAATGGTTTAAATTAATATGACAATATCCAAGGGTCATTAGATGCTAGCACACCTTATTCCTGGTTAATGTGCTAGCATTCCCAACCCTTGCCATTTTTTTTTTTTTTTTGTTACTTTACATAATTTTATTTCTTTCCAAAGGATTCGAATCATACTTGGGAACTCGGAAGATGAAATCGGTAGGCTTGAGGAATCCTATTATACGTGGGATAGGATAATTCGAATCTTAGTCTCATAGATTTATGAGAGATAAAAAACAGTATAGATCTAAAGTTCTAAACAATAAATTGTGGGAAAGGATAATTGGAATCTTAGTCTCATAGATTTATGAGAGATAAGAAGCAGCATAGATCTAAAGTTCTAAACAATAAATTGTTATCGCCAATGCGCCCTTCTAAACCAGCAACGCGCTCGACTCCCATAGTTACGTGGGTAGCAGCGGCTCAGTGGATCGTGAGCGGAATTCAAAGGTGGACTCTGCAACTTCCATAGCGGCGTAACGGAGAAAAAGGTCAGTTTCCATCTCAAATCCTTTATTTTGGTGGGTTTCTTTCATATATCTGCAACTTAGATCTGAAAAATCTTTTTTTTTCTTCTTTTTTAGTTTTCTTTCGCACCCTCAAATCCTTTTTTTTTTTTTTTTTTTTTTGGGTTTTCTTTCCTATGTCTGTAACTTACATTTTTTTTTTCTGGTTTTCTTTCATGTCTATAACTTAGGTCTGACTTTTTTTTTTCCAGAATTAGAAAACTTCTCCCCTCTGTAAACTCTTTCGCTTCTGGTTTTCACAATTACAACGTTGAGCTTTTAATTTGGAAGAGAGGAAATATCTTTTAATTTGGGTGGGAGGAAAGAGAAAGGACTCCGTTCCCTAACGGAGACTTCCTGCTATTTTGTCTCTTTTCTGTTCACCCGTCTCCCTCCCCTCCCTAATGGATCTTCGTATCTGAATCATCATCCCCGATAGATATAATTTGATGCACATTGG
>NC_056562.1:31860823-31878834 GCF_013358625.1 Macadamia integrifolia
ATTATATATAATGAATAATAATAAACCAAAAGGTACGGTTTCTCTAACAGAGAAACAAACCCAATAAAAAAGTAACTCTTTTTTTTTTTAATAACTTGTGTAACTTCTGACCCTTCTTTTATAATATAATATATTATATATAATGAATAATAATAAACCAAAAGGTACGATTTCTCTAAAAGACAAAATCAAAATTGATAAAATTACAGCCAGGATTTTCATTACAAGCCTTTCCCTTCATCTGTCTCATCTCATCTCACCTCTTTTTTTTTTTAAACAATCTAAGTGGTCACAGTTTCCAATATAGCCCTAAAATAGATTTGAAAAATAGAACAACAAACATGATCGACATAAAGTCACCATTGTAAATCATGTCTAAGATCATAATAAAATTAACAGCCTATCGATCTCTACGAACGAGGCTTTGATACCATTGAAAGAAAATAAATACGAAAACAACTCATGGAGATCGATAAGCATGCACGATAAACACTACAAAGACACGTTTTAGGCATACTTGAATCCATGGCTGAAGAATAAGAACTCCTCAAAGTCTTCTTGTATGCTCCTCGTACAACACGATCAATGTTGGTCTGGTCTACCCTCTTTCCCTTTTGCTTTTAGGTCATTAGCCTCACTTAATGGGTCAGTGATAACTATATATAGGGGTGAGGGTAGGGACCAACCCTGCAATAAAATTAAGGTTTTCTCCCCATTAAGGAAACAATACCTTAGGTCCACACATAGTAATAAATATTTCATATCATTAAGGTGTGCTAATAGAATATAATATCTCCATAGAGATCACTTACCAATAATATTGGATTCTTTCTGCTTACTCCATCTTTAGTCAACACCACTAAACCGGTTTTAGAAAAAAATCTTTGACTATGCTAGCCACCTAATTGGAAATCTTACACTGACATCTGCCACTAAATGGAGGAACTGGCCTAAATATCTACATGAACACATCTTCAGCCTAACAGGATGTCCCATATGCTGTTATCGTCTTAAATGTTAGCATTTGTTTCTATACCTCCCCTTGCATTATCGATATGTTTGTGTATTATTTTGTTCAATTATTTGTTATTCTCAAAGATTTGATGCAGATTAAAGGAATCATGTCTTTGAGGTAAATCAACAAGAGAGATTCTACAAAAATTTGACCACATCCCCTGTTTTAAAGGGAATATATATGGAATTATGTAATATTGTATTGTGAAGTCCAAAAGCTCCCTTAGAATTGGTAATTATGGCGGTGGTACTATTGGTTCACATTTATTAAAAGAGAGGATAGGTTAATTTCATGGTTTGTGCATATTCACTATGAATAGGGTAGACTTAAAATCGAAGTTATGTATTCGAGTTGACAGAATATAAACTTGTAAGTGATTGGAAAAATGAATTGAATTATCATGTGTTAAACCCTAGAGTTGTGATGCTTGTGTTGACAAAGCTGCCCAACAGTAAGAAATGGAAAATTATCTCATACTAGCATGCTTGTTTGAGATGCCTTTAAGTCACATGTTTGTGGAATGTCCCTGGTTATATAATATTAAATATATTGCTTGTTAGCGGGCGTGGTTGGTGAAAGGAATGGTTGTTCATTTATGTTATAAAATGATGATTACATATTTATACCCATACACAATTGCTGACTGGACTCTCAACTCTCTATCCTAACCATGTGATAACAGTTAGTTGGTTATGAATTAGTTACATGGGTCTTGATACAGTGTATCACAGTGTTAAGTAGTATGCTACGGTGGCTTGTCCCTAACATCCCCCCTCAAGCGAGGTGGTGGTGAACCCACAGTGAGCTTGCCCTTGAGATACTTGAACCGAGATCTTGATAACCCTTTGGTTAGAATATCAACAACTTGGTCGATAGTTGAAATATATCGAACAACCAATTGCTTGGTAGCGGCCATATCCCGGACAAAGTGAAAATCAATTTCAATGTGCTTAGTTCGTGAATGAAAAATCGGATTTGCCGTAAGATATGTTGCTCCGACGTTGTCACACCAAACCGTTGGTGGGTGAGGAAGAAATACACCTAACTCATGTAATAGAGAGCGTATCCAAATGAGTTCTGTAGAGACAGATGCCACAGCTCGGCACTCAGCCTCCGTAGAGGATCGTAACATAGTTCGCTATTTACGGGAGCACCAAGTGACCAAATTGGACCCGAGAAATATTCCATAGCCTATGGTAGATTTATGATCTACTGGACAGCCAGCCCAGACAGCATCGGAGTACGCCTGTAGGACTATAGGAGATGATCGAAAAAATAGACCCTCAGCAACCGTTTGTTTGAGGTATCGCAAAATTCGTTTGGCGGCCATCCAATGAAGATCAGTTGGTGAATGCATGAATTGGGCCACTCTATTAACAGTAAAACTGATATCCGGCAGGGTTAACGTGAGATATTGAAGTGCTCCAACCACGCGACGGTATTCAGTCCCATTAGGAAGAGACTTGCCAGATTTTGTTTCAAGAGGTGTCATGGCAATTGGAGTATGAACTGGTTTGGCGCCTGTCATATCGGTCGACTGGAGTAAGTCGAGAATATATTTACGCTGACACAGAAAGAGGCCATACGAGGACCTGGACACCTCTACACCAAGAAAATAATTGAGATCCCCTAGTTTCTTTAAGGCAAATGTATGGGACAGAGCTTGAACGAGGTCAGATATAGCCAAGGGAGAGTTACCAGTGATGACTAGATCATCAACATAGACCAAAAAATATATGGTGACATCCTTAGATCGAAAGATGAACAATGATGTATCGGTTTTGGAAGACTGAAATCCTTGGGAGATGAGGAAGATACTCAACTTAGTATACCAAGCCCGAGGAGCTTGCTTTAGCCCGTATAGTGATTTCTGTAGTAGACAAACATAATCTGGTCGTGAGGGATTGATAAATCCGGGAGGTTGAACCATGTGGACAGTCTCTATTAAGTCCCCATGCAAAAACGCATTGCGAATGTCAAATTGTTTGAGCGACCAACCATGTGTGATAGCAAGGGACAGAATGACCCGAATGGTTGTCGCCTTAACAACGGGACTGAAAGTTTCTTGATAATCAAGTCCTGGTCTTTGATGAAAGCCTTTGGCAACGAGCTGAGCTTTATGGCGCTCAATTGTACCATTAGAATGACGTTTAATGCGAAAAATCCATTTACATCCAATAGGAGTTTGCGAAGAAGAAGGTGCAACGAGGGTCCATGTACCATTATGTATTAGTGCATTCAGTTCTTCGTGCATAGCAGCACGCCATTCTGGTATCTTCAAGGCTTGGGAAGCACAAGTTGGCTCAAATGAATCAGTAAGAGGATGCTTCGTCGCAATTAGATTCAGCTTCGATGATTGCCGAAGGGAACCTGTGCGAGAGCGTGTGACCATGTGATGTTTGGACATTGGTTGTGTTACATGATCCAACACGGGTAAAGAAGATGACAGATTCGGATCTGGAACCGTTTCTGGGTTACTAACCCGAAGTGGAGACATATTGTTTTGTGAGTTTGATGGGCTATGTAATGGTAATGGACTAGGAACTGTACAAGGAGGATGTGATGAGGTTGGAGATCGGCCTAGATCCAAAGGAGGAGAGGAGGTTGATGAATGAGGAAATGGGCCATATGTGGATGATGGGCCAGAGACATTTGGATGTCCAATTGGTATGGGATTAATAGAAGTGGGCTGAATAGAAGAAATAGGTACACATGGGTAGATGATAGGCGGTGGGAGGCAGTACCAGGTATCCACGTCTATCGTTTGAGGCTTAGTGTAGGTTGATATGGAGGAGTAAGGGAAAATGGGTTCTTCAAAAATAACATGTCATGAAATGTAGAGTTTGTTCATGGAAGAGTCGAAGCACCGGTACCCTTTGTGTTGAAGAGAATATCCCAGAAATATGCAAAGCCGAGATCTGGGTTCCAACTTATGTCGAGAATAGGGCCGCAACCATAGATAGCACAGACATCCAAGTATGCGAAGAGCTCTGTAATCTGGAGCTGTATGAAATAGGCATTGAAGAGGACTAAGATTTCCAATCAAGGAAGAAGGCATCCTGTTGATGAGGTATACGGCAGTAAGAAATGCATAACTCCAAAACTGGGTTGGTAGATGAGCATGAAATAGCAAAGCTAGTCCTGTTTCAATCACATGTCGATGCTTCCTTTCGACCAAGCCATTCTGAGCTTGAGTATGAGGATATGAAAACCAATGAGAGATTCCATGGATTTGAAGAAATGGGGTCAATTTTTGAAATTCTCCACTACCATGAAATTATAAGTGCTTGAGGCAGCATTAGCAGTGATAACAGTAGAAGATTCATTAGTAGTGGAATTGAGAAAGCTTTCATGGCTCAAGAGTAATCCCATAAGTTCAACAAATGAAACTGGTTCTTGTCGCAGGCAAACTGTGGTCGCAAAATCTCGATACACTGAACCGAGACCTCTTAGAGCAGCAAGAACAAGACCCTCTTCAGCGAGGGGCTGATCGATAGCAGCAAGTGTGTCTGCAACGGATCGGATCTGAAGAATGTATTCTATAATTGACTTAGAACCACGTTGTATACGTGAGAGTCGATCCTTCAGATCCATAATGCGAGTTCTTGACGAAGGTGCATAGACACGGGAAAGTGTTGTCCATGCTTCAGATGAGGTAGCGGCGCTTACCACATGAGAGATAGCACTCTCAGTAAAGGATGAGATTATCCAACTCAAGATCAACTGATTTTGTCTATCCCATAGCGCAGAAGTGAAACCAGATGTAGAGGAATTTTCAGATTCATCAATAGGTCGAGGAAAGGTTCCATTTACGTACCCTAAGAGATTGTAACCTCTGAGGAGTGGAAGAAATTGTGCTCTCCAGAGCATATAGTTTGAACTCGTCAGTTTCAGAGGCAATTGCGGAGAGACGTTGTGAGCAACTAAGGACGAAGTTGTGCTCGTATCAAAAACTGAGGTTGATTCAGTCGGAGACGCCATGAGAGCTTCTTTGGAACAAACACTGGAGTGCCTTGCTTTGCCAGGGGAGGAAGACGAAGCAGGTAGGATCAAGAAGAAAACTCGTCTGAGCAAAAAACTGCTCTGATACCATGAAAGGAATGGTTGTTCATTTATGTTATAAAATGATGATTACATATTTATACCCATACACAATTGCTGACTGGACTCTCAACTCTCTATCCTAACCATGTGATAACAGTTAGTTGGTTATGAATTAGTTACATGTGTCTTGATACAGTGTATCACAGTGTTAAGTAGTATGCTACGGTGGCTTGTCCCTAACTGTTGGTTGGTGGACACTGACCGCGACCTCCGTGTTTGAATGTAAATTGCAAATTGGGGATGTGAAGGCTTTAGCTGAAATATAGGAATAGAGATGAGAGTTGAATTACACATATAATGTACGTATGTAGGAGTAGTGGATTATAGAACTTGAAGTTATGTCAAGATAGCAAGTAGTTGTAGATGAAGGGAAGTTATATGTTGCTGAGATGTGTGTGTTGTAAGTCACATGACAAGAATACCATTTAGGACTGAATTTCAGAACTTTAAAAATGCATAAATTCATAACTGTGATTGTCGATAGTGGTGGTCACTCGGTGATAGTGAAGAGTTTTCTTTGCATTGGTATTTGAAAGCACCGTAATTTATTTATTAACCTATAATTAATATTAGTATACGGAGTAAAACTCGCATCTAAAACATCAGAAATTAGCTTAGGAAAATTCTAATATTTAATAAAGCATATTGTTTTTCAAATCCTCTTTAATATAAATGTTCTGAATTGAAGATGATGGTGTGTTTATCAGCAAGTTAAATTTCGCATTGTACAAATTCCGTTGAATATGTTAAATGGGTTGGTTTGAATTGTAGATGTATATTTCTTACCTTGTATTCGATATCTGTGTTCGATGTGTGATAGGCCTAAATTGTTGTAAAGGACGTGACTGAGGATCTTAACAAACTAAGCTTATCGGGAGTAGTACTTGTCGTTGTAGATGTCATTTCTGTGTATGAAATTGGTGACAAAGTTGTGTGTATGTAATTACAGGGTGGGAGTAGAGAATGGGGAGGAAAGTTTAGGTTGTCTTTGAGGGTAACAAGCAAGGAATATACCAGAGTTGGGCGGAATGCAGTGCCAATGTGACAGGGTATCGAAGAGCTGTATTTAAGTCTTACCATACCTTAAATGAAGCAGAGCGTGAGTGGCATGAGTCTCAGTCAAGAAACAACAATTATAGTGAACGCAGATGTTAAGAAGGGAACTACTTCCATGTAGATACAGAAGCTCTGGGAAAAGGCCATGGATGTGTGGAAGAGACCCATTGCGATGGAAGTAAACCCCCTAAACGAGGTTTATGGTATGATATCCATGCTTCATGTCATGTTTTATGTGGCAGTTGGAATCATTATTGGGTATTACATTCCGCACTGAGACTTGTATGTATTGGTTGATGAATTGCCCATTGCTGAATGAGTATGTTATTTAGATCAGTTTTGTGCGGTAATTTGTATTGTTGCTCTTTAGTGTGAAAATTTATGTAAATGAAGTGAGAGTGCGCAGTCTAATTCTAAGTACAACTAGTTTGTGATGTTACCACAGCTCCGCAGTCCAATTGCCTTCGCAGTAAACAATGGTCGAAATGGTTCCAGTATATGAAATGGGAATATGGATTTATATAATGCACTGAAATGGAATATTAAAGTGACTTAAGGTGGGTTTTGTGGGGGTGGGGGTTGAATTTCCGGTAAAGAAATTTCTTGAAACATCTCAGCAGATCATGTCTAATATACGCATAATGGGCATTATGGAACTGAAAGCACAAACAACATAAGTAGGGTCCCTTTGAAAACAAAATACTATTGGCACCAAGGCCGGATTCGTTAGTTATTTGCAGGTTTTAGTGGCACTCTCTCTCTCTCTCTCTCTCTCTCTCTCTCTCTCTCTCTCTCTCTCTCTCTCTCTCTCTGCATAGGACAGGTCTTACAATTATTGTTTTCCTTTGGTTGCCTGAGAAGTTAACCGGTACAAGGTGGACATTACACTTAAGTCTAAAGTCCGAAAATGTAAAATATTCGTAAAATGTCCACATTTCTATGGTAAAGAGAAGTAGGCGAAAGACGATTTAGTTGATGGTTAAGCAACAGGCGAAGTAAGTGGTATTACATAGGATCTAAACTCCTTTTGAAGAAGAAGGAAAGGAAAATCACATAGGACTTATGGGAAAAAATATGAATGAAATTAAAAAAAAAAAAAAAAAAAAAAAAGTGTGGAAGAAAAATGCAAGTTGAGAAGTGAAGCCATTAAAGCGCTCACTTGTGGTTGGGTGCGTTAATGATACTAAGTAATGGATTTTCCCAATTAATTATGTAGAACCAGATAATTGGGTATCACGAGATTTGGATAATAATTTGTTCCTCAAAGCCTGAACAAATCCGGAAAGGTTCATGAATATTAATGAACTACGAGCCATTTCATTTTACATGATTCATGTAGGTAATTACTATACTATTGGGAAGATTGATGAAGTGGGAAACAGTAAAGAGAAATAAATAAGATTGAATCAAAGATCAATTATCGTTCGATGTCATAAACTCCATCTTTCTCCCCATATGTAATGTGTTTCTGTTTCTAGTTTGTGGCAAGGGGTCGTGGAGACTTATATGTCCGCCGCTGAAAATACACCAGGATAGTAAGCAAATAGTAAGCAAACATTTGCAGCTCCGCGACGGTGCACACGCAGTGTCCACAATGTGAACAAAACCTAACCTAATCAAACAACTTGAACACAATAGTTACTATCGAACAACTGAATCCTACCCACCTGCAAAGAAATGAAACAAATTAGTTACTTCTGAGGTAATCGTGAAGCGGCATGATGAACAGATCCGCAATAGTCAGGGAATGGTGGATTCGAACCACCATACCCTGGTTTTGACCACAGGTGCTCTATGATAATGAGGGACAGAATCCGTACATAACCAAAAAGGAATGGTAGTACATTAGAGTGACAAGGAAATGATCATATTAATTGGGCATGTTGAATATGTATGGGTACAACTTCATTAACGAAACAGTAGTTGTATTTATAGTGATGTTACATAGAAGACATAACACAATAGAATTATGACCCAAATACAGAGGAAGATGGTTAAACCAGAATAATGGGTGAGCATTGATTGGTCCAATACTACTTCGTTCCGTAGATGTGCAATATAGGGAGATCGACGAATGGCTAGGATTACCCATGTGTTCCTATTATCACTTTCAGTTGAAGGACCTATGTCTACATTGGCCTGGTATTTTCTCGGCGCCGGGTTCAACGAAATAAAAGAGCCCGCGTGTGTTTCACCTAACAGACATTTGTGAACTCTTCTTCCAGGATTCTTTAACGTTTGAGTAGTGCGGATGACAATCACTCCTGCACCACATCTACACATCCGGTGTTGTGTATGCATTTCTTTGTAAAATGCAATTACAAATACAAGCATGGTAGCATATTTGCAATATGCAGCTAGATCACTTGTTCATAATTGCAGGATGCAATCAATAATGAGACCGATGAGAGGTCATTGGTCTAACATCCTGACAGATATAATATAATAACAAAAAAATAGCCTATACATTCCGTCGTAGATAGCCAGAGAATATTGAAAGAAGGAAACTTGCTTTCCAATCACGAACATGGCAACCCAGTTACGAAAGTATTTCATATTTATTGGGATTTAGTCAGGTTTTGGAGAGATGAGAACATAGCAGTATCATTAGAATATGGTAGCACTGAGATTGTTAATTCCTACACCGTACCCCTAGGGGATGATATATGTACAAGGGAAATTGGGTATGTTAGACAAGGAAAGCAAGCAAATTCCCCATAGGAGGTATAGAAAATTTGTTGAAATGAAATTGAACTCAGTGGTTGGGGAAATAACCCTAAAGCTGTATTCTGTATTTCAAACAGTAAAGTTAGAGATATTGTTATATGTCAATGCCTTATAAGGCAGAGAGAGTTAGATAGTTATCAGGGAGTCGTGTATTACCTCAATGCACATACAATAGAAAAATGTCTTCCCACTTGTAAGGGAGAGATCTGACCTTGGTGGGTCACTACTGTAAACTGAGATAAGGGAGAAGGGAAAGAAAAAAAAAATGGGGAAAGCGATGGAGGAAATGGTTGTTTGTTCAACCGAAGCCATTAGATTAGTGATGGAGTAAACCAATTAAATATTCTGAGGAAGCCAAACCCTTATCTGTAAAGGAGTGAGAATAGGATGGAAATGTGCCGAAGGAAAAAATTATACAAAACAAATTTTAAGAGGGTGTTTAGCATACCAAATGGTAATATGAGTGGATGAGGGAAGGTCAAAGAGCCAGTGTGACATAGCCAGGTTCGATTCATCTCCAAAGCGATCGGCAAATGGAAACCAAAAATCGTGAAAAGAGGGAGAGAGAGATCAGCAAAGAAACTGAGTGAAAGAGAGACAATGAAAGAGACATAAGAACATTGAAGATTTTTACCTTAACAGAGAGAATCCTACAACTTAGGAGACGTAGCAGGTTGCAAAGAGTGAAGAAGATACATAATAAAACACGTTAGGGTTGAATAATGTATCGGCGGGGGAGACATTAGTGCCATAGAGTGGAATAGATAGTGCAAGAGAAAAGATGGAGAGATTATTGACAGATAGAGGAGTTAGGCGTAGAAGGAGTTTGGATGAGTTTTCGGTCAGATTGGATCTGGTCCAAGTGCATTAGGGCTTTGAATTGGTAGGGGTAACGTTGGTGATCCACATTTTTTGGGTTGAGTAACGTATGAGAATAATAGATTTCTTCAAACTCCTTAAATTTTGGTTCCATTTTCTCGCTCTCTTTATGTAATAGAATCCAATGCATCTATTAGGGCCTTAGGATGTGTTTGGTTCATCATATCTGAGTTTCTATTTTTTTTAGTGAAAAATTACTGTAAAAGTAAAAGTAGGAAATTTAATTGACGGAACGTCAAATAGCTGTTACGTGTTGATAGGATCGATCCTGAAAAAATGGGGGAAAAGAAAAATGGAACTACTTTGGGGAATTTAGGGGAATCGATCCCGATAAACTTGACTTCTGCCTTAGCCAATTAATTCAGACCTACTACTACACCTGATCGGCTTTTGCATTAATGGATTATTGAGTGGAGAAGATCTCCAGTTCTCACACAGTTGGAGCAACATAGGATATTCTCGACTCATGCTACTATTGTGTGGCCAATCTGGAAGCAAAGGAATGCCAAAGTGTTTAGAGTTACACTGCCTCCTTTTTACTGAATGGATCTCTATGGTTAATAGGAATGTGGAGGAAGGTATAACATTGATTCCAAGAACTTCAGGCTCTCGAACTTCTCAACAAACATTGAACTCTCGTAGTGGTTTCCTTCTAGAATCTTATCTTATATACACAGATGTATCATATTCGGCGAGGCCAAAAGCCATGGGGCTAGGGTTCATTATTCTTGATTCTTCTAAACAGATACATCTTGTGGCCTCTGGTCATATGTTCTGTAGCTCTCCTCTTATTGGAGAGGATCTTACGCTTTGATTGGCCACTTGAGGTTGCCCTCGAAGATGGCCTTAGGCATGTTGTTTGCATTCAGACAGCATGGTTCTTGTTAGAAACCTAAATGAGGTTGGGTTTCTTTCTCCGGTTGAGATTTGATCCATCATTTCAGATGTTCGAGTTATACAAACTTGTTTTGAGTCTTGCTTTTTTGTTCATGTTAGTAGATCTTTGAATGTTGCCTCCCACTTTGTATTGAAATCGGCAATTGGTGACACCCATTGGGTTTTTCGAAATCCCATTTCCGGAGGATATTATAAACCTTGTAATGCAACTTTATCCCTTGGATGTTGACTAAATATCCCCTAAAACCGGTCTTTATACGAAAAAAAAAAAAAAGAACTTTATTTTTGGTCCAGGTCTAGGTCCAGGGACAGATTAATCATATACTCTTTTATCCGTTTACAAATGGCATATTCGTACACATATTATAATGGACATTTTGTGACATAAAATGTCATTTCTGGAACAGACACGTTTCCATAACGCAGCATTAGAATTAGAATTGAATACGTGAAATTGAGGTGGGATTGAGAAGAAAAGGAAATCTAATGCTTATTCCCCAGTGACGGGAGTGTTGTTGGCTAATAACATCGTTACGGTTCTTTTTACCTAAGATAGTTAATGTTACTTGGAGTGCATTGTGATCATAAGCAACAAACCGATCACTTATTGACCCCTCAGGATGTTCATCCCTGTGTCTACGTCTAACATCTTACTGTGAGGATATAAGAATCACATACGTTACTAATGGGAGGAGATACACCACAGTTAGAGCATGACTTAGCTGCTTCAGGACAATTTTGGTGCTATGAGGGTTTTTCAGGTTGAATGCAACGACAATGAAAAACGTATCTAAACTGGATGGGGTCGGGTACACCGATCCATTCATGAAAAATCCGTATGTTGCCATTGCATATGCCGATACCACCTCAATCGGCTATCACTGAGTTTGTCTAAGGGTGTATATCCATGTCCAGTGGGGACCAATGGATACCCCAGTAATGAAGGGTCATCACATTCATATGGAGATCAAATCTGTAGAGGCAGGGGAAATATGACTGCAAACGAAGTGGTGCAAAACGATATGCAAGTCCTATGGGAATGAGGTGTTGGTGTATGATGTCTTGTATTCCGTCGCAGTTTAATCTAGGGAGTACTGGTGCAGCACCTAGACAGCCAGGACGGCGGTCCCGCTAGCCGGTTAGCGGGCCGTGGGGTTGCAAGGGGGGCAGGAGGCCCCCCCTGCACAGCAGGGGGTGTAGGGGGGCGCAGCCCCCCGCTCGAATTTTTTATTTGAGGGCAATTGTAGTTTAATCCGGATTAGGTTGGAAATTGTAATTTGATCCGGATTAGGGTTTTTTCCGCTATATATTTGTAGCGAGGGTTTCTTTCTCTGTAATGCAAGCAATACGGAGAGGTGTGAGGAAGAGCATTGTAACCCTATTCTCCATTGATAGTGAAGCAGGATCTCATCTCACCGGGGACGTAGGCAACCTTGCCGAACCTCGTAAAATCTGTGTGCATTGTTTGTTTTGTTTTTCCATTATCTTCTGCATCGTTTTAGGGTTGCGTTTCTACATGAGGGTGGTACATTATTCGGTTATGGTTACAAGGGGACATGTTGGAGTGGGGAATGTTTATGAAAATATCGAAGTGGCAAGGATCGGATTTAGATGAATATGTATGAGTGTTTACACCCATAGCTTATAGGAATAATGTATAAGTCAGACATTATAATTTAGGACAACCCGGTACACGGACTGATGATAGTTGAACTAATTATTTGATTCCCACATAGTTCATTTGAGTGCTATTAGTTTGTATGCCATGTCGATACATCAAACCAATGTCATATGGAACTTTGGGTCGAAATTGTCTTCATATTAATGAGTGCATGAACTCTCAGCTAAGGATTAATATCAAAATTCATTAATTAATTCAATTCTGAACTAACCATAATTGTATATTTGGGGGCCCCATAGGGGCCAGAAAATTGACGTTGTAAACTGAGCACCCACCACCCCTCACCTTGATTTTGACACACAGTGCAACATTGGGATGTATCAAGCAAGTAAGACAGAAATCTGATTGCATTAGGGTCGATGTGAAGATGACATGGATTGTTGTGATTAGAGGACTCATGGAAACTTCGTCGCCAAGTTTACCAAGAGTTTCGTACGATTATATGATGCATGAGACACTAGTCACGGTTCACTTCTGGCAAGGAAAAGCGGAGGGAAGGAGTGTGTGGCTGGCAGAGGTAACGTGTGTTGGATTTGCTGCGTCAGTTTAGTAATGACAATGGAAAGGTACATATTGTCTGAAGTTCACTATGAAACCTGAGGAGAACTTCATATAAGGAGTGTAAAAGGAAAAAAAATAGATAAGACATATACAACTGTTCGGCGCTGGATCTCGCATATATGTAAGTTACCTTTAATCATAGGCATCTGACTGTCATACTTATGCACTGTTTCCGCTGAATATTTAGTGTACAGAATCGGATGAAATATAAAGTACCGATGATGGGGTTATGTAGGTTGACGTTATATATTGCTATAGATATTTTCATTATTAATCCGGGAAAAAAGAAGGAAACATAAACCGAAGAGATAAAAAATGGTGTCTGTATAGGGAAAAAAATGGAAAAAAACCCTTATGGGAGATGGAAAATATGTTTTTTTATATTGTCACATGAACCAAACGTTTGGAAGTGGGTATTCTCGGAATATCGATTTACTATGCCTGAGTTATAAAATGGACTTCAATAGATGCAGAGTGGTATCCCTCTCTGAATCTTGTTGGTAAGGCCTTTTGTTATGCCCTTAATTAAGTGTTCAATTTCGAGTATAGTCTTATCATTTTGCGTTGGCAACCCAGCACGATCAAGCAATGGACACCAACCCACCCAGAATGCACGGGAAGCCTCCATCAGACAATTCCCACCCACCATCCCCACATCATGGCTTTACACTGTCAAACAAATATATGAAATCTGGCATAGTTCGTGTTATAAAACTACCTGATTCTGCCGATGGCAAGGTGGAGTACAATGTTTGTTTCCCCTCATCTTCCAATGAACCAGATTTTGCAACTAAGACTTCAGTTAAGAAGGTGAAATAGGGAGATGACGTAGGAATTGCTCAAGGCCCCGATACCCCATGTAATACCCTACTTCTTAAACCCGGTCTGATTTCGCGGTTGAACCGGTTTAACCGTGCAGGGACCGAACCAGAGGGAGTTAGAGCAGGTTCCTTATGGGCTATAATGGCAAGGGTGACCTTAAACACTGGCTGGCCCGACAAGTCCGAGCCCGTGCCAGAAGAGACGGGAGTGCCCAAGCCGTGTACATGCACCTACCATAAGGCCATGTACGAATAAAGCAAGTATTATAGCCGTATTTTAAGGTATATACGTATACTACATCGTACGCTAGGGTGGGGTTCGCACCAGGCCCGAACTCTGTCAAAATCCCAAGTTTTGGCCCTCAGGTGGGCGGACAGGTGGGTGCACCCACCCACATGAGTGACCCATCCATGTGCACTATTCAGTTATTTAGGAAGTATATATATATAGCATTTAGGATTTTCTTTTCTTTTCATTTATGACACCCGTACGTTGGTGAGGATAGTAAAGAGGAGAGAGAAAAGAAAGGGAAGAAGAAGGGAAGAGAAGGAAGAGGAAGAAGAGGAGGATTACAGCGGCGCCGAAGCTTGATCTTCCCATTCCGACGTCGGAAGAGTGACCTTCAACTCTAAATCTACATTTGGAGGTAAGCAAAGTCAGGTTCCTTAAACATCCACCATACCCAAGCTTAAACCCTTGATTCGAGTAGGGTTTATTGAGATCTTGTAAATCCCCTTTGAAATGATGAATCTAAGGTTTAATATATGATTTATGTGTTGATCTTGAAGGATTTGAAGAGGTATTGACAAGGTGGAAGAAGCATTGTGGGTTTGAAGTGATTTGGAGGGTTTGAAGTTATTCTTGAGCAAAGAAGGTAAGATGGTTTCCCATCACTTGAATCTAACCTAGATCTAGGTTAGAGCCATCCTATAAGACTTGAAAGTGTGAAGAATGGGTTGGGAAAAGCCCTCATTTGAATCCCCAAAGAATGGAGGAAGTTGGGAAGAAACAGCAGTTTTCCCACCAAAACCGGTGGGTGGAACCGGTGGGCCATCCAGCCCGCCTATGAGCACCCACCTGAGAGGGCAGAGCCTTCGGGCACAATCGACGGGCCCAACCGACGGGCTAACCGGTGGGCCACCCTACCCGCCGATCTTAGCAGGGCCCCCTGGCCCAACCGACGGGCCCCTACCCACCGGTCCAAACCAGTGGGTAGGACCGATGGGCCAGACAGCCCACCTGTGTGGCCCCGAAGGTGATTCTTACGTCCGATTGGACCCAAATCGGACGTGCGACCTTCTTTTAACGTTCTAAACATGATTTTGTCATCGTATCGTGTTAGTTTTGATTTCAAAATGGTGAAGTACTAACCCCACGGGGTGGATCCCACAGTCGAGTTTCCTGAAGAGGACTGGTGGACCCCTGAGGAGTTAGAGCACGGCCCTGATTGCTCGTGTGAGAGTTGTGCTACGGGACCGCAGTTCTGAGACAGTGCTGAGCTCCACTTTTGAGGCCGAGCTGAGCTCTTCCATGTGATGCCGAGCTGGGCTCAACCCTTGATGCCGAGCTGAGCTCTAGCCTTTGATATCGAGCCGAGCTGTGTACTTTGATTATTTTGATGATTTCCTTTACATACTTGATATATGAATTGTACTTTTATTTTGTAAATATCATGCCTTCGGGTCCACATGTATATAATTATTGTATCACAATTCGGGTATCAAGTATTATGGGATTATTCACAGGTAAAACTTAGTCTTCCGCTGATCTGATGAACTTATATTAGTTGTGTGTATGCTGTGGTGGAATACAGTATCTGATGATCCTGGCAGGTTTGGGTTAACCGGTGTTAACCCGGTCACTGGCCCGGTTCCGTGAGAACGGGGTGTGACACCCCATCTCCTAGTAAAAACCTTAAACCAAGTGCAAGCCCACATATTAATACCCTGCCGGATTCTGCTGTGAAAAAGTTGTTAGAGGAATGGCCAAATTTTCGACTACCCTGAGCGGATCGTCTCAAGTCTCTAAACATGGCTACACACACATTGCGTGTGTTTAGTTTTTAACAAAATATTGGCCATATAGAAGGGTCCAGCTATATTCCTTAGAATGTAAGATAACAAGCCAGGTTAATACCTCACATTCGTAAGTTAGGGGTGGGCATCTTGGACCTTGAAAAGTAATATTGCAGTTACGTAAGGTGTATGACTAATCAAATAATTCGGAAACCATAGTAGCAAGTGACTAAAGTGTCCCTGTATTACACATTAGGTACCAAATGAATACAACCTCAAATTCCATGTAAGGAGTCTCTTCTCACGTCAACACCTACTTTAAAGTTCCCACCAACATTTTAGACATGCACATTACCCACCATTTGTCAAACTTAGTGCCATTGAAACTAAATAAAAAAGTTTTCAACCAAAAACTTACCAATTATTTAAGTACCACACATCGGCATTGACCCTGCCATGAATCTCTTGCGCTCACACACATTTTGGATCATCTCATTCACCCTGCATGTTAAACATTAAGATGGGACCAGTTAGAGCATTCCATCGTCTCATTCACCCTGCATGTTAAACATTAAGATGGGACCAGTCATAGAATTCCATAAAGATATTAGTTCCACATGCCTACTATATAAAAGCACAAAAGAGATATCTTCTCAAGCTAAGGTGAATTTTTTTTAATTTATTTACTTCACATATCAGACAGGCCACGTTCGAGTAAATCTTCCCTCAAACTTGAATCTGTATCAAACTGTCTACCTTGCGAGGCACACTTTGTCTTGTTATGCCCAAGAGATCCACATTTACTGCATATGTTCTTCCTCTTCTCTTTGCATTCCTCCATCGGATGTTTCTCATGGCCTTTTCCTTTCGGTCTCCCCTGGCCAACTGCAGGCTATGGTATCTTCACGTGGTCATTGATCTCCCCTCGTGATTCAATAGTAGTTTATATAAGATTTGTTGAATCTACATACACACCTCCAGTCTGATTCTACATTTTAATGGCAAAATTGTCACAAAACCGTTCACATACTCTCATAGCAGCTGCACATCCGTTTGGGGTTGAGCAAGCCAAGGCCATCGTTGACATGTTTGTTTGCCATAATCGCCATAGTGATCTTGTTGTTATATCATCGTTCGAGTTTACTGTAATACCAGATGACAGTCCAAAACTTGCTTCCTTCATCCATCTACGCATAATGTATTTTGACCGAATAGCATCACAATTCAATATTTGGAGCACCTTTAAAACATGCTTGCATAGTATACCTGTAATACCCTACTTCTTAAACCCGGTCTGATTACGCGATTGACCTGGTTTAACCATGCAGGAACCGAACCAGAGGGAGTTAGAGCAGGTTCCTTATGGGCTATGATGGCAAGGATGACCTTAAACACCGGCTGGCCCGACAAGTCCGAGCCAGTGCCAGAAGAGACGGGAGTGCCCAAGCCGTGTACATGCACCTACCATAAGGCCATATATGGATAAAGCAGGTATTGTAGCCGTATATTAAGGTATATACGTATACTACATCGTATGCTGGGGTGGGGTTCACGCCAGGCCTGAACTCTGTCAAAATCCCAAGTTTTGGCCCTCAGGTGGGCGGACAGGTGGGTGCACCTATCCACCTGAGTGATCCATCCATGTGCACTATTTAGTTATTTAGGAAGTATATATATAGCATTTATGGTTTTCTTTTATTTTCATTAATGACACTCGTACGTTGGTGAGGATAGTTAAGAGGAGAGAGAAAAGAAAAGGAAGAAGAAGGGAAGAGAAGGAAGAGGAAGAAGAGAAGGATTTCAGCGGCGCCCAAGCTTGATCTTCCCATTCCGGCGTCGGAAGAGTGATCTTCAACCCTAAATCTACATTTAGAGGTAAGCAAAGTTGGGTTCCTTGAACATTCACCATACCTAAGCTTAAACCCTTGATTCGAGTAGGGTTTCTTGAGATCTTGTAATCCCCTTTGAAATGATGAATCTAAGGTTTAATAGATGATTTATGTGTTGATCTTGAAGGATTTGAAGAGGTATTGACAAGGTGGAAGAAGCATTGTGGGTTTGAAGTGATTTGGAGGGTTTGAAGTTGTTCTTGAGCAAAGAAGGTAAGATGGTTTCCCATCACTTGAATCTAACCTAAATCTAGGTTAGAACCATCCTATAAGACCTTGAAGGTGTGAAGAATGGGTTGGGAAAAGTCTCATTTGAATCCCCAAAGAATGGAGGAAGTTGGGAAGAAACAACAGGTTTCCCACCA